>NC_143152.1:4059436-4396537 GCF_041381405.1 Jatropha curcas | reverse complement strand
AAGAGGCCTATCATAGTGATTTATTCAAACATGAGTAGATCTTGGGCCATTGAGTCTGTTTAAAAGGCAGGCCCATTGCCATAGAGGAAACAAAATTTTTCATTTGTGATTCGAAAATTGAAAAATGAATTTAGATTTTTATTATTGTTATTATTATTGAAAAATTTTTCCTCATATTTTGATTTTCGATTTTCATTGATAAATAGTTTGATCAATTAAGAAGAGCAAATGGCACACGGAAGAGCCTTATCAGGGACATCTCAGGATAATGGATTAAACGGCTTCATAATTGTCATTGGGACATATTTTATACCTAATGCAGAGTTATGGGCCATCTTCCAGGACTTGAGATCACCAAATAGATGGGATTCTCCCATATCAAGGAGGAATGTGATAATGAAACAGTAATTCAGCTTATACGAGGCAAGATGGCATCAAATGGAGGTGTCCAACAGCCTATTCTGGTTATAAATAATATTATCCAAGATAAATTGGAATTGTGTTATTAGCCATGTCTATAGAGAGGCTAATTATAGTGCTGCCTGCTTTTTCAAGTATGCTAGAAATTCTCCCGTAGGAACTCATCTTTTGTCTCGAGCTCCGTTTGATTTGGTGGCTCTCCTCTTCAATAAAAAAATATATATATATATTTGGTGAAAAGTTTCAAGGTAAGCGCTGCCAGCGGAAATCCAATCGACCACTTATTTTAATGAATTGAGGCTTTTTCACTCGGATCATCTTGTAGATTGGCATAAAAATTTTATTATTGAAAAATATGATTAAATACTATTCTATCTTGGGGAAGAAAAAAAAAGAAAGCAAGGAAATACATTAATTATGTCAATTAATAATGGAAAACATAGATATTATACTCCACGACAGCGTCTCCAGTTTTTGGGTTATATGTATGAGTTCTTGCCTGAGCATAACCACGGGCAAATCGGAAAACACCACTGCCACCGACGATCGGCATTTCTCTAACGGGAGCAAGCGCCAAGTTCCGACCCAAAACGCTAAGTGCACTTCCATTGAATTTTCCGTCCATAAAAGCGAAATTCAAAACCATTAGTAAACCATCTTCACTTTGCGACGCAGATGCGTACATGCCTTGCGCTCTACCTACGAGCTTCGAGCTCAGATTCGGCGAAACAGTTAATGGATCATCGATCATCGCCACCAAGCCAAACATTGTGTCGGAGGTGTTCGATTGTGGTTCGACAATTTTGACTGCCGACGGGTTTCGACCACTAACTATGTCGTGGAAGTAGAAATGGAGGTGGCTTAGCTTCTCTTTTTTGAGGCCAAGCGTTGCCGGAGATAAAATTCTTGACAAACGGCTTGATTTTGCTGTGGCAAGTGAAAATAAGGCAATGGTGAAGAGAAAATAGAGAAATGGGAGGGTTTTGGCCATTGCAGGTAAGAAATTCTTGAACTTGTGAAAGAGAGACGAAGGAAAAAGAAAAGACTTGTTGCTATATTGTTTTATGCGCAATTTAGAACCATAAATTCACTGGGAAAGTTGAGCTAGATTTTCAAAAGTGCGATGGGAGTAATGGAGATATGACTAAAAAGTAAAAGCCACGTTACACAGTGACGGTGGACTTGACTTGAGTGTTGAGTCACCTTCAATGGCTGCTGATTTTTTTCCTTTTTTTTTTTTAGCATTTGAATTTGGAAAAGGTACGCTATCAAAATTGGAAAATGTATTATTTAGTTCCTAAATTTTGAATTAATTTATTATTTTAAAAATAAGGGTAAAATAGTTTCAATGATTAATTTAATTAATTTGTTATTTATGACTAAATATTACTCTCTCTGTTACACTTTAAGAACAACAAATGGACATTTTATATTGTTTCATTCTAAGTGTTCATTTAGAATTTTAACAATATTGATGGAGAATTTTTAATTTTAAAAAGGATAATTTAAATAGTTTATCATATATTTTTAAAAAAATTAATATGTTTCGATCATTTTCTTAATTCTGTAAAAAAATCAAATTGTCTAAAGAGGATTACTTTATCAAATTTGAAATTAAAATCAGAGAGTTTGAAAATAGAGGGTCATGGTCTTCATATGGTAAAAAGTCACTCCCACTCGAAAACCTCTTCCAAATTCGAGCCTATTTTTTATCCATGTAGTTGAGTTGATCTATTCATTACTTTATTTTTTAACTTTTATAAAAGATTAGTTTGTCTTATTTTTTTAAAAAACAAAATTATGTCACACATTAATTTAATTTTTTATATATAATTTTATATTCATCTTTTGTCTATAATATAAAAACAGAAACATTCAATATTACAGAAAACCTGAGAGCATGATGATAAACGATCGTTAATTTTTACGAACATTTTCAGAAAATATATTTATATTGTTGCCGGGATAATAATATTGCTGTTATTATTGAAAATATATCTATAGTGAACAAGAATCGGGCCGATATATGATCCAATCTAAAATTAGTCTATTGTTACCCTCAAAGAATTTAGCCTATCGTTAGGTCTAAAATTATACGTTTAATATGGTCCAATCTAATTTGTCAATCTCTCAATCTATTTAAACAGATCTAAAATCATGCAAATATAGGTACTGACATATTCATATGCATTAAGTTCAAACATATTAAATTAGGAATTTAAGCATTTAAACACAAAGCAAACTATTCAAAGTTGAATTTTAAATTAATAGAAAAATCTCATGACTAGATCTGGATATTTAGTCCAGCATTATTACAAATATATCAACACAAATAAAATATACAAAAAGAATAAAAAGCTAAAAACAGACTTTGGAATTTATTGATTGGTTGGCCTTGTTGTCTACGTCCAAGTTTGCGAAGTAGCTCCTGCCCGTCTGAGGTGTAATAACTCTAGGCTTTATCTCTCCTTTTGTTACTCTCTCTACTCTGATCGGCTCACTCTCTTTATTCTTGCACGTGCGGCACAATGAAGTGCCAAGAGTGTCCAACCCTTTCAACTCTTTTTCTTTGCTCTTTGTATGGATTCTTTGCTTGGCTCTTATTGGTCCACGTCATTGCACAAGTTGAGTTTAAAAAGCTGTTTTCATCACCCAAAGAAATCATAAAAAATGGTAAGGGGAGTTGTTCATTAAGGTAGGTGCAATGTTCCTTCAAAATTGCATCATTTTTGTTCCAAACGATCTGTCAGAAGATCATCTCACAAGTTGCTTCGCACTTGGTCCACATTCTTCCACGTTGACCAATTCTCCTTCTTTCTTTCTTCTTTGGCTGAATGTGCGTTGGACCTTATACTTGTTTGGCTTTTAAAAGCATCATTTGGACTTCATAAGCAACAAGACTTCAAGGGATTTCTTTGCATTGATTAGGTGCCAAATGGATCATAATTGGTTCATTTTTGCTTAAAATAGTAAATATTGATGTTGCTCATGTGCCAACAAAATAAAAGAGAGGAAACTATTTAAAATGGAGTTTATTTTTATTTTAACATTCAAAATGATGCTAAATTTAATTAAAACAAATGATAAAGTGCATGCGTATTTTGTTGTTATCAACTTTCTTACTGAAACTGAAAAACATGCAATGATTTGAAGGAAAAAAAACCATTAAAAGTAAATTTAAAAATTAAAAATATTAAAAAATAGCTAAAAACAGACGAACCGATCATATTGAATTAGTTCAGTTAATTTCTCTGCACTATTTATTTTAATTCGATTTTTATTTTTAAAATTTTTCAATTTATTTGGTTTGCTTCTGTTTGGCTCGGTGTGAACCAAACTGACCGAAAACTCAAACTAACGGCCCTAAACTGACACTGCAGACGAAGAGGCCCAGGCTCAGCTTTTCTACACGCGCGATTAAGCACGTGGCAGCCAGTCCCGTTCCTCATGAAATGTGAATGCAGAAGCAGTGTCTCGAATTCTTCAATTGACTGTTAGTTGGATTCCGCTGCTCGCCAATGATGAATTACTGTAGAATTAACATTTCCCAGTAGCCAAGCGGACAATCAAAATCAATGGTCCATTCTCAAGGTATTTTCCCTCGCTTTCTCACAATCCTATGCTGATCAAATCTCTCAATCTTCGCATAATTAGATTTATTTCTTTACTAAATTGTTATTACACCTCTTGATTATTTTTCATAAGAAGGAAAAACTAATCTGTTCTGAGTCTTTAATCGATTGTTAAAGTTAATTTCATTTTATATTGTTGGAGATGTTATGATTCTTTGAAGCTAATTGGCGCCTGAAATTTGATTAGTTAAACTAGTTGTGGATGCTGAAGATTGTAGTTGCTTATCGAGCATGTTGGGCATTAGGGTTTTAGCTGTTTATAGCAATAGGATTAATTGAAAAGATTGACTGAGGAGGAGAACCTAGTGATAACTTTTGATCATTTCCAATGAACTGCTACCTATCATTTTTTTTTTTTTGGCTACTGATATAAATTGAGGAATTGAACAACAATCTATTTGTCCAATGGAGTGACTTCATTAATTTAGAGTGACTTCATTAATTTAGAGTGACTTCTTAGTATTGTAATTTATAAATTTAGTGTTTTAAAACTTTCAATGAAATTTGTGGGTTATCGTTGTGTACTGAGGAAAATTTTGCTATTGATGGTAAAAGGTAAAAAGCTGTTTTAGTTTGTTATTATTGATGATTGTATCAGCACATTAACCCTTAATTGCAATTCGATAAATATTGCCATTTGTCCTTGTGAAATGGTTGCTGATAACTTTTAATTTAATTTAGGTTTGCGTTTTCTATCAGGCATTCTGTGGACATGAAAGAAAGGAATACTACTTCAACGCTTAAGCGCATTTTAGTCAACTGTACTGTCCAGGTTTGTTGATAAGATTCAAGTTAGTGACTTGAAGGTGTGTCTTTTCCTAACAGCTAAAACTTTTAGGCTTCATCAGTGGCAAGGAAGTGATGCTTCTATTAAATAAGTCTGCTAAAACTTTTAGGCTTCATTATAGTTGGCAAAACAGGAAAATTACACCTCCAAAATTTACATATATAAGTCTGCTAATATTGCTGAAATGGTCTAAACTGAAGGTAGAATGATTTGTTGTAAAAGATTTGACTACAAGCATAAGATATAGGAAACACATTAAAAAATGAAAAATTTTGAAAAGATAAGACCTTTATTATGGTTTGACTCTTTGAAACTTTATGCTTTTCATTTACTTAATGATTTTGAATTAATTCCATTTTTTCAAATAATTTTCAATTATTAATAAGTTGCTTTATAGTTGCAAAGGTATGCATGAAGAATTTCAGTTCATGCATGACAGGTTTCTTTTTTGCCTTTTTCATTTCCCACATATGAACTCTCTCTAGTTTCTACCATTCTAGAACAAATTGTTAGAAAAAATTCTTTAATCATTTGGATTTATAATACCACAAAGTTTCTCCTTTACTATTGGGAATGAACTAATTTATAGGCCTATATTTCAGTATGTTTTTGCTTTATCAAATGAGTGTTCAGAAAGATGCATACCAGGATCAGCTGTTTGATACATGTGAAGTCTTCTTGTCTCCATGATGCAAAATTTTCATTGAGTTCCTATTTTACAGGCAAAAGATTATGGAAGTTGTGTTGCAGCAAGGGTTCCAGAAATTGAGCGTGATATGTGCTTGAAAGAATTTCTCGCACTGAAGAATTGCATGCAGAATACGGTTAGCATACTTTTTTAGTTGATAAGAAATTAAGTTTACATGTAGCGTATATTTGGTTGATGTGGAATAGAATGATCCTCATTCTTATTTTATTTTCAAATATTCTGGAATTTAAAATTTCATTCCATTCTGTTCCAAATATTTTTTAGAATTTAAAATTTCATTCCATACCATTCTATTGAAATTCGGTTTGGAATTCCATAACTTCACAATTTTTAATTTCTCGACCATAAATGAAATTCTAGCTTTTGCGATATATTTTAATATATAAAAATTTTAATTTAATAAGGAATAACTGCTATATTTGTTTTAAATTAAATTATAAATACTAAGATAACATAATTAAATTGCAATAAAGAAACAAATTGATATTTTGGTTTTTTTTTAAATTCCAGGAAATTAAACATGGAATACCAATTTTAAAGGACAACTAATTTCGTGCTAGAGGGTGTGCATAAAAGAAAATTTGAAAAAGTGGACAATTATTCTCTACGATCTAATTATCGCATATGCGGTTTTATATGCTATTAATCATAAGGCCATCTTCTAGTCTAATTAGCTTCTTGCTAGTGCTGGTCATTGTTTCATGGTTTCTATGTACTTGTCCTTTGATCGATTCTAACGCCATTTTTTTTAAAAATAAAGTATATTACTGTTTTCTTAGTTCAGTAATAATCTATTTTTTGTTTTCTAGAAGTGATTATGAAATTTAATTTATAGTTAGTTATTCTTTACAATGAAAAATAAAAAAATAATTAAATAGTATATATGTTTTTAAAAAAAGGAAATTAGAATGATTGATTTACTGGGTGGGGGAAAGAAAGATCATTGAGAATGTAAAAGGAAAATGATGTTACTATAAAAACATAATCAAATAGAATGAATGCTTTGCTTGGTGGGAGGAGGAAAGATAATTGAGAATGTAAAAAGAAAAAGATATTACATAAACATATAGTAAAAAGACAGAGCAGTATATATATATATATATATATATATATAAGCACAAGTACATTTTCCTGATAACTGGACAACTTCAAACTCAAGAGCAATGCACCATAGAATCAAAGATGGTTGATGGGGAACACATATAAATTGTAACTGTGTGAAGTCGATTTTGTTTTGTTGATTTGTCTCGAGTTGCCAATATGTTCGCCTATATATAACCTATATTAATTACTAATTAGTATTCCATTATACTATTAGTTTTAGAATTAAATAGGATTTGTTTTTTCTCTATATTAAATTTTGAAAATATTTTGTTAAAATATATAAGGTAATATTTTATTATATTTTAATTTTCTATACAAATGTGTACTTCAAATAAAATAATAATAAGATAAAATTTTGCTATATAGACTGTAATATGGAATTTTCTATTATATCTTAATTCCATATTCCATCTACCAATACTTTAAAAAGTACATTTCATTTTAAATTCCATAATTTTGAAGTAAAAATCAGTTTGAAATTTCAATTTATATTATAATATTTCAAAGCAAGCAACAACCCTACTTGCATGTGAGACCCTAAAATTGTTAGAAAGAAAGAATTAAGAAGAAGAAGAAGAAGAAGAGGGAAAATTCTTATCATTTGTATTCTTATGAAGATGTTTTCATATCTTCTCCTTGCTTTTGATTGGCAGATACGAGGAAAGGCTTAGGCATTTGTCATTGTTATTTTAGGCATCTACTGAAGTAAGCACCATTTTAGCCTCTCAGCGTGTAGTGGGGAATACATTGGTAAAGGCTTCATTTAAATACTGGCTAAAAAATGCAGCTTTGTCTTTCTGGGATTATGATGCTCTTTTACATCTAATAGTTTTTTTTATTTGATTCACAACTGAAACATTTCTTTCTTCTCCATTGATTTAATTCTTCTTTACGGATTTTTAAAGCATATGACTCTGGCTCAGGATTGCTCAATTCAGTGCTAGCCATATACTCTGTCTAAATCTCAAGCTTGAGAGGCAAAGAACTTAGGAATGTCTGGGAAAGCATCAAGTTCACAGCTTACTGTTGGTTTTAGTGGGTCTGGTGGGCTATCACATGTTTATATTCAATCTCCACCTTTGCGATGTAGCATTCCGGGGTCAAGGGGTTTATATTATGATGATGGGAGTAAGTTGCTACTTGCCCCAACGGCTAATGAGGTAAATGTGATCTTAAAATCTTTCAGGCATGAAAAGTTGAATTGCATTAAGATTTTTTAGATTATGATTTGTTTACATATTTAAATGTGACAATAAGTCAATTTTGTTTCAACTAAAAGGTCTTGTATACTGCTATCTTTTCCATCTTTTTTCTTTTATCCAGGTGTTTTCTTGGAAGACCGTTCCTTTTGATCCTTGTGTTGCTCCTACATCTGATTCAATAACTGAAGGGCCAATCTTATCTATTCGATATTCTTTAGACACAAAGCTAATAGCAATCCAACGGTCTAGTCAAGAGATACAGATTTGGCATAGAGAAACTGGTGAAACTTTCAGTCACAAGTGCAGGGCAGAGTCAGAGAGTATACTAGGATTCTTTTGGACTGACTGTCCACTGTGTGATTTAGTACTTGTGAAAACGAGGTATGGAGAAAATTTTCTTTTTGTTTATGTAAATATTAAGGAATTGATTTTGCCATTCCTTTATTGACTTCTTAGCGTATTTTACTGGGTTTTAATTGGCGTACGTTCTTTTGCACAGAGGAAAATGTTCCTTAAGGTTTAAACTCTTTCTGGGAATGTGGAACATACAGTTAGAAATCAACATTGAAGTAGTAGGTTAGAGAATTTTTGAGTAACCCATATTAAAAAACTTCTACGAACTTCTGTTACTCAATCAACTTGAAAAAATATTGTCTGACAACAAATTGAAGATAACCTGTATTGGTTTGTTGTCCCAAAGAAGATAAATAAAAGGTCCCTGCAGTAATACTTGCTCCTTTTTCTTCTTTTGTTATTATTATTTTTTTGTTCTGTTTAGATACAGTTCCTTTTTATACGTTTCCAACATCTATTGTTATTCATTTGACTAAATTTGAGTTTTAACCTCAGTGGGCTCGATTTACTTGCCTATGATCACGAGTCAAAATTGCTCGACTTGGTGGAGACAAGGAAACTGAATGTCAGTTGGTATATCTATACACATGAGAGTCGCTTGGTTCTTCTTGCTTCAGGAATGCAATGCAAGACAATCACTGGATTTCAGGTGTGTCTGCAACCATCACTGTTAGCTCAAGTTTTACTGAGTTCATTTTAAACTTGGCTACATCCTCTTCACCTATGGTTAGTCTGCCAGAAAAACTATATTAATAATCATTTGCGATTCCATTTTCCAATCGTCTTTTTTTTTCCTTCATGGTCCAACAACATGCACTTAAGTGATCTATATGGATTAATGTCAAGAACATTGCAAATTATGGAGTCCAGATGGTTGCATCTTCAAGAAATGATAGCTTGTCTTTTGATTTTTTTTTTCTTTTCCCTGGGATAAGTTGGTATTTGCCTTCTATATTGGAATATGCTTCTAGAACTTTGAGGAAGGTTTCTTTTGAGCATTATCTTGAGGGTATCAGTTTTTACTTAGTATTCACTTTGAATGTTGTTGGTTGTTGAGTCTTTCCTCCATGGTGTACTTTTCTTTATTCTTTCTCAATAAAATTTCTTCTTCAATAAATGAAAATGACCACTTATCATTGAGGCATGAATTAGGGAAGCAGTTATGTGATGCCTGATATGGCTATCAATTAATGCTTCTTGACAACCATGTTGCAATTTCTACAACTTTTGGGTTCTTTCATTACTCTGACAAGGTTGCTATTTTTTCTTTTCAGCTTTCATCTGCAGGTATTGTTCGCTTGCCAAAATTTGAAATGGCAACGGCCAAGTCTGAGGCTAACAGTAAACCTGTCCTAGATGCTGAAGATATCCATATTGTGACTGTGTAAGTTTCTTTGGTTTGGTTTCTTTCACTATTATGCATAAGTCACACCTATAATAATTGTCAAACTATTAACATTTTTCAGCTATGGGAGGATATACTGTTTGCAAGTTGATAGGATAGCAATGCTACTTCACTCATATCGGTTTTATCGCGATGCTGTTGTACAACAGGTAATCCCTGGTTTAAATTGCTCACCACTCTTTTCGTCTCAGGCCTCTGCTAAGGGTGGATGCTTAATCTCTAGTACTGGTGATAAGACTTGTTGCAAATAAAATGTAATTGTTGGGAAAAACCTCCCTTTCGCTACCTGATAGTTAGCTTAAGGCGGCCATTTTAAAATGTTGTTAATGACAAGGACCACCAGTTTTTAGTATGTTTGAGAGTTTTCTGTTGATGTTGTGTTTTCGCCAAGTCCGTCTCTTGTAAATAGCTTCTCTTTTGTAGTTGGGCTACCACTAGATAAATGTTATGTGCTGAAGGGGCAAAATTTTTTGTTCCAAATTTTTTCTTAGCTCAGACCGAACTAATTTTGAACAGTTACTATAGGGTTGAGCAGCATGCTTTACTACAGTCTATTAAATAGGTGAGGAGTTGAATTTTGCTAGGCATTGATGCACTGGCATTTGTACACGCAGCTGATGCTTTGGGTCGTTTGATCTGCAATGCACCTTTATTATGTTTTCCAAGGGGAAAAAATCAATTTACTAGAAACCCAAAACTTAATGCAATTAGTAAAATTGCTAGAATGTGAATTGGTGCAATGCTTTTTGTAGGGTTCCTTGCCAATATATTCAAGCAAGATTGCTGTGAGTGTAGTCGATAATGTACTGCTCATTCATCAAGTGGATGCAAAGGTTGTTATACTCTATGACATATTTGCCGACTCTCGAGCACCCATATCTGCTCCACTTCCTCTACTGTTTAGAGGTTTCCCTAGGTCAAATGTTCCTTACTCTCGATCTAGTAGCAAAGATAGTGAAAGTGCAGAGGCCAATACAAGTGATCATGAAACAACCATTTATGGAGATGACTGGACATTTTTAGTTCCTGACCTAATATGTGATGTTGCCAGTAATTTGTTGTGGAAGATTCATCTAGACTTAGAGGTAAGTTTGTCAGTTTTCTATTGCATGTTTTTGTGCAGTATAAGTACTATTGTGTAATTAACCTCTTTCTTTCCTTCCAGGCAATTTCTGCCAGTAGCTCTGAAGTTCCTTCAGTACTAGAGTTCCTGCAGCGACGGAAGTTGGAAGCTAACAAGGTGGAGAAAGTTTTTTAACTCTTTCAATTTTTTAATATGGGGCCTGTGTATTAAGAAATCAATTACAGAATGATTTAAACTTTATGTACCCATAAAGTGCTCTCGATGGTTATGAATTTTTAATGATTAACATGTGGTTATTGTATACTTCTGCTGTTTCAGGCTAAACAGTTGTGCCTGGCAATAACACGTACCATCATCTTGGAAAGGAGACCAGTGTCCATGGTTGCCAGGGCAATAGATGTCCTTGTTTCTAATTACTCTTACTCAATCAAAACAGGAAGCTATCTCAAGGGAGTAAAAGTGGAGAGGACTTCAGCTTCCAGCAGGGCACATATAAGTAGTTCCACTCCCAGTGCCACTTTATCTGCGAGTGGGATTGATATACTTGGAAAATCAAACCAACATACACCTACTGTTGGTGTTGAGAATGAATCAGTCAATAAGTCTCCAAATATTTCTACTTCAGACTCGGAAAGTGAAGCACATTCTGAATCACTCAAAACCACCATGAGTGGTCTTCAGAAGGTGTACGGGGAGACCTTATTGGGTGCTAAAAATGCTAGCTCCGAAGTCCAGCCATCATCTTCTCAACCTCATCGTCCTGGACCGAGAAACAACCCTCTAAATGCTAATGTTTCTGAGTGGCAGGAATTGCAACTTGCTTCACCAGCAATTTCACCTGATGAGATGTATAGCTTTGTTTTTGCTCCAGTTGAAGAAGAGATGGTGGGAGATCCGTCTTACTTGGTTGCCATCATTATTGAATTCCTCCGCAGGTGTGCTATTGATTATAACAATTCAAGCCTTTGCACTGCTAACACTGTGATTAGATATGGTTTCTACTCTTACTTGATTTAATACTCCACTTTAACTTGGCTTTCATGGATTTACATCTGAACCATTGCTTTTGCAAAGCAACCTGCATTAAATGAATTAACTTGAGTCCATCATGGTTGTATTAATGAGGCCAACTGGAATAACGGAAATATGCACTGCCTCTTATCCCAATAAATTTGTATAACCAAGTAAAATTGCTAATAGAATTTTAATAATTGCTGGTTTATTAGATATCACATTAAAATAACTCTTACTTGATGGATCCATTCAGAAATATAATCAAACTAGTGGCTTTCTTTGGTCTTGTGAACCAGGAAACCTTAGCAAACTATCTTAGGCCTTGCATCTGTAATGATCTATGTATCTATTGGATGGCTTGGACCAGGGAAGTGGTCCAAGAAGATGGCTTCAAAATACTTTGTACATTGATTGAAGTTATCTTATTTCTTCTTATTATTTGAGTTTGCTTCTCTGAGTGGTGTATTTTTTTTTTTTTTTTTTTTTTTTTTTTTTTTTTTTTTTTTCAATGTTGCAGCACAAATTTGGAAAAGATTAAAGCTCATCCAAACATCTATGTGTTGACGATACAAGTTTTAGCCCGCAATGAGCGATATATGGAACTTACATTGTTTGTCATAAACAAGGTTTTGAAATGTCTTTTAAAAGTGTGCTTATTAAGTCAAGAAAAACTCTAGGTTTTTTTATTATTATTATTATTCTTATTGTTATTTATGATCAGAGTTATTTTTTTACAGGTTCTTGAGCCCTCAAAAGAAGTAGCAATGCAGCTTCTAGAGTCAGGCCGTCAGAATAGCCAAATCAGGAAGCTGGGTCTGGATATGCTGAGACATCTCTCTTTACATCATGACTATGTAGTGCTGCTAGTGCAAGATGGATATTATCTTGAAGCCTTGCGTTATGCAAGGAAGCATAAGGTAAATACTATTTAACTCATCTAAAATGTCAGGCTTTACAAAAGGTGGTATATTTAACAATTGGCACTAAAAAGGTCAAGGTCCAACTCTTGTATACATGATCTAGCTATCCAAGTTCTGTTTATTTCATCAGCAGTTTTTACTGATGAATTGAAAGTTTCCTACTCTCTCTCTCTCTCTTTGTTTTTTATTTTTTTATTTTTTGTGCAGAAGCATTGAAAGAGTTAGTGCTTCACTGAAAACCCAAAATATTCTTTGCATTATCATCTTTATTTCTTATCAATTTTCTTCTTAGTTATTTTATGTCGTCTTCCATAATTCAACGAAATGGCGGTAATAAATTGTTGTAATGGCAATGTTGGTAATAAATTGCTGCAATGGCAGTTCCAATCTTGTGTTGTTTCGATAAATCCAGTCCAGTGGTTTTTTCTCCCTTTTTTGCATGAAATTTCTTTATTATCTCACATTTTATTCAGCTAATGTTCTCGTGATGTTTTACAAAAGAAATATTAGATGTAATTAGTTCCTAAGTGCTCAGTTCCTTTTTCAGGTCAGTACTGTCCGGCCTTCATTGTTTCTCGAAGCTGCTTTGACTTCCAATGATTCTCAGCTTCTTGCAGCTGTCCTGAGATTCTTTTCAGACTTCATTCCTGGATTTGGAAACACATCAGATCACCACAAATATTACCGTATTCTCAATGAGATGAACTCAGCCATAGCTACTTGAAAGTCATTCAGACATCTGATTATGACTTTTTTGAGTATGAGAACTAGCAATATCTAGGTTCAGAAAATGAGAGACTTAATTTTTCTGTTCATGTCTCAAACAAAAGAGACAAAAAGGTAATTAGTTTTTAACCGACATGTTTCCTCTGGTCTGGGCACTAAGACCAGTTGAACTGTTTCATAATTTAAATAGTTTTAACTATTTTGAGAAAGATGAGTAAAAGTGCAAACTTTTGATATGCATTACACAATATTTAGACCTAGAAAATTCATTTGTTGATTTGTTAATTCATAGTTTGTTTTCGACGAGACACAAACCTTGATATGCGGTTGTGTTGTAAGAAATTAGCATGATTTGATGACATACAGAATAAGCTGGCAGGCCACTATTTATTTATTTTTAGGAGGAACCCTGATTTTAACACATAGCCTGTGGCCTCATATTTCTATGATTTTTGTTCAACAAAGGTTGAGAGGAGAATGTGATATGATGCAATTTTAATTCTTGACTGCAACAGTAGATTATATGTTTGCCACAAAGACCTTTTTCTTTTATAGCATTTCATGTTAATTTCTTTCGGCTTTTACTACCATACACAATTTGTGATTTCTGTATTAGTAGAGAAGTTACACGTGTTAGGAAAATCTATTGCAATAGGTTTCTTTAACCGGTTAATTTTTTAATTTAATTTATCAATTTTATTTTTATTTTTCCATAGAACTGTATATGTTGTCATTTTCTATTCCATCTTCGTTCTTGCTCTAATTTGCGTGGCTTTTGCAATTCCAAAAGGAGAGAGGTAAACATCAATCTAAAAACAAGGCAATTAAAAATGAAGTAAATTGAATCCTCTTCTTGGCCTTCTTCTTGACTGATAAACCGATTTATCAATCTAAGTTGGTGCCATGGTATGTCGTCTTCTTGTTTTTAATTCATGGTGAATAGAAATGATTATCCACATTGCGATTCTTATGGAAATTATAATCTTTTACCGTTTGTAATACGAGTTTTTGTTTTTGAAAATATGGTTTTTGGTTATGCTATGAATTTTTTTCCCTAGTTCATGGCTAATAGGGGCCTCTTAAACAATTTCTTCATGTGGACTTACTAGTTTTGCGTTGGGATTTCTTGGTTATATTCATACTTGTTTAAAACTGTGCTACTGCTTGTGTATTATTGCATTCTAAACGATAATCCATCATAGAGTTTTTGTGTGGACAGATTTTGGAAGAGTTGATGAAGAGATGCAATAAACGATAATCCATCATAGAGTTTTTGTGTAGACAGATTTTGGAAGGGTTGATGAAGGGAGAAAAAAAGATCCGCAGTAATATATACATTTATTAACATGTTTGGCCGGTGACAAGTTACTGTTTATAATATAATCTAACGGTCCTTATTAAAGAATCAAAATCGGAAGATACAAAATAATTTCTGCATTGGTACATAATATTATTGTTCTCTACAGTAGTTTTGTCCATTTCTTTCTCAAAATCTCCTGAAAGTTCTGTGCATTATCTTCAAAAATTGACACTGACGAGGCGTCCTTTATTTGAAATTGGCAATAATGATAATGGCCTAATTTATAAATTCAACTTCAACTTCGTAATTCCAGCTATTACCTTTGTGGTCTTTGAATTTTACAATGGATTTATTATAATTTTATACTTTCACATTTCAATAATGATTATATTTTTTTGTTAAAATAAAACATGAAAGTGCAGGATTATAATTGAACTCAATAAAATTATTTCATTTTAATAAGAGATATAGACGTTATTGAAAATAAAAATATAAAATCATAATTGAATTTTCGCAAAATTTAAAAAGCCATAAGAAGAATCGATTAAACTTTAGAGTCAAAATTTATGTATTCAACCAAAAAAACCGGTAAATCAAGATAAATTTAAGTATTAGGCCTACTGATAATTGTTGGAGACATCCTATGTTATATCATAGTGATGAAACCAAAGAATGGTGCTTGTTGCTATGTACTTTTAGGGGCATGTGGGCATCAAATTTGCTATGATGAAAAGTCCCCATTGACCTACCCACCATGCACTGGGGTCACTTATTTTCACCTTAATATTCCATCATACTTACTTGCTCGTTTTCACTTTCAGGAATTGATGATTGGTATGTGCTTCTTTAGATGGACTGTCGTACTCCTGTTTCAAACCACTGCTGTTTTTGCTAAATCGGCATTGCTTCTATGTGGAGCCCGTTAATGAGTCCCAGACACGTTAAGTAGCAATTATAAAAATATACTAATTTATATAATCCACACATTTCCTTAATGAGTTATTAAGCACAAAAAACGATAAATTAATTTTTATTGATTAAATTTTTAATATGCGCGTTTTGTTAAACTATGCAAATAAAATGAGACGGAGTGGATATATTTTATGGAGGAAATACTACCATTAATTAATCGCGTTTTGTAAATCATATTTTCATTTAAGCAAATTCCTTTTGAAGCTTTAAATGATGGATGAAATTACTAATAAAAAAAAATTAGCTGAGTTGGTTCTATAAGGAGTAGGGCCAAGCATGCATATTAGAAACAAAAAATATATTAGTTGGTCCAACCATTTCTAAAGTTCCAATTCTAATTAAAATTAATAATAAGGTCTGTGTATTGGCTGGCTTCATCATTCTGAAATTATTGTGACAGTTGTTATGATATTGGTAAGCTCTTTTTAGCTTATTCTTGTTTCTTGATTTATTTATTTATTTATTTACATGTATAAAATTGATATATTAATATTATTGCACTTGAAGTATGTATGATTTTAGCAATCATTACCATTAAAAGTCATTGATTCTCTTAAGAGATCGCAATTAAAGCGAATAAAGAAAAATACATATCATTGCTATGTTACTAATACTTGCATTTATTTACTATTCTGCTCAAGTTGAATAAAGAAAAATTAGAGGGTGTAAAAAATAAATTTGGATGAAGATACTATACTATATGGGAAGAACATTAAAAATTCAATAGTCGAGTATTTATCTAATTGTATAAAAATTTAGACAATTGGAGCCAGAACAACTTTTATTATTTTAATATGGACCCCAAGACCTACTTTGTTTTTTTGGTTGGTCAACCTGCAGAAATACATCACCCTTACCTAAACGCAGTTCTTTTTGTTGTTTAGAGAGGTCAAAACTAAGAAGAAAGGGCCCAAGTTATTATATTTAAATATTCTAACATTTATCGTAATTAAACAGTTATTTTTATCGAAGTTTCAGCATAAATTGAATGGCAAATTGGGACTCTGACTCTATTATTAGGACCGTCTAATCCGGTTCGAGCTTTAGTCATAATTAAGATTTTTCGCTCTCCTTCTTGCAGGTGTATTTATTAGAGATTGAACCAGAAAGTTCTTTCAACTTGCTCACTCTATGTTGCTAATTGAGCCACAATCCGTAAGTAATTGGGGCTCTTCTATTGCGATTATAGTTGCTATGGCTCATTTCGCCCTACTCGTGGAATTAAACAGGGGGATCCTCTTTCTCCTCTCTTGTTTATTTTGGCTTCGGAAGGTTTTTCAAGGGGTCTTAAGAAGCTGGTGTCTGATGGGAAAATTGCTCCTTACAAGACAACTAGAGGAAGTGATATAATTACTCATCTCACCTTCGCAGATGATCTCCTCATCTTCATTAATGGGGGTGTTAAAGTGCCAAACGGTTTAAAGAATTCCTACAACTTTATCAAAGAACCTCTGGACAATTGGTTAACCTCAACAAAAGCTCCTTCTATTGTTCTTCAAAAAGAACTTCGGCTTATAAGGAAAAAATTCAATCTATTCTTTCTATCACAGGTAAAGATCTTCCATTCATGTACTTGGGAGCTCCCATATATAAAGGAATTAATAGAGCTCAGTACTGTACTTATCTTCTTCAAAAAATTGATGCTAAACTGCAAGGATGGACAAAAAAATTTATTTCCATTGGGGGCAGACTGCTACTTATTAAACATGTACTGAATTCAATTCCGATACATACATTGGGAGCTATGTCTCTTCCGAAGAGTATTATTGCTATCCTTGAAAAAAAGTTTGCAGATTTCTTCTGGTCTTCAGACTCTAAAACTCACAGATATCATTGGCTGAAATATGACAGATTTTGTTTCCCAGTGGAAGAAGGAGGTCTTGGTCTTCGATCTCTATCCTCTCTCCAAGAAGCATATTCTATTAAGCTGTGGTGGAGATATTGCGAAGGAAAATCATTATGGACAAAGCTGCTACGGAAGAAATACTATAGAAGAGATCAAATGAATTTTAAAATTACTGATTCTCGTACCTGGAAAAGAATTTGTCGGATTCAATCAACAGCTAGTTCCTTAATTTCAATCGAGGAAGATGGCCCCCATTGGATTGATAACAACAGGGAGAACTTCAATCTAAAATTCGCATATGATTTTGTGAGACTAAAGAAATCGGCCACTCTCTCTTACCGTTCGATCTGGGATCCAAATATCCCTGCTAAAATATCAATCTTCACATGGAAAGTCTTGCAAAGGGCTGTACCTCTTCCATCTCGATTACAAAAGATGGGAATCCAGCTTGCTTCTTATTGTCCCTTTTGTTGTTCAGCTGAAGGTTCATTTAATCACATTTTTTTAAGCTGTTCGACAATCCAACTGATCTGGAAATTCTTTCGAGATACATTCTGCACTAAACCGCTAGCATCAACTTCTCTTCGACAGGAACTAATTTCATGGTGGATTCACTATACTCCTAAATCATCACCAGGCATAATAATGAGATTCATTTCCCAAATTATTCTCTACTCTATTTGGTCAGCATACTGCTGTCTCACATGGGGCGAAGGGGATGGTTTTCATATTCCCCATTTGCTGGAACAGATTCATACCATGATCTACAAATGGGGGGTTGCTCACTCTGAATCCAAATTTGCCAAGTTCATTCCTTTATTTCAGGATTACCTTCCTGAATTCTTCGGAAAAAAATTGAAAATTAAGCTGGTATCTTGGATCAAACCACAAGCTGGATTTTACAAACTCAACGTTGATGCTTCATACTCTTCTTCTTCGTCTGCAGGAGGAGCTATAATTCGAGATCATTTAGGAAGCCTCATTGCTGCATACTGCTTCCCAATTCATGCCAAAGACTCTGCAGATGCTGAAATTAAATCCTTACTTTTCAGTCTTAGTTGGTGCCAAAGCCTAAACACCTTCCCCCTTATTATTGAGAGTGACTCAAAAACTACTATCGACTTCATCACTTCCTCAACTTCAGCCAGAACACCTCGGTTTATCATACAGATCAAGAATTCCATCTCGGGGTTCAATGTCTCCTTCTGTCATATTTATCGCGAGGGGAACCAAGCAGCTAATTTCTTAGCACGTTTCAGCAGATTGTACTCAATTAATTGTATTTTTACTACTTTTGCTTCTTTGCCTCCATTACTAAAAGGCATTGTTAACTCAGACATTTTGGACTCTCCATATATAAGATATAAATAAGTTTTTCCAAAAAAAAAAAAAAAAAAAGAGGTGTATTCTATCTTTTATTACTATTATCTATTTATTTATTTAGTTATCTCAAGTGTGTGTTCTTTAGAAAATAAAGTAACAAATTTATGGTAGAATTAAAAGATTTTACACGTTTCCCATTTGTTTGACAGAGTAGAATTCAATTATGATAAAGATGATGGGGAAACTATAACTAACACTTGCACACTGGAATAATTTATTCCCAAGCATATACTTCTAATTATAATTATAATTATAATACTTTTGTCATTTGAGGTCCATTAGAATGTAATTACTAATTATATTATTATAAAAAGAGGGTTAGGGTTAGATAATTTCATCATATCAAAGCTTCCATAACCTCACATTTTATGATTTGATTAATTAAGCTATAATTCTATAATTAAATATGCATAGTGATAGAGAGTAATTATAAAAGAGGAAAAATTCATTAAAAAAAAAAAAAAAAAAAAGCCTTTTCTTTTAATTTGGGCTTTTGATAAAGAATCTTACTTTCTTGGAAGCACACGCATGGATTACTTTAGATTCCATCCACCAAAGGAATCCTTTACTCTACCTGCAAAGGAGTGGGTGCCAAACAACCTTTTACCCTTTCAACCTTCTAAATAATATAATAATATTAAATTAAAACATTAAAAACAATGTCTCAAAGCTGTCCTACCACTGCCTTTGATTTCGTTGACTTTTTTTTTTTTTTTTGTTCTATGTAAGTTAATTTTATTATTACTTCCAATTATGGGGAAGGTGTGATTGGTAAATTTGTAGGTAAAATAGCCATTACACAATTTTAATACAGATTAATTAATTCTAATCATTGCGGTGGTAATATTAATTAATTCAAATTTAAAGGGCAAATTCGACATTATTCTTTTTTTTTTACCTGTTATTAGACAATAATCATATTGATTGTTTGCTATCAATTGGCTTAGACAATTTACTTCCATTACAAGTTTACAAAATCAAATAAATAATGGCCAATACGTAAATTCATTCATGTATTTTACGTAAAAAAATTTTGTGGGATTCTCAACTTTTACTTTGATCTGTTGAATAATTCAATTTATAAAATTTTATTAATTAAATACTTCAATTTGTAAAATTATTCTATTTAATAAATTTGGATCAATTAAACAGTTATTAAATATTTAAAAAATATGAAAATTATTATTTCAAACATTATACTAACCACATATTAAGTGAATATTTTACATATAAATACCAAAAATATCAAAAAAATATTATTATTAATATAGAGATATAATATTGACAAAATTCGTAATTTTAAGAGTACAATAAATCACTCGTAAAATTTAGAGCGTCACAAAATTTTTTTTTTTTAAAATACAAAAATATATTTATGCATTTCCCTCGAATATAATACTACCCACAGCCATTCAAATTTATAATTTCAAAGAAATCACTGTTTCCAATTGAAATTTGAAATTACAAATCATCCTTCAAATTTTGATTGATTGATTGAGATTACAACACTCCCATTTTCCCCCAATCCCGTAATGCCGATCATTTGATTTTAAATCATATCTATTCTACCGAAGTCCCGATGACCTTGAAAGAAAATGATATATATACATATTGATTTCAAATCAATTTGTTGTCACTTAATCAAATTTGAAGACTTGAATTTAATTGATCTCAAATCAATTACAAATTTAATTAGATAATTAACATATTAATAATATAAAATAATATTATATTATTTTAATATAATTTTTAAATGCTTAATTATACATATGCATGCACTTGCATGTATGTGATTTTAATTAATTTTCATCATATTATTGAAACATATAAATCAATAATTGATATAAAATAATAAACTAAGAACTTTAATAATAATAATAATATTTTTGTCAAACTCTCAGAATTTAAGTGTAGTAAATTGTAAATTAACCTTTTAATGGAGTAAAGTTGAAGTATATATACCAAATTCCGAGTAATTATATTAAGATAAGGATTATAAATCTTATATTATTTGTTTATTTGAGTTTATTTAGGAATCTAATATTATCATTATTATAGTTTAATTTAAATTCCTTTCAAAAAAAATTTTGAATTGATTTTATTTATCAAATAGTTTGAAAATTTTGGATTAATTTCTGATTTTATTTGAAAAATTATCCAAACCACTAAATTCATTTGAAAAATTTTGAATTGCCATGCTTTCTTAAGGCATCTAAGGAAATTTATCGGATACAAAAGCCTTTTTAGGGGAAAAACAAAATTCTTTTTGTCCCATTCTAAGTCACACACACAAAACAAATTCTAGTGACCACTAAATTCCATTTTCCATCTAGCAAACTAGGGACAGATAACCTACAAGCTGGTACACATACAATTGGCAGTTCAAATTATAGGGCATGTTGCCTTTAGACTTTAGAGTAGTCATTTTCGCAAAACAAAAGGTTTTGAAAATGGCACCTTTATCGAGAAATCATCACATCCAACGGCTGTAATGGGGTGATTTATTTAACCATGTTAAATAAATAAAAATGCCCCAAAACTTTACACATGGGACCGAATGCTAGTACATCATTATTTAATCATTTTCGCACTATTCATCCGTCCACTGGATGTTTTATTAATCTAATTTTACAAATTAAAAGTTATAATAGGTTCCTCGTCAAATTTATTGTATCACAAGATTAAAGTTTCAAAGTTCATGAATAAATTTATGAATGGTCAAATACATATATATTCACTTATACTTTTTTTACTTTGATCTTGTGGCATCCTCAACGTTGAGAGAAACCTATTGTGTCTCGACCGAATACGTAAAATCACTCATGAACTTTATTATTTAACTTTGTAGTATCCTCACCTTTCTATTGAACACTTTAACTTATAAAATATATCTAGTAAACACTTCAACTTGAAAAATCATTTTATTAACTTGTAAAATTGGATCAATCAAACACCAATCAGATATTTAGAAATGTGAAAATAGTATTCTAAAAGTTGTGCCAACCACATGTCAAATTAATATTTTATATATAAATGTCAAAAACTCTAAAAACTATTGTTGTTAATATAAAAAAAATGTACAATATTATAAAAGTTCATAATTTAGAACATAATCCCTCTCTCTTGAAATTAAGGGTGTCACAAGATTAAAGTAATAAAATTTAGGGTGAATTTAAATATTTAATCAAGAGTTTGGTATTGTGAAATGTAACTATTCTTGAATCATTATAATATATGCATAGTGTATATATGCAGTACTCTTGATGCTTGATGGTGGGTATGCATCAATGGCGGCCTTTGCCTCTGTGAAAGGGAAGATATATGGTGAAAATGGATAAGGATAGGTAGCTTCAAATCTTGGTAAAAGAATGACCAAAAAAAGCAAAAATTTATTGTATTGTAAAAGAGAAGCAACAACAATGTTTTAGGTTTTGAGTTTTGATGACCCACTTGGAACTACTCATCACACAAATGTAACTTTGGTGTGTCAAAGTCGTGTGATTGTGCACCAAAAATCCAAAATCATGAAATTTCCAGCCAAAAGCATCTGCTTTACCTAATTCTTTTGGCGTATATAGGAATGTTAAAAAGTTGTGCGAAGCCTAATCTACAAAAATTCAATTATCAAATGGAATGGATTAAGTTTGGTTTGATTTATATATTATCGATTTTATTTTGGTTTTAATAGAGAAATTTGAAATTTTTTTATTCAATTTGTTTTATATTAAACCTACAAAAAAAAAACCTTGAATCTCTTCCATTTTTTTATTCTATATAAAATAAGTCATTTAATTCGATATGATTATATACATTATTTAATTTAATTCGGTGTATATTTAAGAAATTTTGATCGAATTTATATTAATTCGATTCAACTTGAATCGAGTAAGCATAATATTTAGAAATTAACAATAATAAACTTTGGGCGTCGGGAGTGATGCTTACAACATCTAATAAATGTCTATACCATAAGAGTATCAACGGAACTTAAATATAATTTACTGTTTGAGCCACTCCTTATGGATTAAGAGAATCGATTTATTATAAAACTATTAGTTTAATGAATTTTAATTTTCGTTTTAAGTTTATTATTTGTTTTAAAATGTGTATTGCAATTTATTCCTTTATTAATTGAAGTATTTTTTTGGTGGAATATTAATGTGAGTATTTTATTTTTATTAGAAAATGTGAACGGAAGCTTTTCCTATAATTATTAAATTAAAACTGCTTTATTCCAGTTAATAGTAGCTAGCCTAATGCATTATTAATATTGACGATATGTAGTACGCGGACACACTTTTTAGTTTTTAGATAAAAGATGTCTTTAAAATAATATTTTTAATAATACCGTCCCACAAAGATAGATCAATTTATATTTTTATTTAGATTAAGAAAATTATTTTTTTTTAGAAAAATCAAATTAAAATTTTATTAATTAGAAACTGTATATAGATATGGAATACAAATTGATATGTTTTATATTTTTATATAGAAATAACTCAGAACTAAATTTTAAGATAAAATTTCAATATATAGGAAATAATAAATTTCAATATATATGCGATAATAAAGATCTATAAACAGATCTGATGATTATTTGTAAAATATCAAATAAAAAAGGAAAAGGTGACCAAAAAAAGAAAATAGTGGTTTAAGATTTTCGGAGAAAGAGAGAAAATTAGTTGATATAATTTGAAAAGTAAAATTTATCTATAACTTTTTAATATATGCTAAATCAATATTATATGTCACTTAAAATAAATAAATCCGATCGAAAGTTATTAATAATAAGGCAGATTAAATAGGGGTATAGTAGTTAAACAATTAAATAGACCAGAAAATACAGTCTATATGGTTAAATAATTCTTTTAGGTAGCGTTTTCTTAATAAACCCTCATAGTAAATAATCCATATTTCAAAGTTATGGATTACTAACATAGATAGCAATAATACTCACTTCATTTATTTCAAATTTTGATTATAATTATATAATTGTTTTGATCGAGATGTATATTAAATGGAGGTAAAATAGAAAAAAATAAGATTATCCTCTTTTAAAAAATGAAATAAGATTATAATATTTGAAAGTAAAAAAGAAAAATAGACCTACTATTATACGATGGAGGAAGTACTAAATTTAAATTAACTAGTATTAGCATCGGCGTGATGCGCAGAGCAGCATTAAAAGATGAAATAATTTTTTATAACGTCATTTAAAAATAATAAAATGATCGTGAAATGTATTATAAATACCTGAATCCATTTAAATACCCGATTAGAAATTAAGTACTTAAACCCATTTAGAAATTCACCTTTAATAATTGAACTTATCCCAAACCTGATTATAATACCTATTTAAATATCCAAACCCATTTAAATACTCGTTTACATTAAAATTTTTTTATTTTTCAAAAATGAAAAATAAGTAAGAATTATAAAATTATTATTTTGATTTAATAAAAAAATATAATATAAATATTAAATATAATTATAGCATTAATTATAATTAAAAAGGTATATATATATATTTTTTTTTTCTTTAGAAAAATAATTATTTTAAATATTTTTAGAATATTAATTAAACAGGTAGCAGGTACCTGAGTCCTTGAACTTCACCTGAATTCGATATAAGTAGTAAAAATACTATCCAAATCCGTCCCAAATCCATGATGAGTGATTAACTTAATAAACTTAATTAAGTTTAGAACTATAAATAATAGCGGACCTAATCCAAATAATTAGGGATTAAAAAATAACTTTACTTGATTGTGGGGTAAAATTATTTAAAAAAAAGGATTTAAACTGAAAATTGTTTTTCTTTTTTAAATAGCCATATTCCCTTAAATTTTTGTCTGTGTTGCCACAATCTTTAAATCTTAATCAAAATTAAATTAACTAAAGTATTATTAGTAGTATCATTAATCATTAATATGCCATAAATTATTACTATTATTATTAGTTTACTATTAATATTTATAAAAATATTATATTTTAAATGCTTTCAAGTTAAGAATCAAAATTATTTTCGAAATTGACTCAACTCACTCAGTCTTGAAGTCTCGTGCTTACTCTAATATTGTACAGGACGGGGATCTTTTCCCAATTCTATTTATTTATTTATTTGTTCAAATGTACGGCAGTTTGCTTAATGCGGACTATGCTGGAAATCACAAAGGAAAGTATTTATTTCGTGTTTGATGTTTTATAAAAATATTCAATTCGTAATCATATTTTTGTATATTAATTATTTAGTCTTTAAAAGATCCAAAATCCCTGGCGCTAAAAGACAAAAACCTTGTCTCATTGTGGGTTGGGCAAACTTTCTATTGTTTGCGTTGCATAGGCGGTCATCTTGTATGGCTAATAAGAAAGGAAAAGAAGAGAGGGCGACGGTAATAGAGGTTTGCCCAATGGTTGGCGGCGGTGCAAGAAGGAAATCACCCATGTCATTAAAGCACTTTCACCCTTTAAATACCACATCTCTATATAACATACACTCAACCGTAACTAATTTACCCCTATCCTTCCATTCTGTTTTTCTGCAAAAGACACACACCAGCAAGTTTCGACCCACATTTAATAGTTGATGATGGTTCTAAGTTCGTCTCGGACTAGATTCTCGAAAATAATTGACAGTTCTACACAGATTATGGATCAGTCGATTGGTAAAGTAAATTTTAAATCCTACCATTGTTTAAGTCGATTTGAATAATCGGAGCTATCCGATTTACATTAAATTTTGACTTTTTGATCGATCTAAATTGCTCCAAAGGTATTGTGAACTGTGCGCTTTGTTGATTCTTGTGGGTTCTTCTTGAAGTGAAAAACAAATATAAAAAATTTCATTATATCATTAATGGTTGATTTTTCATTCGACGTGTTCATGACCAAACTTATGACAAACAACAGAGTAGCACCAATATACTTGGACAGAGAGATTGATGCATTAACAAGAGAGAATCCAAATGTTTCAGTTGTTGTTTCCTACTATTAAATGTTGTTGATGGACGAGAATTAAAGGAAGAGAGAAAACGTGGGATTGAAGATAGAGAGACACAAATATCATATAAAAGAAAAATAAAAAAAAAATTTTAGTGAAGGTAGCATTTGTCATTAAAAAATATTATTTATCCTCTCTCTTCTTTTCTAGTCTTATTTAATGGAAAAAATCATTTATTTGTATAAAAGGACCATTTAACTGAGAGAGAACTAAATCTCAGAAATTAAATAATTAATATTAAAAAATATGAGGATGCGTTGAATAAGTTTGTAAATCTCATTGATTAAATAAATATTTTCCCAATTACAAATGAGAGTTAAAACTATTTTCAACAGCTGACACGTAATAAACTGGTAAATGGGACCCACTATTATCCCCATTCTATTCTAGCAGCTTATCACACGCGAGTCCTGTGATCTCCGCCCGCTCACCAGAGTGAATTACTAAAAACGCCAATTTATATAATCATTCCTTACAAAAATTAAATTTCTTTTTGATAATTGTTATTTAATTAAGGGAGGTTTGTTTAAGTGAGAAGCACTCACATACATTCTATGGATAAAAAACAAGTTAAGAGCCATAAGCCAAAAAAAAAAAAAATAAAGAAATAATGAAAACAGAAAATGATAAGGTTTTAAAATTATTGAAATCCATCTTAAAAGTGTGAAACTTTTTGAATTATTTTTATGTTGAAAAATAATTTTTAAAGTAGATCCTATATATATATATATATATATATATTCTAATTAAGTGAAAAAATTATAACAATGAAAGATGATAAATGAAAACAAATCTTGAATTTTTTTTAGAGTATAAGACCCCAAAATGCACACTACATACTTTCATAGATAAATATATGCACTATTAGAAAAACTAAATATTAAACATAATACTCTAAATACAAAATATTAAAGGTATATGTAACTTTTTCACTGGGACTCACACCCAACCTCATTAGCTACATTTTTGTAATAGTAATATTTAGAAAAAAAAGAGTAATTTTTTAATAAAAAAAATTGTTGAAAATTTTTTAATAAAAAAAATTGTTGAAAAATTTTTAATCAGAAGATAAAAAAACTTAAAATAATGAATTAAAAATTAAATAATTTTTAATAATTTTGATTTCTGGTAAATAAAATAAAATAAATAAAACATCAACTCTCATGCTCTCCACTCTACAGCTCTTTACTGTTACCTTTTTTATCTCACACAGGCACACTGTCTCTGTCTCTCTACATGTAGACTTTACCAATATCTAATTTCTGACTTCTCTTTGCATATAAAGTGTTAATGTTTACTTCTTGATTGAAAGTGCAGTTATCCTTTGATTAAGGGCATCGCTTCAAAGACAAGAAAAATATAAATGTAAATAAAATTTTAAAAAAAAAAAAAGAAGAAAAAGCTAAATTAACAGTAATCACAGGCTCACCCTTCTGTCTATAGGACTCTGACCAGAGGAGAGTGATGATGATGTTCTTCTTCTACACTCATTAGCTTCTTCTCTTTGTCTGTCTCTTCTAGCAGATCTACTCTGTAGTACTCTCTTTGTCTCTTCGAAAAAGATCTCTCTGTTGAAGACTCGTTTATCCTTCCATGCACTGCTCTTTCTCTTTTGCTCACAACATTGCTCTTTTTATTTTCTGAATCAAGGTAATCTCCTAATTTCCTTCTTTGTCTCTCTGTTTCTTGCACTACAAAGAGTTTTCTTCTTTGCATTTTCTCGGTAACCAAACGGAAGGTCTGGATTTTATTTTCCTTTTTTCTTTTTTTTCCCTTGAAAGTAAATTGCTAATTTTATTGAGCTGTAAGGCGAGAATTTATGGTTTCTTTCTTTCTGTTTGTTTCTTCCTATTTTATTTTAATTAACTTTCGAAATCATCGGTTCTGCATTTTTATTAATTTTTGATTGCCAACTCAAATTTTGGTTGATTACTCGGCTAATTTCTTTTTTATTATTATTTTTTTAATTTGGTGAAGTTAATTTCGGTTGATTGAGTTCGTTCAATAATGGCGTCAAAGCAAGGATCAAAATCGAAGAGGTTAGGTTCGAGAAGTTCAAAAGCTGCCAATTCTCCTTCTTCTTCAACGACATCATCTTCTAAACATTTTCTGGAAACCTCCATAGACGGTCAGAGCTCCCCTGCATCATCGTCTGCTCGAAGCAAGCCACAGTATTTTTACTCAGAAAGCATGCCTTTAGATGTGGAGAGATCCAAAGAAAATGTTACCGTTACAGTTCGTTTTCGTCCATTAAGGTCTGCATTTCACTGCCCTTTCTTGCATTCTCTTGTTTTTCCTTAGTAAATGGGTTAGCCGCGAGTGGTCTGTTCATTTCATACTTGGTTATGTAGTCCTAGGGAAATTCGTCAAGGGGAGGAGATTGCTTGGTATGCTGATGGAGAAACTATTGTCAGAAACGAACACAATCCAACAATCGCATATGCTTATGGTTAGTTGATGTTGCATCAGTAATTTGAGCTTAATGCTCCTCAAATTAATCCATAAATAGCTAAAGTAAAATCAAACATGCTCTTCTATGTTCTGCTTAAAAAGTTTGCGAGACACAAGGCAATGTTGAGATTAAGGCCATATGCATGAATAGTTTACATTAAAAGTCCAATTAAACTGCCATAGAAGGTTTATAATTTATTTCAGTGCAAAATCACCATCCAATTTACCAATTTTTAGAAGCTTCTGAATTGCACAGGATCTACTGTATGCTTGCACAAAATTGCATTGAAATTGGTGAATATTGCTTATGTTGTACTGTTAATATCTTGCAAACTTATATTGAATTATGTTGAGTTTGGCTTTGGTTCTCACAATCAATCAAAAACTAGAAACTTGGTTGACAGTTGACCATTAAACATTCTTGCTCAATGGCATATATTCCAAATTTTAGTTTCTGGGAGTGGGAGGTAACTTTTTCTTGGATTCCTAGTTTCTTCTAATAGACAGCATATTTTTACGAGAAGGACATAATCAAGCCTTTAATTTTCCAAATAAAATTACGTAGCATTTGCATAAGTTTAGCTTGTTTTTTCTGTTTAACCTTTTTTGTTATAAGTTGTCGCCCTCAGCTGACATGTGAAGCCGTTTTAAATAGTCATTAAATACCACTCAGTACACTTAACTTATGGTATATTAATCTTTATTACTACTTTTTATTTTTATTTTTGTAAAATTTTACTAACAATCATTCATGCATAAAAATTCGGTTGCCTGGTTTATTGAGGCTATTTCTCTAGTTAGTCATTCTTGTACATTTTAGGGAAGGAGTTTAAATTACAGGGATATAGCTAAAGAAGTATCCTGTGATTCTTGTCTTTTCACTTCAGAGTGTATGAACAATTAAGAACCCGACATCTTCACACTATCAGTTCGTGTTAATGTGACACTGACATGGTAGACCATTAATTTCCTTGTAGCATCATTTGTCTAATGCCGTCATCTTGGACCAAGCGATACACTTATCGTGTTAAGGTTTTGGACCCTTAGTTGCTAACTGAATAAAATATAAACCTTTTCCTTTTGTAAAAAAAAAAAAAAAAAAAAAAAAAAAAAAAAAGAGAAGGAAAACAGAATAAAATTCACCAAACCTGAAGTGAAAAATGCAAAACCTTAGGGTACTTTTTTATACTTTCCCTTAAATCATAATGCCTACAGTTGTTGCAAGTCAACCTTGAGTTAAGTTTCTCTATAAATTCTAAGGAATGCAATTGTGTATACTGTTATTAGTTCACAAACGCTGCTTTATTCTCCATTTTTCACCTTTTGAAGATGTTAGAAATAAAGCATATTCATGTTAAATTTTTTCTTTATTTGTCACTATATATATACACTCATTTATTTATTTACTTTCTGATATTCCTAATAGATAGAGTATTTGGCCCTACAACTACAACTCGTCATGTCTATGATGTTGCTGCCCAGCATGTTGTCGGTGGTGCTATGGAAGGCATCAGCGGTATGTGTTACAAACAGTCCTCTGCTTAGCAATTATGATTTTCTGCACTTTATTTTTGTTTGCAGTGTCTTAACTTTTCAAAATCATGTACTTTCAGGAACTATTTTTGCATATGGTGTAACAAGCAGTGGGAAAACTCACACTATGCATGTGAGATGCAGTAATATATGCTACTTTTCTTTGAACTCACTTGTCTGATGTACTTCATGATATTTATATAATGCATGCAAAACTCAATAATGATGCAATTTTTATTCATTAAAATTTTGCTTTTTAAATATGTTTGCCTTCTATCCCATGCCTGATCATTCTGAGACTGCAACGTAAGATAATATGAAGAGTTTGTATGATCACGTCTCATATTTTTGTATTTATTGTTGAGTCCCATGTTTAAGTGCAATCCACTGACCAATAGCAAATGCCAGCGTCCTTAATCATGCCGTCTGCTGTGTGTTTGATTTACTAAGATTACGCAATACATTGACATTCACGATACGCAAATGACAGGGTGACCAGAGGTCTCCTGGAATTATACCTTTGGCGGTGAAAGATGCTTTTAGTATTATTCAAGAGGTACTTAAATGGAACACGATTACTTGTCTAATTTTATCTGTCAGATCCATGTTTAATACTGCCAATCTATCCTTTCTCTGTGACTTAGACGCCGAACCGAGAGTTCCTCCTTCGTGTGTCATACTTAGAGATCTATAATGAGGTTAGCTTCTTCCAATTCTATCTCCCTCAATGCCTTGTCCATCTTACCTTTCAGTGCTGATGTGAACTTGCCATTACTTCTTTTTCCTTGTTTGCGACTTCACTATCCTTTAGGATTTTCTTATTTCAGGTTGTTAATGACTTGTTGAATCCAGCAGGACAAAATTTAAGAATCAGAGAAGATGCTCAGGTACTTGTTTATCGATTTGCGATTTTGTTTTCTATGTGATCTTTGATGGATCACTATTTAGTTTGTGATACTGCTACAGCGGTTAAAACTCCATGATGCAGAAATATGTTACCATCCATGGGCTTATCGCAGCTTGCTGCTTTAAATTTAATTTTTTTTTTCTTTTTTTTTTTTTTTAATTTAGACATCATAACTATTGATGAATTTGTGAGCTAATACAATCCTAAAACACAACATATTGCCAACAACTATCATGGGCATATTTATACACATAGATTTGACATTTCCCTTTGGCATGGATCCTATCAGCAGAAATTCATCTGTGGCTATTCCCAAGTCCTGATAGGTGTGAACTTTATTGATTGGTCTGGTTCTATGGCTTGATATTGCAGAGGAAAGATAGGCCAAGGAGATGACATTGACTTGTTTTTTGAAACTTACAAGATTTGGGCATACAGTTGAGTTTTGTGTCTTCTTAGTTCATGAAAGGTTCCAGTTGGTGACACCAAGCTCTCTGAATTATGCCTATGATCTGTTACTTGCAGTTCCATGTGATCATGTTAGTACAAAGTTGGACATGCGAACTCTGTGTCTCAATCTTGAAGATGGTCTAAGCTAAGTCTAACTCTCAAATAAGATATTTTGCCGCTCATGAACCCTCTAAGCATTTAGCTTGAATCCTCTATATAACTTTATACCCAGACTTGTATTTGTCGAGAGGCTAGTGTCTCAGCTAGAAGCAACTTTTTATGCACAAATTCATAGTATTGAAATTGAAAGCATAATTTGCACCATGCAGCTTGTTTTCATTGAATCACGTACAACCTGCTGAAGGTTTAACCTCACTTGTATCCGAATGACATGGCTGAATCAAGAATGGATACGACCGCCTGCAACTAATTGTGAAGAATAATGGAAACTCTTTGTGATCTTGCAGTTTAGGGCCTCAGTATGAGTTGGTTTATCAAATATTTAGCAAAGTTGAGGTAATGGTCATCATCATAATAAATAAGAAGTATATGATGAAAGGAGAAGTTCTCAAGATGCTGCATAACAATGGTTGAGATGATAAGTCTCATCCTTCTTGATACCAAGTTCTCTACAAACCAACCTGCACCTGTGATAGGGAATCTTGATTGTGTAATGAAGGTGATGGCATGACAACATTGAGTGCAACCTTGGGTATCTGCCCAAATCTTCTGCTGCAAGTGCAACTATGATTGACTCTTTAGGCAGATTGGGGAATTTCCAGATGCTTTAGTTTCACTTTTATTTTGTTTGGATCGTGTTTTGTTTGTTGGTTTGCAAACTTTTCTTCGTTGTACTCTAAGCTTACAGATGAAGTTTAGACTCAGATTTTACGGTTGTGTTGTTTTCAATAGTCATTGGGTTTGGAGTGCCAGGAGGTTGTGCTCTTTGTACTGGTGCTTGGCAGATCTTTATTTTAGGCAGGCATTTAGTTATGTGTTTGTTGATCACTGCTGTGGGAAAGATGCTGGATGAATTTTATAAGCTATCAATTGAGGCACCATTATGACCTAATGAACATTCATAGCATTTAAGCATCTTAGTCAAATCTGAATCCCAAAATGCATTGCCCCCTCCATCCACATGCTAAATAATAAAGAAAAGGAGAAAAAGAAAATATGGACCTCAATATTTGGGCAATTAATCATTATAAGTTTTGATATTCATAGAAGACCAAGAAGGCAATTAATAAGGAGCTTGATTTTATTGTTTCACCTCAGATTTTGGGGCCTATTATTATCCGAGTTACTAATTCTTTTTACTGAAATAGTCTAGGGAAGTTCTTCTCAACCGGCTAAATCTTGGTGTGAGGTTAGGACTAGGCTTTTGCTTCTTGACTTATATATGCCAAAGCATGCAAAATTTCAATTCTTATTTGTAGAATTGTAATCTTTTTTTTCCTGAATTGTGATTTTTTTTCCCCAAATGATGTCACCAAATAATTTATCAAAACATCATTTATATTTTTGCAGAAGCATTTTTCATTAATCATAATAACTCTGCAGGGCACATTTGTTGAAGGAATAAAGGAAGAAGTTGTATTATCCCCTGCTCATGCACTTTCTCTCATAGCTGCTGGAGAAGGTAACTCTCATGTCATATCATATGGAGGGCTTTCACTTTTCACTTTTTGACATTATTACTTATCATTAATTGGCATTAGCATGCACTAAATCTGTGAAAAAACTGTCTACGAGATTAATAGAAGCTAAGTGATCCAAACAAGTTCGTCTTTCAAAAGAAAATTGAAGTATGGAACCACCATTCTAACTCAGAAGTGAGCATTTGGATGATTGAACACATTTCCATACTAATCAAATCTTTGAAACCCTGTAAGTAGGAATTGTACTTGAAATAAATACCTTAGAAACTAATCCAACGTAATTCAATTTGGTTATTCAGTTAAAACAACAATTATTCTTGATCCCAAACTAGTTGGGGTCCGCTATATGGATCCTTTGTTTCTGCTTGCTTTATCCATAACTTGGTCTGACTAATGTCAAGAAGTAGATCTTTTGAGACAACTTCCCTCCGTGCAGTTCTAAGTCTACCTCTTCCCCTTTTAGCAGTCTCTACCATAACATACCTATGACCTGGAGCATATGGTCTACATCGGACATGACCAGACAATATGTCGTCCTATGTAGACCCCCTTGTGCTTCAGTTCATAAGTGTGATATAGGTGTGGTTATTCAGTTATTGATAAAAAATTACAATTTAAGTTATACGTTGTTAATTAAAAAACAATTATGAACTATGTATTATTAAGAAAGTTTTGAATATGTATATACATATAGATACATACATTATATATATATATTCAATGGAAAAATTAGTTATTTTGGTTACAATTTCTTGAGGTAACAAAATCTTGAAAAAGTTATCAAAATATTAGCTGAACTAAAAACTGAAATTTTCTAAATTGAAATAACTGAATTATATTTTATCGTTCAGTTCTGTTTTTTCATTTATAACCAAATATTGCTCCAGTCAGCACTATTCTCACTGTCATCTAAAAGTTGAAGGGGTTTCTTTCTCAAAAGCTCTCCTATTTTTCTCTCTGCAGGTAATCCACAGAGTGGCCAAGAATTGTCAAATCATATCTCCTTGTGTCTTGCCTAACACTGAGATCCTCTCTATCTTTAGTTTTTATGTCTGAAGCCAATTAATTCAAGAGATATATAGCCAAACACCAGATTGATTGCACCCATTACGTTGATTCTTACAAAGCAAACATTTATTAAACAAGTAATTTGCTCTTTCATCAAATAGTGTAATGTTAAACTATATCTCCTAGATGGCTTCTCCAATACATTAGATCCCAAGTTTCAGAATGCTGATTATGAAGCATTCTGGAATCATTCAAAATGTTATATACACGTTTTTATAATATAGCATACGTAAACAGATGGATAAGGTAGGTTCATATTATCCTCCATCATCTTCTATCCATGTATACTGTCCGTTTCAGTTAGTCAGGTCCAATTCCCCTTTCTAACTGTGTACCCCTTTTAGGTAATCAAATTGAATCTTTATAAAATTAAAGAACCAAATCCTTAAGACATAAAATAGAAGAATAATTTAGTCAATCAAACTGAAAATTGAAAAGCATCATGTAATAGTGTGCTTATACAAATAATTGTCAGAAGTTACAAAATCTCATTCTGTCTGATTGGTGATTGGAATTTTCTATTCTGTACAGAGCACAGGCATGTTGGGTCTACTAATTTTAATTTACTCAGCAGCCGGAGCCATACAATATTTACACTGGTAATCTTGCAGTATCTTAATCAAAGAACGATTTAATTATAATTGATTGTTGCACTTGTGGCACATGTAGTACTATCAATGATCAATTATTTATGTTTTTGTGCATTCATTTCTTTGCTTTTTATCACTTCTAAAACTACATTGATACAGACAATAGAGAGTAGCCCATATGGAGAAAATAGCGAGGGAGAAGCTGTAAATTTGTCTCAACTGGTAATTTCTATCACTTGTGTTCGTATACTGATTATTATTTACCTGATTACTTTCTAATTTGTACCTGGTCTTGTTGCTTGACTACCTTGTCTTTTATTGGTTTCTTTTACATGTACTTCTCTTGATGCCAGTGATATTTTTTAACTTCTCCACATCTTATTACTTATACCTGCAGAACCTCATCGATCTGGCAGGTTCTGAAAGTTCAAAAGCTGAGACCACTGGTGTAAGACGGAAAGAAGGATCCTACATTAATAAGAGCCTGCTAACACTTGGAACTGTGAGGACTCATACACCTTTGTTGTTCATCATTAGATATATAGTTGAGCATCTTCCATGTGATCGACCATCTACAATCTCACTGTTTTCAAGCAATTATATTAGTTGCAATGTTTTCAGACCCAAAACAGACTAGCCAATAACACTGGGATAACTGGGAACTGACTGCTGTTCCATTCTGGGTCTCCTTTATAACCTTCTTTTAGTTAAAACCAGCATTGAATGAGCTTAATGGATGGTTGAACTGGGCACAAAACTAGTAAAAAATCTGTGATTCAACTGTTCAATTTCTTTGCATATAATTGACAATTTTTAGTTGAACCTACATCCTCACTTATGGCAAAGGCTGTCATGCCACCTAGCTACTCAAGTCTTGGTTACTTCACTGTCAAGTTTTTTGTCACATTAAGCAATATAAATATAATAAATTGCATTCTCATTCATTTAAGAAGTATAATCTCAGTTTCTTCAAAAAAAAAAAAAAAAAAAAAAAAATATATATATATATATATATATATATATATATATATATATATATATATAACCTCAGTATTTAATAGATATTGAGGACATAATTAAGTAATAATTATAAATTTATGCAAAACGAAATTCCTTTTATATACGTTACTTGGAAATACTAAAATTAAAAGAGCACTCATTTATTTGAAAAAATTTGAATCTATAAATGTTAAAACTAAAATTATATTAAGGATAGGGTTTAAAGGTTTCATAGTTCATTGTATGTGCGTTGAAGAAAATTATTGAAGTGTACTTGTTTTTGTTTTTTAAATTATATGTGGAAGTGTACTTTAATGAATGTTGAAAGTTATTATGAAAATTAAAGACTGATCTTTTTAACTTATTTATTTACGTTGTTAGTTATACTAGATAAAATTTATATGCTTTTGGCCTTTCAAATATTTGTTCACTAAAATTCAAAATTCTTTTTTTTTTTTTAAATTTTATTTTATCAAAAATATTTAACAAGTAATGTATTATTATTCGGTTCAAAAATACTAGATAAAAGTTATATGACCTCTGATCCTCTCCCTTCTTTTGTTCTATGACCACTCTAGATTTGAAACTATTTTTTATTTGTCCAGCCTCTATTTTTTGTTTCAGAATTTAACAACAATCAGTTTAATATGAAAATAATTGGATAAGCTTGTCACGAAGTGTGTATCTGTATGTATTTGAGTACCTTTATCATTTTTATTGATATTCTATTCTTTGCAATTGGTTCTGCTATAGAATTCACATAAAGCCTCAAATATGTGTAAGATGGGAAAGCAAAAGTGATTAAGCTGTTAAAATGACTGATTTATTTACGTATTATATCTATATTTCCATGGCTCATGTTTCCCACTGGATTGGATTAAAGCTTGGTTGAGTTTTTTGAAAATTTAAGTTGTTTGAAAGGTTTATTTATAATTGTCAGGACTTTGTTTAAGATAATCTCATGCCTATTGTTCTATTGACTAGTTGGTCAAGATTTATAAAGGTAGATGTCTTGTCTTGCATACGTAACATGCACTCTCTCTTGTATCACACATAATTGTTTTTTGGCATTTGCTTTAAATGATGATTGATGAACTATCTTTTTTTTTTTTTAAAATACAAATGTCACACAGAGTACAATTCATGTATCTAATAGTCTAGTGAATTACCACTCATGATTTCAAACTATTTTACATCTGTATCGATAATTTATCATGGATTTGCTGCTTATGATTTATATAGGTTATATCAAAGTTGACAGATGGGAGGGCTAGTCATATTCCATACCGGGACTCTAAACTGACCAGGCTTCTTCAATCTTCATTAAGTGGTCATGGCCGTGTATCAGTATGTGTTAGATTTTCCTTTTTGTATATCTGGTGTCACGATATGTGGCTTGTCACATGCTCCTACTTGCATAATTGCACTTTATGAATGCCACATTCTTCTAACTGGCTCCTTCTTATCCATTTATCTATCTTCTAAACTTGTAGCTTATTTGCACTGTCACTCCTTCATCAAGCAATTCTGAAGAGACACATAATACTTTGAAATTTGCCCATCGTGCAAAACACATTGAAATTCAAGCAGCACAGAACAAGGTACTTTGCCTGTAGATTGTATGCATCTATAAATTGCTCTTGTTTGGAGAAATTTGAAATAATCATTCATTTGCAGATTATTGATGAGAAATCCCTTATCAAGAAGTATCAAAATGAGATACGCTGTTTGAAGGAAGAATTAGAACAATTGAAGAGGGGGATTGTGACAGTTCCGCAATTGAAGGATATGGTGGAAGATGATATTGTCCTCCTAAAACAAAAGGTACTTGTAGTGCATGTGACTTCTATGTGAACTTACTGTTAATGAAGGCCTTTGTGACTAAAATAATTTAAAAGCAAGGAGTTTAGGAATCATTTGTTAGAATCCATATAGTCTCTTAATTTCTGGCATTTTGATTCTTTATTGTGTTGGGCCAAGATTTCTTGCTTAATACTCTGTTCTATATACCTAATCAATTTGATAATTATGCTAAAAAATATACATAAAGAAAATTTGCAATCCTCTTTTTTCACATACAAAATTTCTGATTGTTTGGGTGTGTAGGACGAGACCACCCTGGTGTAGGTGATAATGTTATGCAAACTACCGTGAAAATAGGAGTCAAAGGAATACAACCGAATTACGCGGTTCGACATAAGTCTAATCCACAAACAATCTGCTATAAAATAATAAAAAGCACAAGTATTAATAAGAATAACCTCTGCCAAACACTCATAAAATAAGTACTATATACACACACAGTAATCTTATGGACCACACTGCTTGCGGCACTACCGCTACACTATACGCATAAATTTGTGGACTCATAATACAATAGCCAAACAACACTCTATTTATACTGGTTATTGGTCAGTCGAACACAAGGCAATAAGGATCTAAGTCAAACTTGGTTAAATTATTTCCATTCCAAATTTAATTCCAACTCTTACTTTTGTTATTAATGTTTCTTTTCCTTTTCCATGTCCAACTTGGTCTTGGACATACATACTTTTCCCTGGGCCAAATCCTATCCTTTTTTATTTTCTTGCATGGAATCATTTCATGCTGGCATCTAATGTTACTCTATCTAAAAGAGGCATTCCTCACTCTTCCATGTACATCTTTACTGAATTTTGTGTATGCACTGTCCAACTTGTGAAAAGGTAAATGTGCAACATAGATTCCAACTGAAAATATGTGATGATATTGCTCGATATATTATTTTCATTAGCTGTAAACCTTGCCTTCTTATTCTTCTTTGAGTTATTGCAAATGGTTTGATGTATTAATGTGATGTATAAAGCTAGAAGATGGTCAAGTCAAGTTGCAATCTAGATTGGAACAAGAAGAAGAAGCAAAAGCAGCTTTGTTGAGCAGAATACAACGCTTGACAAAGTTAATTTTGGTCTCCTCCAAAGCTTCGCAATCATCAAGGTTTCCTCACCGCCCTGGTCCAAGGAGGAGACATTCCTTTGGAGAAGAAGAGGTATTATAAAAATTTGTATTTTTTTTTTTTTTAATTTCTTACTCTTTTGGACCATCACTTAATTTATCTCGACTACCTTTCTAATTTTTCACCTTCTAGATTATAAGAGTGATGCCTGTTTTTTTTTTTAAGACATTCCTATGTGTTAAGGTTCCCCCCTTTTCTTTCTCAACTCAATTTGATCTGATTATAGTTGGTTATTTGTAATATGCAGCTTGCATACCTGCCATACAAAAGGCGAGACTTGATGTTGGATGATGAAAACATTGAATTGTATGTTTCTATTGAAGGGAACAATGAAACCACAAATGATACAATGAAGGAGGAGAAGAAATCCCGGAAGCATGGATTGCTCAACTGGTTAAAACTGCGGGTATATATTTTTTGGATTTTCATAAGCAATGTTGTTGTTCTTGTTGAATCTTACTAGTTTACGCCAAATTTCATCCATTTGTTTTACATGGTGTACAAACAACGAACTTTGGGTTTGAAGCAGATTCTTATATATATAAGGTTTTGAGAACCTGAAGCCAAGGAAGCTGGAATCCTCTAACTGGTGAAATCCAAAAATAACTGATTTCTAACAACATAAAAATCGCCTCTTTATTTATTTATTGGGAAATAAAGAAAACCAGATTTGAATCAAATATTTGCCCCAAGGATAAGAGTTGTTATTTCTACTCCTCTGGTCCTGAACTTTAACAAGGGAGTGGGAGAACACCTTTTGTAATATTTTCTAATTCCTTTCTAAGCGCTTGTCCTGTTTGTATATCAGAAGTTATTCGGTGTGTGTGTATGTATGATGATTGAATGTCTTGCTAGGGTCAGGTTTTCTTCTTGCTCTATATTCTTGAATTGGGTTTCATTGGCATTTTCACTAACTCAAATTGGCACTACCACACTGTTGTTATCAAAGAAAACTGCAACTGGATTCTCTCAGGGGTAGCCTTGTAATTTTTTGCAGTTTCCAAGTTGCTAGTTAAGATTTCAAATAGTGGATTCGACTCCAGGTACCTGGGATTTGGTCAGAAATTCACAGGATTCATTTACCTAAGTTGAAGAGGATGCTTCAGTCCCACGTTCCTTACCATCAGTAAAATATAATTTCTGAAACACATGCCAAATTGCTTCCTGTGAATTTACCTTGAGCCAAAAACAAAGTTTAGAAGAAACATTATGTAACACACTCAATTTACAAATGCGTTAGATGTGGTTATAATGTAAAACCTTTCATGCTGAGCGTTCATTCATGCAAGTTGATGGTATAGTTTTCCTGGTCAATATCTTAATAGGATCTGAGCCTTAGCATGATAGTTACTAATGGAGGGCCATTTTTCAATGCGTTCTTTTCATTTCACTTCACTTTGAAAGGGTAAACATAAAATTGCTTTTCAGTCATCTTTGCAGCTCATAGAAGCATATAGAATATAATCAACAGAAGGAATCATCAAAACAATGAAGTATATGTCATGTTTCTTCTGAAAAATTAAACCCTGTGATAAATTGGTGAATCTGCTTTTATTGACTCAAGATATTGGCTTCTATATGTGATTAAAAGTGCTTATTGGATATGCTTTTGAAAATATTGACACTTTTCAGTTGGTATAGTTGTTCTTTTCTGTTTGCTTTATTTTTCTGGTCTCATTACCCATTTTGAAACTCAAATGCTTTGTGTTCTTCACCAGAAACGAGAAAGTGGGATGGGGACGAGTACCAGTGATAAATCAAGTGGAGTAAAATCTATTAGTACACCTTCAACACCTCAAGCAGAACATAACAATTTTCACACAGAATCCAGATTTTCAAATCCTTTACTTACAGACAGCTCTCCATCTGCTGATCTTCCATCTGAGGTTCAACCAGATAGAGAAGTTCCTGATGAAAATTTCCTTGGTCAAGAAACTCCTTCGGTATGCTGATAGTCTTTTTAATTTGCTAATTAATATTTCTTTTGAATGAGGATGAATTGGGCATAGCCTACTGGCTTAAATTCCTGTGCCTTTTTTGTTTTCAAGACTAGCATAAAAACAAGTGATCAGATTGATCTTCTTAGAGAGCAGCAGAAGATTTTGTCTGGAGAGGTGGCACTTCATTCAAGTGCTTTGAAGCGATTGTCTGAGGAGGCTTCGAGGAATCCCCAAAAGGAACAGATTCATGTATTATGTTGTTTTCAATATCCAAATCCATCTTTCCATTAGCTTCTTTTGGCCTAGAAAATTCATTCTTTTGTGCTTTTTGTATTCAAGGTGGAGATGAAGAGGCTGAGAGATGAAATCAAGGTGAAGAATGAACAAATTGCTTTGCTGGAAAAGCAAATTACAGACTCCATCATGACTTCAGAGAGCAAGATGGATAAATTGGAAATGTCCCAAGTAATTTTAGCTTCATTTATGTTTCACAAACTGCTTGTCTATGTTTCTAAATCGATCTTTAAGCTATGAGTTGTTTTTTTGCTGCAGACAATTGCGGAACTGACAGAACAATTGAACGAGAAATCATTTGAACTAGAGGTGATCTATCATACAAAATTTGATATGAGATATAATATGGGAACTGTTTGTTCTGCATGATAAGGATATTTTTCATGACCAATTGATATTAAAATGACCTGAGCATGCTTAAATCTTAAGTTTATTTGGGAAATTATTGTTCCTCTGTCTGCGGTCATTTTAAGTATTAATTTCAAGTCACTAAAGTAAGATCATCTTGTCGAAATTATTGAGTGATATGAATGTACATTATATAAATAATCTGTTCTATATCCCAATATGTCATGCATACAAAATGGAACAGCAAGAATTTCACAGGTTATTAGGAACTTCTCAGTCAATAATCCTTCCACATGTTACTCCTTTTAGCCATTTGATTTTATTTATTTTTATCTGATAAGTGTTATCTTATCTTTCCGCTTTCCAGGTTAAAGCTGCAGATAATCGGGTGATCCAGGAGCAGCTCAACCAAAAGGTTAAAAATGCACCTTCACCAAATCTGAATGTACATACATTTGAATTGTTTCTTTATCAGTTGAGAATAAGATGTAACTAGGCTTTTCCTTTCTATCAGATATGTGAATGTGAAGGATTGCAGGAAACAGTTGCCTCTTTGAAGCAGCAGCTCTCTGATGCGCTAGAGTTGAGAAATAGTAGTCCTTTACCCAGTTACTTACAGCAGTTTTCTGAATTAAAAAGTTTACAGGCAGAAAAGGAAATTGCAGCGACAAAAGATAGAAATGAAGATTTGCTTCAACAAGCTCAGGTTTGTTCTTAAGGTCATCAAGTGATTGTTAGTATGAAATTACATCATGCCCTTTTGTGATCTCCCTGTTCTTCTGAGAAACTTTTTTTGAGAAAGTAGCAAAAACAAGATAATCCTGTCATGTTCAGATCTTGTCAGTAACACAATCTACAGGGTCCATTTTTGTATCATATCTTGCAAAAGTGAAACCTAAAGTGAGACTGGGTATTGTAGGTCCACTATCTCTAGGAAACATATATCGAGAAACCAACGTGACACACTGGGTCGACTTTCTCTTCGTGCTACAATTCTCAAAAATCTAACCAGCCTATTCAATAGCAATAAGGTTCCAAATTTCTTTTCAGCAATATCTACTTGACTATCATGCTGATCTAGGGACATATGTGGTTAGCAAGAATGTAAAATATATAGTATGCATATATTCTATTCTATATTTTTATGTTGTCTTTGAGATCAGCTTCCGCCAAGTCCCATTATCTTGCCCTTACCTAGTTTGTTCGTTGTATGCATTGACATGGTTTCGTTGGCTCAATTATGTCTCACCAAGAAATATGAGGTGAATGATCCTAAGGATTTGTGGGACACTGAGTTCACATTATGTGTAGAGGGGTTTCTGGGGAAATAAGATTTGGAGAATCCTCACATTGTCTTTTGGAGCATGCTTCATGTAAAACCTAACTGTACTTCTGTTGATATGTTGTCTTAACTTTCTTAAGTTCCATCTTCCATCAGAATAGAGAATAATATAAATTTCCTATAATGACCCTGTTGTTCCTTGAGATGATTTACTGAGATGGCCAATAGTTGATCAGACTTTTTTCATCAATTATAGAACTAATTAACTAATTGCAAATAAAATTTTTCAGTTTTAGTTTTTCAAGTTTGCCTGTTATTGTAAATTATAATAATTGCAGAACTCATATTTTCCTTGTGAGAGAATACTGGAGTTAGTGTATAAGTTGTAAAAGCATATGCATTTCTGTAGTTTGTATATATTGTCATAGTCAACATAGTTGTAAACTTATCCGTAGCTAGAAAAGTCTTCTTTTCAATTTGTCAATACTTGCTGCATAACTTGATGTTTGTAGCTGATTTTTGCTTATCATCTTTCAGGTCGCAGAGATTGAAGAGCTGAAGCAAAAAGTTATTTCATTGACAGAATCAAAAGAACAACTGGAAATGCGGAATCAAAAATTGGCAGATGAAAGTTCTTATGCAAAAGGGCTAGCATCAGCTGCTGCTGTTGAGCTTAAGGCATTATCAGAAGAAGTTGCCAAGCTCATGAATCATAATGAGAGATTAGCTGCTGAGCTGGCAGCAATTAAGAACTCACCTGCACAGCGTAGAACTAGTGGCTCAGTTCGGAATGGCCGAAGAGAGAATAATCACATGAAACGCAGTGACCAAGTTGGCCCGACTTCAGAACTGAAGAAAGAGTTGGCTATAAGTCGAGAAAGAGAACTTCAATATGAAACTGCTCTCGTGGAGAAAGATCAAAGAGAGGCCGAGCTTCAAAGGAAAGTTGAGGAATCCAAGCAAAGAGAAGCTTATCTTGAAAATGAACTAGCTAACATGTGGGTTCTTGTAGCAAAATTGAAAAAGGCGAATGGTGCCGACCCAGATAACTAAGAATGAACAACAGAGGTTTCAAGAATTGATGGTTTTGGACACTGATTTCTTCAGAAACGGGCAACGTCTGAACAACAGAGCTTCTTCTAAAGCAATGTCTGAGAGTTAGTGTGCAGAAATTTGTGTCGTGCATTACAAAGTCAGGGGTGTTTATGTATTGCAAATGACTTTTTTCTTTCTTTCTTTCTTTCTTTTTCTTCTTTCAACAAATGAGCCTATTGGCCTATTTTTCCTGTGCCTTTGTTTATTTAAGGTTTTCTAATGTGTCAATATTTGTATTAAGTAATCACCCACGATTGTTTCTTAGGGGTCTTATTGTGAATGCTTGATCATTTAATGATTCGTATATAGAATGACAGTGTAAAGAATTAGAATACTCCCCTGCCCGAAAAATAATTAAAAACAAAAACATAACATTATGGCGTTTGCAGATAAATAATGGCGTTATCAAATGAGAAAAATGCATCATGAGGTTGAAAGTAGCTGCAAAAAATATTAGCTTTTTAGTGGATACTGGTTAAATTTCCATGTAGGTGAGCATCATTTTAAAACAAATGCAACTCTCATTTGGAGAAAGTGACGGGTAAAACCTGAAATACTCGACTACGTCTCAACTCTCAAGTGCGATGGGCGAGATAATCTAAAATTATTTTCGTTCTGATGTCATTTGCGGGACAGAAAATTATCGACCTTGGCATTTTTGTTAAATGACTCGAATTCATTTTATTTTATGTTCAATTTTTATTTTAAAAATGAAAAATTTATTATGCATATAAGACCAGTTTTTCCAACTCTTCAACCTTCCATTGGATAGGTTATATATTACACATATTAAAAAAAATAATAATAAAAAGAAAAAGAAAAAGTTTCCTGTATGCTTCACGATGGATTTTCCACTTGTGCTAGTAAGCATAATTTAATTTTTCTCATTGCAGATTATTGAAGCTTCTTTTTCCATTGTAATATGTAGGTTACGATATCTGATGGATACGTTTTAATTATATCAAGCCAAACTAGGCAATTACTATGCCAAGTTTATTTGCGCCATGTAGAAAAAGAAAACCGCTAGCTTAGATCACACATTGGAGGTAAGTCTTAGCCAGAGGCAAAGCCACTTGTTACTTTTCAGCTGCTGCATTCTAACCTACACTTTTATTCTTTTTACTTTAACCGTTTGGCTATTAATTTACATGTAAAAAGCTTTATCCATTTAATTTAAATTTCTGATTTGGACTCTGGACATATCATGATATGTTATCATAATCTATTGCAAATGAGGCTTTGGTCCAATGATAATAACAAACCTAAAGTCCAAGTTGATTATTCTAAGTTAAACCTGGACCATTTGGGCTTGTGGCAATTTTTCTAACTCCATTCTCACTTTCTTTATGCAATTTTCCCTTCTTTTCACTGCACAAAATTCTCATTTGGAAGTTATGACGTTTGATGTGCAGATATTATCAAAGTAGTACATTTGGCATTAACTACAGGTATCCCTACAGTGCATGCTCCATCCATGAGGATGGAATTTTTTACCTCACAGTATCGAATCACTTATTCCAACACTATTTGGTATTAAGAACCATAATATCGAGTCTAAATCATCTATCAATGATGGGACTAGATTTTTCACTTAATTGCCTATTGAAAAAAGAAAATTGCTAAAGAATTGCAGCTAGATAATGAAAAACTATATATATATATATTCATATTTTATAATTAATTTACATATCAAATATATATCTCAAGAATGAGAATACATATAGCTATGTAAATATGACAAAGCTTAAAAAGAAAAAAGAAATACAAAGTATACCCAAAATGGCAATAACATTTCCCCACAAATCCATCTGCTTTGTCATGGCTGCATGTAATGTCTTGCCTTTTCAAGCGCCTTAGAGAAGAAGATATATGCATGCCAAATCTTTTCTTTTTTAGAAAAGAAATGGAAACATCTTCTATCCTAAAACTCATTATTATTATTATTAGTTTGTTAAATTAAGCTTCAACTAAAATTTAAACTGGGTATCTCATTTTTCTCTTCTTTTTTTTTTTTTTTTTTAATTATTTTGATTACTATTAAGGTTTGATTTGAGACCTCTCAACTGTAGAGATGATACCAATACCACTGAGCTAAACTCATTGGTTCCGTTATCCATTTTACCGACTCTCAGTTGATTTTAAAACCTTTTTTTACCGTCAACCTTATAGAACCCTAGCCTCAGCTCCAGGTCCAATTCCTCCTTTTTTGAGCTCTTCGCCTCAACACCGTCACCATCTTCATCACCACATCCAACAACACCATCAGCATCCTTCTTCGACACATTAGACAAAGGATCACTTATGGTTTTCTGAGAGTTACTAGAGTCTGCACCATTATTCTTCTTGACAAGATAAGGATGATACCTTGGAGAACCTCTAGCCTTCAGTTTGAGAACTCCATGAGGAGATCCGTTGAACTGGGTGGTTTGCACCACCGCCTGTTCTGCAACCACAGCTGGTGACGGTGGTGGTGGTGGATTCTGGTGGAAGTTGGTGACCATCGCCATGTTGACAGTAAGAAGATTTATGCTAGGGAAGCTTCTGTAGCGATGAGCGTTGTAGTGGCCAGCTAAAGCATGGCCATTTTCGTACTCTTTGGAGCATCGCTTGCAGACATATTTAGGTGTAAGACTGGAAGTGGCGGTGTTAGAGTCATCGGAGCTTGAATCGGACTGCATTGTTGGGGGAAATTTTTGTAGAGGAGAGAAAGAGGAAAGTGAAGAAAGGAACGTTATGTAGGGTTTGAAACGATGAAAACAAGGCAGGTTAAAGAGGTAGAGATAAGGGTATATATAACAATTGAAATGCATGTAAAGGTGCAATTTGCAAAGGGAGCTATAAAAGGTATTTTCTGAATTGAAAATGGATTTAATTACTTTGTATATTGTTTAAAGTTAATTACCTTTTGTTTGCTAGTATTACATTTCCTTTATGGAAAAAATATGTAACGCACTCTTCTTTTCTTTTCCTTTCTCTTTTTTCTTTTTTCTTTTTTACTATGTGATATGGCCACATGCTTTGTTTGTACCTATAGGATTAATTCATATATAGTTCGAAAGTAGTATTCAAGTAGAACTTACCCGATAATGATAATTTCAGTTTTTAAACCACTGATCTTATTAATAAAGTTTATCAGAGAATACAATAAAAGAAAAATATTTTACTCGCAGGACTCAATATTTTTTCTAATAACGCTTATATGAAAATTCCTGATATAAACAATGGATTAACATGAGAAATAATATATATCGGTTAGAGTTTAAATTAAGTAGCATGAGAATTTGTACTTAGGATCTATCTAAATTTAAAGAAAACGAATTTCATATGATCATGAGAAATTGTGTTTATATATGTTGAATTTATTGAATAATTTTAATGAATAAAATTAATAATTTCTTTGATATTAATGAATTGTTGCCAAATGGATTCTCAATGTCCTCTAAAAACAAAAATTATGTGGCAAACAATAGCTTAATTTGATAGCTTGATATTTCAACAATGTGAAACTAGCGTATCTGTGAAAATTATTGTTGCAAAAATTATACTGAACATAAATCCAATTAATATTCTCCATACAAAGAATAAAAACTTTAAAAATTATTGTTGATAGTATGATAAGATATGCATTGTTATGAAAATTGTAATTTTAACGATATAGCGAGTCTTCTTCATAGTTTGAAATGCCATTAGGTTAAAAGTTGTGAAGTTAAGTGAGTAGATACATTTATGCATTTGGTCTAAAAAATTTGATAGATTAATTATATATTTTATATATTCTTAATAATTCCATCATCGACTAATTTAAGCATTGCCAATGGAGGGTCCATGAGATTGAGAGCTACGTCTAAAAATCAAAACAAAGTAGCAAAAACATTTGATAGACTAAATGTATTATATATATTTTTAAATTTTATTTAATTAGCATACAGATAATTTTCTATGAGACAATGTAATGCAATTTTTTCTTGTTATAATTTTTATATAATTGTATTTCTTGTTTAATAAACTAATTTTCATAATTAAAAATATCAAAGAGCTAGCGTTGCTATAAATCGTGTTCCATACTTAGCTTTAGCTATCTCCTCGCAAATTAATTTTTCTATATATATTTAAACAATTAATAGAGAGAGAATCACTAATCAATTACCATGTAAGCTAATGGATATGGAAGCATTAATTAATATATTTCATTATTTATCATACATCCAACAAATAGTTTATTATTATTTAAAAAAAATCGTCACTCTTTAGTTTTATTTTATTTTTCTTTTTATTTGCATCAATTATCATTATATATTAAAATTTAATAGATACATAGAATTCGATAGTATAAGAATTTTACTCGAATTAGAATCCCAAGTGGAGAATAAAAATACATATATTAAAAAAAAAAAAAAAAAAAAAAAAAAAACATGTTGGGTCCATTGTAAATAAATATTTCTCTGACCATTAGCCATATTGACTAATGGGATATCATGAGAAATAAGAAAAGCAGAACTACTATTATTGTCTCTATATTTTGTTAAGTGGCCACGTTCACTAAAGAAACAAAATGCTTCTATCCAAATGTCAGGTTTTGTAGTTGAAGAACAACCACTACCCCAAACCATTGACCTAAGTGATGTCATTTTTTTTTTTTTTATATAATTTTTATTTTTGAAATATATATATATATACTTAGCTTTATATCTAAGCCATGCAGAAGTGCGTTTGGATTTTTGTATTAATAATGCACTGTCATAAACATACACATGTTACCATAAATATTTTCCATTTTCAAATGGCATTTGTCTCTTATGCACAGCAGTCAACATTATCATTTGTAAATGAATTACATGCCATGTGCAATTTAACTAAAATTAACATGATTTTAAAGGGCCTAATCCATAATTTTCACCAATAGTGTTTATCCTTGTGGCCCCTTAAATTTTACAGGAATTCTATCATGACGTTGCATTTTTATATTACATTTTGATAAGGACATAGTTATTACTGAAATATAAAATTATAAAGTCATGACTCAACTTTTAAAAAGTTATTTCATTTTGGAAAGAGATATAGTTATTACTGAAATTCAAAGGTATAGGCTCATGATTAAAACCTGTAAAATTCAAGGGACCATAAAGAGGATCCATCAAAATTCAGAATCAAATTTATGTATTAAGTTAATTTTAAATGGAGGTATTATTTAAAAAAAAAAAAAAAGAAAGGAAAGGGAGGTGTTATTTTAAAAAAAAAAAAAGGAAAGAAAAGGGATGTGTTACTCAAATTTCTAATATATGTATATGCATTTTTTTTATTTAATCAGTCGGAAAAATAATCAATAATTGAACCATTATAACACACTTGAATTACATTATTTTGCAACACACATATTTTCAAGGGCTATAGTACCACATATCTCTCTCCCTTAATTCATTCTCTTATACTAAAATATTTTACTCACACTTGATTTCTTAAATTCCCACCTTACTTTAGGGTTACTACTAATAAAGGTTAGAGTCATTTATATATATATAATCTCCAAATGTGCTCAATCCATCTACCTTCATCCCCATGAGTTTAGAGCACTTAAGACATATTCATTTTTCTCTAAATCATTTATTTTATCGTGATATTACTAATTGCATAACGAATGTTGCTCTCAATGTTATATATAGCAGTCAAAGCTATCATGTATAAGTGAATCTATATGCAATATATATAAATGAATCTCGTCAACACAAATGTGATTAATTTAATTTTCTTTCCATTTTATAACTTCAATAGGAAAATGAAATTTCATTAATTAACTCATATAAAAATAGTATATCTTATTAAAAATTAAAAAATTTATAAAGAGACTTATAAAAAAATTTGAATGTAATAAGAAATTAATAAATAAATCATTTTAAAACTTCAAAAAAGAGCAAACTCATGAATTTTGACATCACATACCAACCAAAACTTTAAGGCAATGAATTTATATATATATATCTCATTAGTCCTTTCTCTTTAATGTGCTATTTCATAAATCTCACTTTGTTTTACAGTTACAAACACAGTAAACTCATACATTACTACTAAAATTACGATTTAGAAACGGATTATTCCGTTTCTAAAATAAGAAAAACTGTTTCTAATTATTGTCACTTCCGTAGCTACATTTGGTTGTCATTTGCAGACGAATCTAGTTTCAATCCATTTTTATTCCGTTACCATATCCAAATCCATCGCTAGTCCATTCCTAAATTCATAATCTATTGCTAATATTCATTTCTAAGCTTTTTAATCTATTGTTGGAGAGGTAATGTATATTGAATATTTTAGTTTCACACCCAAAAAGAAGGGAGTTACGTATGAATTAAACTTGTCGGCGGAAGTCTTCTTTCTCAACGGTGAAGACCTAGCTCATGAGCTTATTATTCTAGATCAGAACAAGTTAATAGGATCCCCTTCCATTTCTAAACCTTTGAAAATCGAATCTCAAATGTATTTCCATTGCTACATCTGTTTCTAATTTTATATTTAAAATAAACATAAAACTATCTGTTTCTAATTTTACCACATACCCCAATTGAAATCCTTCATAGGTTATTTTCACTTTTATATATATCATCCGCTTCTAATGTGATATTTTACGCATACTTGATACTTTATAACTCCTTTCTTACCGTATAGTTATCATAATTAGAACTATTAAATAGCCAAATTTTCTTGAGATTTTTAAATTTGTCATATATTATAATATGTTTATCCATATATAAATTTAAAAACGATGAGAGTTTGTTATAGTCATTAATTAATTGTCTGATTAATCATTAATTAAATAAACAGTTTAAAGAATTTCATATTTTTATCATAAAATTGTCTATATATATATCATTAATTACTATTGAATTTATCAAAGAAACAAACTTTAATAATCATTAAAAACATTGTAAAATTTTCGTTTTCTAATTCCATAATTGATTATTGAGTACATAAATCTTTTTATTTATTTTTATATTTTTCCATGATTATCACCACACGATTTTTCTTTTTTTTTTTTGGTATAATTTTTCCACGATTATCGCCATGCCATTTTTATATATAAGACTAATCTCGTTTTAAAATACATAACTATCCATCTTCATAAGTGTTCTTTATGAATCGAACTTAATTACAATCATTTTCTTAAGTGTTGAGTTACATGAAGACTAACAAACAAAGAAATGCAGAAAGTTCAAACATATAAATATTAATTCATTCCAAAGATTTCCATAAAATCTTTAATTTTATCCTATGAACAGTAATTGCTTCATACAAGATTTGAAACACACCCCCAATACATTAGTTTGCAAAAAACAAATTATACATGCTAGAACTAAACTTCCATAGCTCTCTATATTCCTTTAAATTAGCACCAACCAAGAAACAAGAAAGATTACAACCGATAAAATAAAAATAAAAATTAACATAAAAATATATTAAATATGCCTCATATCCCAAACAAAGAAAAAGAGGCAAAAGGCAGACCAACTTAAAACCCTAGCTTCAATTCCAGGTCTAAACACTCTTTCCTCTTCAAACTAAGTTCAAGATCAACACCAGAGGAGTTTTTCTCTAACCCTTCTCTTTCTCTTTCTCCTTCTCCTTCTCCTTCCTTGAGTTGATGCACTGGTTTCAATTCTCCTAATAAATTCTTCGTAAGAAGCTTTCGACGAGTCTCTTCCTCAACTGGTTTTTGATAAGGATGATATCCATTTTTTACTTTAGACTGATCAACTGGGTTCTGAGCACCTTTCCCTTTCTCGGTCTGGGATCCATCAGCTTGCATGTTCAACCCTGGCGAGGTTCCAGATGACGGATGTTGGCCAGAGAAATTAGATCCAGTCAAAGCCAGATCATCATCGTCGTCGTCGTCGTCGTCTGGAAGAGGATGATTTAGGACTGCTCCTAAAATATTTGGAATGTTTTTCCTAAGTGATCTCTCATATTGGTGAGCATTTTGGTGCCCACCTAAGGCTTGACCAGAAGGAAAAACCCTGAAACAAATAGTACATACATAACATCTAGGAACAGAAGAAGCTGTAGTATCACCAGAGCTTGAGTCTCCATCCATAATGATAAGAATTGAAAAGAAAAGTTAATGGAAGCAAGTTGTTGAAGAGAAGGGAAATTCTCTGTGGGAGAGAAAAATAGAAGAGAGTTCATAGAATTGAAGAATATAATTATGGCAGTGAAGGCAATACAATAATTATAAATTGGAACAAATGACAGGTTATTTTTTGCAATATATATAAAGGAACAAAATAAAGTCATTTTAGTAACGTTTTTATTTTACAACTAGGCATGGCTAAAAATTAGGAAAAAGACAACAATTATATTGTTGTGTGGGGTTTTAGTAGTAGTGAAAAATCTCATAGAAAATTAATTTATAATTGATAATTGTTAAAAAAATTAATAAAATATATAATAAGTAATAGTTGATTAAAAAATTTTCTCATATATATATATAATGTACATGTAATAAAGGTTTTTTTTTTTATATAAATTGAGAGGAAAAAATAACAAAATATACAAGAAATACCACCCTCCATATGACTTTTATTAACTTAATCGTATATTTATTTTTATTTAGGTGACACTTTTAGAAAATCAAAATAACATTAATTATTTTATTTCAATTTTACTTTTATCTATAAATTTACACTGAACTTGATCTCAATTAAATAAATATTAATTAAAGGATAAATTTAGTTAATTATGTTTTTTTTTTTTTTTCAGAATTGAGGTGATTCAATTACTCCCTTCATTTCATATTAAGTGTTGGTTAAGAGAATTTCACTAGAATTAAAGAAATCATGCAAAATGATTGATAGGGCTGTAATTTTACTAAAATGCTTTTTAATCAGAAATAATTGAATAAGCTAAGTTGGCAGAAGAGATTGAAAAAAGGCAAAAAATTAATTGCATTTACTTGAAAATACTTGTATAATATTATTTAAATTTTATCAAAGAGATATAAATTTTTTAAAAAAAAATTATTTGCTAAATGGACTCTTAATAGGAAATGGAGGGAATATTTTCTTAGTTTTTATAAAAAATTATTTTTAAAAAATTTTTTATAAAAAGTTAAAAACTGTCTAGTATTATTATGTACATACAGTCAACCCGGACTCAACCTTTGCTGTCAAATGGTGGGTCCCATATCTTGCATGGACGCAACGTCTCATCAAACAATCACACTTAATTAGACTGTACTGTACAGTTTAAATTCCACTCGCTGAAGCTAATTAACCAGAGAAATACAAATTGCCAAAATAATAATAATAATAATAATAATAATTAAGAATATATTGGAACAAAATGAAGTACTCAATGTCATTTCTCTTCTCTCAAATCAAAAAGCCTTTCACGTGATTTGGGTGTTCTTCCCGTTGTCATTAAGCTCTAATTAATCTCTAATTATATATATATATATATATATATATATATATATATATATATATATATATATAAATCCGCATACTGACGTGGATCGAGTAAAATTTTTTTTTCTTTTTTTTGTAAAATTATATTTGACAGTCAAAAAATTATAATAGAGTTATGTGTATATGTTTTATCTTCTATGTCTAAATCCTGTACCCATCACTCCAGCCAAGGAGGTTCAAGAAGCTCTTGTTCCTTGTTGAAGCTGAAGATTTAAGAAATCAAGTTAATTTGATTTACCCAATATTAGCCATGCTATGGAAAATATTAGCCATTAACATAATCACACTGTTAATTTTTCCAATCTAATCAAAATCTGATAATTTATATTGGAGTTACCATCTAAATTAAAATTTATGATATACATACTAAATATATAATATATCTGTTCTGTTAATTAAGAATATTTTTTAATATTTTTAATACATACATGCTTTTTAATGTTTTTTTCCATTTAATAGACAATTTTAGGAATTTAAGATAGTATTAATTATATTATTTCAATATTATCCTTGTCTAAATAAGATATCCCAATCATAATTTATTCATCTGCATTATAAAAATTAGTAGAAGGGTAATTTAGTTAATTGTCCTTATCTTTTTTTAAAATCGATATAATTCAATTATTTTCTTAATTCGTATGAAAAGTTAAATTCTCTAATATACTCTTGTTACCAATTATTTCATTTGATTAATTAATATTTAATAGCAATATAAGAGTATATAAGAAAAAATGTAAATAAAATTATTGTTTAAAAGTTAAATGAATAAAAAAATCATATACTTAAACCTTTTTCTTTTTTTAAAATTTTGACCGGTACTTTTAATCATATCAATTAATACCTTGTAACTTGTACTGATTTATTTTTATAACTATATAAAGTCTTTGTTATTTTTTCATCATATTTTCATAGTCTTCGTTACATTTTCATCATGTTTTCATTGAATGAGCTCAATCGTTCACTGAATAGATTTTTAATTTCACTATATAATAATAATCTATTTATTTCTATGAAAAATAAAAATGAATCTATTTTTAGAGGATGGATGAAATATTAAGAATAATGAAAATAAAAATAGTTAAGAGCTTTATAAAATGAAGACAACAAACAATATTACATTTTATTAATTACTCCTTAATTATCATTACATTACAAAATTAAAACTTAAAAGCTTAGGAAGATAACTAGACCATATTGTCTTATAATAGAACTATAAGCAAACTCTTTTTTTCTCTTTTTTTTATTGATCATTACATATATATAATATTTGATTAGTAATAAGAAAACATGATTTTATTTATATTTTTTTATTGTTATTTGTATTTAGAGCTTCAAAGTCAGGTCCAATTGTTTCTCAAAGGTGACTTTCTCCTTTCCCTTGTCACCATTATCAGTCCATGCATGATCTCCCTCATCACCATCCTCATCCTCATCGTAATCGGCTTCATCATCGTCGTCGTCTTCGTCGTCAGTATCAGTATCAGTATCAGTATCATCATCATCATCTTCCTCGTCTTTCTCATAATCAGCCTCCCATTCCATCGTCACCTTCTCCTTGTCTGGAATCTTGACATGGCACTCATTATTAAGATTAATTTGTTGTCCAGAAACCATATTAGCAGCAGAAAAAGGAGAAACAAAGTTAGGAGATGCTAAAAAGCTTTGAAAAGCGAGAAATTTCTGCAATTCTGATAAAGAAGCAATTTCACTATTATTTTCTATAACATTACTAACACTAGGGCAGCTTAGCATGTCAAAGCGAAAACCGAAATGGGCATTCTGAGGAATGCGGATTCCGTCTTCAGACGGTGGCAGTGGTATTGGAGCAACCCTAATTGGTCGAGGCTTGAGAACACGAGCAGAAGGGAAAAGGGGGGATTTGCCTTTTCCACGAGCGCGGGCTTGAGCTTTAAGCTTCCGATATTGGATCAATCTTTTACGCAATGCATTGCGTTCTTTGCGATGAGCTTTTTGATGGCGGCGTAAAGATTGAGAGGAAGGGAAGCCTTTTGAGCAGTGGGGGCAATGGAAACTCAAAAGAGAAACCAAACAACTTGGATTTCGAAGTGATGGTGAGTTTGAGCTCTCACAAGAGTTGGCTTGGCTTTGGCTTTGGCTTTGGCTTTGCATGATGAGAAACAGAAACAGAAACAGAACCAGAAAGAAGATTAGTAACTCACAAGATAGATATATATATAGAGAGAGAGAGAGAGAGCGAGAGAGAGAGAGAGAGAGAGAGAGAGGCTTGGTGTGGTTTCAATGGCTGAGGGAGAAGGCTATTTATCATGAGTTGTTTGGTGTTAAGCTTAATTAATTAGTAATTTAAAGTTAATTTTTTGGGTAGGGATTTTACCATTGCTGGTAACGTTTCCTGAAATTATTCACTTACCAAATAAGGGCGAAACTGACTTTCAAAAAATAAAAAATAAAAGAAAAAAGAAAAAGAAGAATTGAAAGTAGAAGTGGGGGTCAATTTATAAATATAAATAAAGATGGTATTAATACTCAGTGAATTAAAATTTAATGTAGTATGCATATATAAAAAAGGAATTACTACTATTCACTCATAATTAAAAATATAGAATTAAAATTTAGTGTCTATTCAGTAATTTTAGTTGTTCTAGCAGCTGTTAGCTGTTTTAATAGCTATTAATAGTTTTACTACGGGTTAGCTATTTATAAAAGTGTTCAATACAAATAATTATTTGATTAGCTCTTTAATATAAAATAACAAACAAAAAGTATGAGCAGGAAATAAAGTAAAGACAAGTGATGGATATAGGCATCATAAAAAATTATAAAACACTAAATATTAATGAAGATAACAGGAAATACCATTGTCTCAAATAATTAATTAAAATAGTATTTTGACTCAATCAAAACACTGAACACTACTTCAAACATTGTTGTCAAACAAGGCCTTAGTTTAGTATGGTATAAAAAAAAGAATTAATAAAATTTACCGGTATTTAAAAACTAAAAATACAGAATTAAAGTTAATTAAATTTGAATATTATGTGATTTTGTATCCTATGTATTATATAATTTCCTCACTATTGAAAATATAAATTCTTCTTTAATTTTCATTTAGTGTAAATTAGCTGTAAACTAAAAAATCAATAATTAAGTATTGAATTAATAAAAATTGGAAGTTTAAAGTTGGAATCTAACAGCTTCCCATTTATAAAAAAATTATAAATTTAAATGGTTTATCTATACTATATAATAGAGCCATTCTGAAAAAGAAAAAAAAAAAAAATGTAACTTGGGAGGGGAAGTGAGACTTGTACATAGTGCATGCATTTGTGAAGTGAGACGCCTGTGAGAAGATGAGTGAGATTCTAACTAGGGTTAAAAGAATTTGCTTTCTAGACTTACAAATGGAATGTTTTTAGCTTCACACTCCTAACCCTAGTTAAATTATTTTGGTTTCATTTTTATTATTATAGATTAATTCATTGTAGCTTAATGTTTTCTTTTAGTATTAACTATGTGATTAATTGTTATTAAGCTTTTAAGTGAAAAATAATCAAAACTCAGTAAGTGTAAGTAAATCTTATTTTGAAGATGGAAGATATATATATATATATATATATATATATATATATATATATATATATATATAATATTTAAGTTCTTTTATATACAGGTGGTCTGATTCCTAACAGCACCCTTAATATGGTAACATTAAGTCTCATTTGAACAATAATTTAACGCAATATTACAAAAAAAAAACATATAAGTAATATATAGACAAATTGCTGGGATTTTTGTCATTTTACATACTAAAACAAGTAAAATCTAAAAATTTATAGTTGTAGACAACAGCTCTTTCTCCCTGTCTCGAGTTTCGGGTTATGGTAGGTGGACCAAAACGACTCAGTTTTTTTGTCTAATTCATACTTTTATAGGTCAACTTATATGATTCCCGCTATTATCAGCACTAACTTTTGTTTTTTTATAATTAATTTCTCTTACACGTTATTAATAAATACTTATTCATTGAGAAATATCGAAAACTCTAATTTTCTCTTATTAAAAAAAACTCTAACATATCAGAGAAATCAAAGTTTAATCTCGTTAAAGACATTCAAAAAATATAAAAATAATATTTATGATAAATTATATGATAAATTGCAATATTAAAATTACTAATAAGTGTATCAAACACCTGAATAAATTAGCAAAAATGATTGTATTTTCAGACAATATTACTTGCAAGATCAAGAACTTGAAATTTAGAGTTATTACTGTTAAGAAGTTTTTTATTCCCTCAGTTCCAAATATTTGTCAAATTTGAGATTTCATTTCCTTTAAGAAAATCATTCAATTTATTTAAATTATAATAAATTATTGAGTGAATTGACTATATTATCTTTATTTGAAAACACTCTAATTTTTTAAACAGAAGTATTAACTTGAGTTTGAAAAAAGTGTGCAAATAAATACAAAAGAAAAAATTAAATATTTAGTAAAAAAGAAAATATTTTGTACGTAGATAAAAAGGAATCATTTTATAACCTACTCGATAAAGGAGTATTAATGGGTTGCTAATGCCCTTGAGAACGAAGAGCCACGTGTCCTCCGAGGCAAACCAAATGTAAGGTGGTAGGTTTAACGGTGAAACTAAAATGTCAGTTTCTTTCTGCTTTCTATCCCAATAGGCTCATCTTATGAACTCACACAGAAGAAGAGAGCCAAAACCCTTTTTCTTTCTTGGATTTTTCCCTCATTTTTCCATGCCCATCCAAAAATGCAAATATCTGTCTCTCTCTTATACCTCTATATCCTATTTTTTCTCAAGGAAAATTAAATACTATATAATAAAAAATGAAACAGTAAACATAAAAGCATGGCTTAGAAGGTTAGGGGCACATTAGTCATTAGACTCCAAGAGTAGATAAATATTTTAGGAGAGTAAGAACTAAGGCTAAGCCCGATTTGATTCCTAACATCAAATCGAAGTTGAGTTTCTTTTTATTTCTTGGAATTAGAATTGAAATCAGAAGGCTGAAGAACCAAAAATTTTAATTTGATTTTGATTTCTCTATTCTTCAATTCCCAATCCTTTTCTATTTAATTGAAGTAGCTTCAGACATTGTTATATAATAACATCCATAATGGTGCCTAATTTTTCCATAAAATAATTTTAATTATATAATTATATAATTAAAATATGCTATCATAATCTAAATATACATCTATGAATTATTATATTGTTCAAAAATCAAATACAATGAGAGAGGAAGTTTGGACTACATAATATATCTAAACATCTTTAAAAATTGATACTTAATGAATTACAGAAATAATAAACTGAAATGGTAGCAAAAATAAGATGAAAATTGTCTTTTAACAGTTGAATAAGACATCATGTTGTTCAATACATAGCTTCCCTACAACTCCTATAATATAGAAATGTTGCTCTTTTCAGTATCTAGTTGTTGAATTGCTGCAAATAATGTATTTTTTTTTTAAATATAAATTATTATTTCCACCAATCAATCAGAATCATCTTCCATTTGCATCGAAGATGATCGTTGAAGGCAATTTGGGAACTTAAAGGTTAGGGTAATCAGAGGCTTGTTATCAGAAAATCCTTTGCATGCAAATCCAAAACTGTATCCCAGTGCAATAGCAACTGGAACAGCAACAGCATTGCCAACTTGTATGTACCTGCAAATGGAAAGGAACTGAAAGTGAATAATAGAATATAAAATGTGAACTACATCTAAGTAAGACAATCTAAAGCTCAGAACTTCTGACTGAATTTGATAGAGATGGATGGCAAACTCTCTCCTGCCCGGAATTCTGAGGATGGGTTTAGGTTTTTATGCCAACTTTAAAATGATACATTTCTGTGTAATAATACTGAGTTTTATAAACATGGAAATTTTGTTTGTCTTAAAAACATTACATTTATTACACAAATTATTCATTCTCTCCAATGATATAAATAATATTGCAAAATGCATAAATAAATTCAAATTTTAAGCATATATAGATTCATATAGAGATTCATATATAAATTCATCCTATTTGGATTTCTATGGTATCCTTTTGGGTGTTAAGGGAAGTACAGAAAAGTTAACAATCACAAGAAAAAAACAAAGAATGTAAGATGGCTTTGCTGAATAAAATCCCTAGGCCAATTCCCTAATGTAGAACAATCATACCAAACAAACTTGAGGATGAGCCTATGTATACAAGAAACGCTGACCTCTCCTTCACAGGTCCATATAACTGATAGCAGTCGGGGAAACCTTGTAATCTTGCATTTTCACGAATTGTGAGTACTCGATCTTGCACAGGATGAAGAACCACCTAGCACAATAATTTCTTTTAGACATACCAATCCAAGAGGACATACACATGAAACAGCATAAGATATGTATACTATGTTGAATAATGAAACCTGATTGTGAGGTTCTGCCCTTGTCACAACAGTGGCAACAACTTCATCCCACCACAAACGACCAAAAGGCCTACATTTAATTGATATATAAGAATCTACGCAAGAAAACCATCCAAGCAGAGCTGAAATGTATATAAAGTAAAAGTACTAACTTTTGAGAAGTCCCACGAACAAATGACATTGCATAATCAGGAACCTATAAATATAATTCAAAAATGAGAAAGAAATCCTGGAGAAGAAAAAATTAGGAGATGCACAAGGATATGGTACTTTACCAAGGGCTTGCCGGATGGAAGCATTACTCTTTCTATTGATGGGTCCCATTCCACCTTGTTATCTGAACCAACCAAGACACCGGGTAGATCCCTGAAATTTGCACCCTAGGAAAAAAGAGGCAAAGTAAAGAACCATGGAAGAAATGCCAGGAAAGATCTTCATGTAACCATTCATGTGGATTAAGAATAAACAAATTAGAGAAACCTTCTTCTTTGGAATGCGGCACACTCGTTGATAATCATCAATGTTCAAATTTAAAGGTCGATGATCATACAACTTCCGAGGACATGATACATTTTGAGCAGCAGCAGTTGTATAACCTACTAGGTCTACATTCAGAACAATTTGTCATTAAGAAGATGACATCACAAACCAAGTAGATAATAATGAAAGTATGCAAGAATTCTGTTGCTCTTTCCATCACAATATTCATCATCTTATCTCCGGAAAAAAAATGGCCATTTAAACATCTAACTATTGCAGAATATGAAGACAGGCATGGCTGACATGTGATTTATCTACTAGATCCAAGTCCGCAAGATAAATTTTTTGGTCAGCTATATTGGTTAGGCAACATATGAACAAAGGAGAAACCTAACCTCAATCCCTTTGAACTCTACTCGCTTTTATGTAGAATCTGAAGCAACCTTGTTCAAGAACAACATTTAAATATGTTTATTTTTGTTCAAAATTTTTAAAATACCCAATCCTCAAATAAAAGTAACATTTTAGATATTAACTTAAGAAAAAAAAAAGCAAACACTTCACCTTTTTAACAAAAGAAAAGTCCAAAGCTAAATGCAACTTGAAAAGCCCCTAAGCATGAGCATTAACTAGTAACTACCAACAAAAAGCCCAGTAAGAGAGACGGAAAAATGACTGAAGAAGATAAAATGCACATGAAAAGTATGCTTTTTCAAAGTCTAGTGGCTGCTCATGCTGAAAACTTAGAATCAAACTAACCAGAAGCATTAAGACAAGATTACCATTTCTTTTCAATCTGATGTATCTTTGAAACTCTGTTCGTGCAGTTGTCCCATACTTTCTTTCATCTTGACTCTCATCATTTGTCACCTAAGATTGACCAAGAGGATATTTCTGTGTTAGGAATTCACAGCTCAATATTTTCTTTTCCAACAAAGAGACAAAGTAATCAATATCACAAGAAAGTAAGACTCATACTTGCGGAAGATCCGATATTGCATCTGCTAGATAAAGAGCCTTTTCCAATTTACAAGGATGGTTTTTGTCATAGGCAACAGCAATTTCCTAGATTCATGTAAAATCACAATGTGAATATTTTATAGAGCCAAAAACAATGCTTAATTTTGGCATCATATATACCTCAAATTCATTTGGAATGCCTCCTTTTGCAACAACTTCATGTGTCGGTAATGGATACTGGGGCAAGCTCTGAAATTCATATCAAGATCAGTAAGACTTGTATTTTGTTGCATTAGAACAAAATTCAGAAGTAGACTTGCCTCCAATGGATGAGAACCCCACAAGAAGACCCGCATTCGAAATTGTGGCAGACCATATGATCCTGCAGCCATTATTCCTAGTCGAGCTTGATAGTTCATATTAATAAGACGACCAAGGGCATAACGCCCCAGGAAGCCACCAGCAAACCTTAAAATATCTACAACATTTTCCATGAGGACATACTTAGGCTTTAAATACTCAACAATATCCATGTACACCACCAGTTGATGGTTCTTGGGATCATCCAAGGGAGCATTTGAATTTCTAAACCGGTTAAAGCCACTGATCCCCTGACATGGGGGGCCTCCACATATGAAATCAGCATCACCCTATATAAACATGCAGTTGAACATAATCAATTGTGAAGGAACATCATTCAAAAAAGTAAATGAGAACCAATGGCGTTTAAGATGGCAAAGTGGCTAATTGGAATGAACAAATTAAAGAACAAAGCACTCACAGGAAGAGGCAAGATGTTTGACTGATAACCTTTTGTCACAAACTCCTTCAATTTGTCTTTGCATTTACTGTTGTAAATAAGAAGGCAACAAGAACAGTTAATATGGACAACAAGGGAAAATTTCAAGGAGGAATGCAGTGATGAGATTACCTCAAGCCCTCAATAGGCTCCCAAGTATCCTCACTCGGACCATAACCCTTCCAACGCACCTATATGATTTCATATATACAAAGCAAGGATGCAAATGAACTGAATTAAGGGAACAAAAGTATGACTAATCCAGAAAAACTAAAGTGAATCAATAAAGATAGCTCCCAAATATAAACTCTTATTAATGTGAATTTTCAACCACATCAATTAGCAGGCATCTAAGGCATTCAATATCTAGGCATGCATCAGGCTTTCTGAAATCTTTTCCAATTATCAACCTTCTTCTGTACTAGACCTCAGCAGATTTTCATTGCCATCCTGCAGTAACTACTATTATAATCTCCTGGTTCAACCATCTGCCTTCACAACTCTCTTTTCATATGATGCTCCTTGTGCTCTTCTAAGACAACTATTGACTATTACTGCATATAATTATATTTTTCCTCAATTTTAGCACAAAGATCCAGCATCTACATGTGACAAGAATAGTGAATCCATTTGAGGCTGCAGTCACTCTTAACTGATAGCAAATCACATTAATAACAACCATCAGCTAATTTCAGTTGATGTTATTCATCAAGTGGAGGCTTAGACTAATTTATTCTCATATTTTATTTGCATTATTACAGTTCAATCTTATGTACCTACTGTACGTATGTCTTAAATGAAAGATTAGCAGTTCCACTTTCATTCAACTTAGCCTTATGAATCGTTATCTACTTTCACAATTCATACACAACTAAACAAGATTAAGAGACATGAGTGTTCAAATGTGATTCACACAAAGATTCAAAGTTGATAGCTGTACAAGACTATTATCTATCATATCCAAAACCTCAAAATACTTCATAAACGTTGAAGACTGTACTACCTGTAAACTCATAATCCGTTCAGTATTTAACCAACTTTATATAAGTCAATTTCCTAATTGAATTGTTCAACGTATTAATTCTCACGGCACTTAGCATTAAAACCCTCATTCATAAAGCTTCCATTTGCTTCCAAAATCCATGCTCTCCACAATACTATGGAAATAATAACAGCACATGACCAGTTACCAACCTTTAAAAATAAAGTAAGATACCTTAAAATATAACCCTCGTTTCCTGACTTTGTTAGGATCACCAAAACAAACTGCTAATAGCTTATGCACTTCAAATTCTCCAGAAGGAACTTCAGAGTCATCATCACCATCGTTATCTCGGTCCTCTTCGTCTTCTTCATCTTCTTCATTGCTTACAGAATTAGAACTCTGCTCAGCAGGTCCCTCAGAACCAAATGATGAAAATTTCCTACATAACTTTTCCCATTCTTTTAATAGAGACAAAAAGTCTTCTGCTGCCTCATTCCTCACCTGTTGATCATTAAGGATTTGAAAATTTTTACTAGAGCTAGACAAATTATCATATTACAAGGGATGTTGGCAAGAGTACATATTTTACCTCAGTTTCAGGGTGGTTCATTTTCAAACTTTTGCATGCATTAGGATTTATGTCAACAGCCCATTTCTGTATTACCAAACACAAATAAACATATCCCTATTAGCAAATAGATATAATAAGAATAATAGTAGCAAGTTAATCACAAAAGCTATTAACTTTACAAGAATTAGCACATCATTAGGTGCAATAATGCCAAAAAAAGAACATTAAATTCACTTACAGTCATTAGTTTCACACCAGACAATGAAGCACCCATGAAAAGGCCAGTTGACATAGCACCACAACCTGAGTACAGGTCCAACAAATGCATCTCTGACTTCTCAGACCCATGAACCTTTGAAGTTTTTTCACTGGCAGCATTAACATCATTAACACTGTTGTTTGAATCGCTCTCACTTGATATAGTTGATGATGAACCACTATCTCTTCTAGCATCATCTGGGTTTCAGCAAACAAATCTTTTAATTAACTGAGCATAAAAAAAGAAATTAAAAAAAATTATAAAAATAATAAATAAAAAAACACAATGACCGAATAGTCATCACAGTTTTGGTATTTATACGAATCCCGGACAAATTTCAGATGATAATACAGAAAATAATGATAATACAGAGAAAAATTCAATTACCGGTCTTCACTGTTTGAAAAGTTAAAAAGGGCAATGTGTATTTCATATCATAATACAGGTCGCAAGGTGGAAGTTCTCTTTCCTTTGCTGCTAAATCCATCTGTAGTGCAAAGTAAAAAAAAAATGGAATCTCTTAAAACACAAGAATATTAAACAAAGCAAAGGTCAAAATAATATAACAACAAGCATGTAATAATCATACATTTGGTGAGACTAGAGCAATTTTGATTTTTGAGACAATGCAATTTAATGGGTTGTCATCTTTAATCTCTGAAAGAAACACCCGTCTGCTTTCTGCAGGTTGTACATGGTCCTTGATAACCTAGGAACATGTAAAAGTTCAGATTTTATAGACCAGAAACATTATAAACAAAACAAATAGATAATGAAATATTCATCTCACAGTGTCTTCAGTTCTATAAAACCACTGAGCAGTAAAATATGGCTCTCCATTAACAGCTTCAAACAACTCCACAATTCTAGCAATGTAATTGGGACTGCCATCGTCAGCCTGATACAACATGACGCATAACAGTCAAGCACATTATGACAAAGAAAAAGTGCGACAATGAAACATTATGTTACCAGAAAAATACCAATTTAGTATAAGACTGTTGATTATTCCAAATCTACACTACTTTTAAGAGTACAGATCAGTGGGAAGTTAACTGTTCATAATATTACTAACTGGTTCTGTTTTATTAATATAAATATAATATAAAGAAAGGCAGCTCAATTGAATGCAAGAATAATCAAATTGTAATTTTGATAACCAAAAAGAAGGAACTAGAAGGCATTTACAAAAAATGGATGGGTTTCCTTTGATTAAGAGGAAGGAACAGAAAGTTTTAATTTCTACTCAATTCTTAAGTGTTAGAGAACAAAGCCCAGAGCTCAATAAAACTAAGCAAAGAATTAACAAACAAAATTATCTCCATAGAGCAGTTGTACAGAAACACACACCCATGTAAAAGCAATTATACTGCATCAAGCATCTCGATTAGGATTTAAAGTTTCCCCTTTTCTGGTTTAGATTCCCAGGAAAACCCAAAATAGAAACGAGAAGAAATTTAATTTTCTTAAGCCAAAAAAAGATACAGAGAGAGGGTATTGTGGTCGCCAAAGAGCAATACTTTGACGTAGGCATCTTCTCCAAGATTATATAGAATACCATCCACTGTTGCTTGTTTATAGTGGTATTTTGCTTGCAATAAATCCTCCGCTTCTCTTGATTCCCTTCAGAACCCAACAAAAAAATTACATAAATTAATAAATAAACAACGCCCCGAAAAAAAATTCTCTCAAAGAAATGCCTTTAGAAAACCAAAAACTTACCCATCAGCAGTCCCAGTGACAGACCCTTTCACTTTATTCTGTGATGAAAAAACAAGCATATGAATAAGAGACAAAAAGAAAGAATTGCAGATAACGGAACCGCAAATAAAAAGAGAGAGGATAAGAAAAACCTGGGACTGGTAGCGGAGCGGCCAATTTTTACGTGCTTCAGCGGCCGGAATGGGTTTTCCGACGAGCGACAACTCAGAATTTACCCGTGCTTTTTTGGTCTTTTTAGCTCTTGACGACAAGAGAGTAATGGGATCCCCTCCTGCCGTGGAAATAGGGTCGTCTTCTAGCTCACGGGTCTCCCGTTTGCTGGGTCTGCCCATTTCTCAGTTAAAAGAAAGAAGTTTTGTTTTTCCCCCTCCTATCCCAGAGAGTGGAAAGACGGAAGACACTTGCGTAACGGTTAAAAATAAAAAGTAAATTTGAATTTCGGAATGGGCGGGAACTTGGATTTCCCGTTTTACTCGCGTTGATGGAGGGTTTATATATAGGAACAGACCACTAATAACATTTAAAAAAAAAAAAAAAAGAGTTACACACATCACGTAGGACGTAAGTATGAATTTTCAAATTTTGTTTTTTGTTTTATTAAACATCGAATGCATTTCCAATTTCTATTAATCTTATTGAAGTCTAATTTAATTTTAAGCTTATAGCTAAAAATTTATTTGTAAGTTTTACCAGTTCTAATAAAATTTAATATAAGTACAATTACTTTCATAAAATTGATAATTTAAGTCTCTAACACGAATCTCTATATCAAGTAAGCTTTTATTAAAATCTATTTAACATAATTTAAATGAATAGCATCAAAGTAGTCTTTTTAATCATGTACTAAAAACTTAATTGTCCTGAGTACTTATTTCATACTATAAATAATATTTATCACAGCATAAAAAAGTTAAAAGTTCGAATTTTTTTTACCATAATTGTTTTCACCAATTTGATAAGTTAAAGGAAAGGCTACCCATATTATGTGTCATGTCGGCCCATATAAGCTTCTGATAAATTAAAAAAAAAAAAAAATTAAAAGTTCAAAACAACCTCATCCTTTTAAATATTTGTAGCATATCAAAGAGAAAAGTTTGATATGTTTAGGCTTATTTAAATTTTAAAATTTTCTCAATGACAATCAAAATTTTTCTCCTTTTTTAGTATTGAAAAAGAGGAGATTCCAAAATGAATCTACAGACATATCACATATACATTTATCATTAGACTATGTCTTGATGTGCAATGACAATCAAATTGAATTAAGCCGAACTTGAATATTTTGCAAATGAGTAATTGAAAATGACCTAAATATGAAAATCAAAATTCGATTAAACTCGAATCAAGTTTTATCATTCTCGAGCTTTGGACTTATAATCAACTCTATTCAATTTAGACTCCTAAAATTCTAGGACAATTTAGGCCCGATAATCAAGTGCCTACAGAAGACAATTGAAGCATCAAAGGAGGCTGGGTACTTCAGCTCTTTGCTGGAAACAAAGCAGCAACTCAATTTTTGTCAAAGCAATACAAGGTATTGGATGCTTATCCAACAATAAACTTGTTCATATCATTTATCTCAAGTCAGGCTTCACCACTTGGTGGCCTGAAACTTTGTTTGACAATTTAAGGACCAGAAAAGATCTTCAATAAGTTGTAGACAAGCAAGCAATACATAGAATTAGTTGTATTTTACATTCTCATGAGCTAATATAACAAACTATTGGCATTCTGTAACAAATAATAGCAGTTTGGTCCCCTAAAAACTGAACAGCCTACCCTGTGTCAAACAATGTAAATTGTAACATCATATCCTACATTTCTATACCATATCAATTCAGCATGTTATAAAATAACTAATGGGAAAAAGCAAAATACTTCAAAGATGGAAAACCCCGAAACTGAGTTGACTATTCAGTTGGCTAGAACTTCTAAGGGCCTATTTGTTATAGTTTTAAAACAATATATTGAACCTCCGTCTTATTCATTCAAATAATAACAAATAAACATGTTTTGAGCTGAATTTGCAAGTCAAATTTTGCCTAAATGAAAGAGTTCTTTTTAGAGGAAATTCAATAAAATATGTAACTTATTGGGCAAAAAGATAAAATTGTCTCTATAATTATAAAACAACACTATATACCACTTCTGAATCATTCAGCATTTAAAAATTCAGCCCAAACAAACCGACTCCTGAGAGATCAACTCTAGTGCAGTTTTCTTCTGAATAACGTCAACCTTTTCTATTAGAAATAATGAAAAAAGAAACAGCATGCCAAGTTAAAAAACCAAATTCATCCAGCTGGTAACCAAAACAAATAAGATCTACACATAAGCATGCTTCCACTATGTGGGAAGAGGAATAACTAGCTAGGTGTACCGAGCCAACAATTTATTAATTGCACAGCAACATGGGACACAGACAACAAGTACAAGGAAGTATGCAAGATTAGCATGCTAGTAAATGTTTAAACAAATACATAGTGTGTAAGACTACTAGAATAATGAGTTTTGCTGGAAACCTTTATCTGAGAGCCACAACCTGAAGAAAAGATTCAAGAATCAAGATTCACAATAAGTTGTGGGTACTGTTTGGTTCAACATTTTCCATTTTGGATTTTGCTATCTAAGAAGTAATTTAGCAAAGGTGCAAACAAGAAAGCCAACACAGAATAATAGAAGAAAGAAGTATTTGCAACAGAGAATTTGCCGTCTGTTATCTAATCAAAAGGCGCCTTCTGAATTTATAATAGCAAAAGCTAAAAAAACGACTCTTATCATGTCAAACAAGCTGTTAACTTTTTCTCCCCTTTCAATATAATTCACAGCAATAAGGAATGCAGCACTCAAGAAAAAATGTACAAGCCATTCCAACACTTGGAACATCTAAGGAAAGAAAGAGAAATGGAAAAGATAAGAAGCATCAACAATTTCACTTCCATTTTAACTGGTTATCATATGAAAAACATGACACGTACTAAACAATCCAAAGGTTGCATCTTGACAAACACAAAATAAATCAGAGCAGGACTTGTTAATCATAATCTGTAAGTTGAACTTATAGTGACACCCTAGTCCAAGGAAAGGCAACAAAAGTTATACAAATTGAGATCATGAATACATTCAAGACCAACTTTAAATTAAAACTGGTTGACAGCAAGTTTCTTATTCATTCCTTCATTTTTAACAAATGTCTCCAAAGCAAATGCAATAAACATCCAGTTAAATCATGCACAAGCCCTGTTTGTGAATTGGGAGCAGCAACTTGAGTTTAAGATAACATCTTTTAAAATAATGATTTTTTTCATCATAATTCATGAGCACCGGATGTTTCTACAATCAAGTCAACATTTGTAAATATAACATATAGCTGTAATGGAAATTCATGTCTCTTAAATCCAGCTGAACTTCACAAATCCAGTGTTTATTAAAATTTTAAGTGCAATATGGAGCATATGTTAAGGCAGGATTCAGATTCATATCATCTGTCTGATATACTAATCCTGACAACCAATATACAATAATTTTCCAAACATTACTCAATCAGCATGGACTGTGTTTGAATATCCAGGCAATCACTCATGTAAGCTGTTGATGCAATGCTTGCACAGTTATCATGTATAGCATGCGATGCATATATTGCATGAATGGTACAGATAAGCGATCCTATGGACAGTTGCAGAGTAATAACCCAAACCTATAGCTCTTCCCTAAGAGTCTAATCAAGATAATTATAAGAAGCTCCAAGCCTCCAACTTGCAGTATGTATTAACCATGGAAAAGCATTCAAAAGAGACCTCTGAACTCTGATGCTTAAGTTCATATTGGTCACAACTCAAATGTTAGCATGACAAATATATTTGCAGAACTTTGATTCATGAATACTATTCTATCAAAACTCAAACTGTCATAGGACATACAATGAAATGAAGAAAGAGAATCTTAAGAATTTAATGCATAATTTGGATAGTATAATGTCAAAGACAAAAAAAAAAAAAGGCTAGAAATGAGGAGCTGATCCTTAAAGCAAAAGAAGACTGAAAAGGAAAGCCTCAACCGATGTACTAACTAATTAATATTAGATTTGATATTAAAAAACTCTAACCTTAAATCTTCATATATACTTATTCATGCTGATTGTTGGAGATACACGTAAGCAATGGAATTAGAGATTTAAAGAAAAAATGTCATCCATTAACATTTTGGATAAAGTATAATTAAAAACTAGATGGCATCTTAACAACTCCGTTTCTTAATAAACATATAGCACATTCAATCTTCACAGAACCCAAGTAAAATTCATGGTTATAATAATCAGATTATAAAGACACAAGGCTAAAGAAACTTTGGATTCCATTTGGATAACAAAATCAAATTTTATTAACCACTCATTGCAAATGATTATCTAGCGAAATGGAATTTTATTGTACAAAACAAAGTTTTGAAATTCTATTTGTTGAATATTTCGACATTTTAGTTTATAGATGATGAATCTTAAGACTAAGTTCTCAACAAAATCAATCCAAATACATAAAATGATCATGTATGTGTGCGCAAGTATTACTATAATATTAGTTGTTGCATGTAATTAAAAGAAAAAAATAATTTAGGCAAACATCAGAAAATTGTCTATAGAATTATCAGCTAATCAGAATCAGTAAATAACTAAACCTAATTAGCTAATCAAAATCAGGGGAAAATCCTAATTCGAACTAAACCAAGAACACTTCATTGATGTTGCCCAAATTACAGTTATAAAACACAACAATCACCAAAACAACAGTGGAGTGTCATCCCAGTTTTTAGAGAATCCAATATCAAATAATTATCCATCTACTCAACAACGATAAGTCCATTTATCCTACTCCTCACTAGAGAAACAGATAATTATGACCTAAAAACACTAAAAATTAATAGACTGTCAAGTATCAATAAGTGAATAACAGCAAACCCGATCAGTTCGTTTTTGGATCAGGCATCGGGAACAATCCAGCCCCTGCGGCTCCACGCGGCGGTGAAAAACCTAGAAACTTCTGGAGATTTGTACGGATACTGATTGAACAAAGGAAATATAGAAACGCCATTGAACAATCAGTCGCATCGTCGCCTTGCAATCCTCTATGACTCATCTTCATCACGATCCCTATAGGCTTAAACGGTAATTTTGCCACCACTTTCCCTTCGAATAGCGAATTCAATAATCCGAAAACGACAAACAGTACCAAGGCCACAACGGCACCGGATTTGAACTTGAAGAGAGAGAGATCACGACTGGACTCTTTTAAAGAGCTCTCGACACGGTCTATTTTCTTGGTCTTAGATTTCTTGTTGGTGACTTTGGTGGTTTCAGTTTTCATGTTCTCAAGCTTCTTAGAGGCTTTGTCGATGGAGGATTTGAGAGATTTGTAGGAGTTTGTGCGGTAAATTAAGATCCAGGAGATGGCTTCACAGACTACAGCGGTACACATTGAGATTCCGACAACCGTGAGGCTGTCGGAATACTTGAATGATGAGAGGAATTGAGGCGTAGCCATCGGCAAGCTGTGTTTGAGAACTGAGAAACTAGGAGAAAGGTCTTTCCGGCCTTCTGGGTGAAGTTCGTTCCGACTGGAAATCACCGAGGGGAAATTAGTTGTGTGTGGAGTGGTACAGAATTTTTTAACTTCTTAACTTTCAGTTGAAACTAGCAGCATGGCTGTGCATAACACAGTAAATATGTTTATATATATTAGAGATATTATCTAATAATATTTTAAAATATATATTTAATTAAAAAAACTTTTATTTAAATTATTTTTAAATTTTTATTAATTTTGTTGAAAATTGTTTAAATTAAAAAATATCTATTTCAAATTCAAAACATCAGACTAATTATATAAAAATTAATATCTATAGTAAAATTAAAGGGAAAGGAAATATATATTCGAAACTCATTAATTTAATAAATTTTCTTAGATGATATTAAAAATAAAAAAAAATAATAAAACAAAATGGATAATAGAAATTCAATCATAGACGTATATATATATTAATTTCACATAAACCACTTTCTTTTATGATTTATTAAACTTTTCCTAATTTGATAGAGTAATAGAAATTAGAAAAACAACTATATCAATGTCAAAAATAAATTGTATAAGAATTATTGAAATTATAAAAAAAAAGTTCATTTTACCAAACCTCTAAAGAGTTCTCTCTATTTATAGTCCATTAATATACAATTAATGTGCAATTCAATATGTCATCTTTAAAACTAATAAAAACAATCATATATTGCAATTTTTAGAATAAATATTGAAACGTTTAAACATTTATGGTTAGTAAAACTATTAATAAATATTTTCATCATTAACTTTCCCTATCAATTCTTTTAAATATAAAATTTTCATTCATAATAATAAATGATAATTATGATATTCAATATCAATATTATAATAATATTAATTTAAAAGATAAGTTATAATACATATTAAAATGATAAGTTATAATACATATTATGATAATTTTTTAATTAAAATATAAGTTATAATACTATAATAATTTTAATTATTTAATATATATTAATATGATAATTGAATGACAATTAATACCAATATTATATAATTTTAATTGAGAAAAAAATATGTTACAATATTATAATTATTATAATTATTTAATAATATATATTAATTATGATATTTTAGAATAAATCAAACTATAAATTTCATTAAGAGGAAACTGTATAGAGATATATGATACAAATCAACATGTTTCTGGAAATCTAATAATAAACTATTTATACAAAAAATAAGAAAACACAATCTTGATTTGAAATATCTGATCGAGTTGACAGAGCATAATATTTGTGCCATCCGCGATTGCTTACTTCACTTGGTGGCTATTTGTAATACCCCGAATTTTTATTTTCGAAATTTTCAAATTTAATTTAAATCAAAAATAAGAAATTTTGACAGTGTGGGCTGTAAATGTAACACAGTCTCAAATCGAGCCCAAATTTTTGAGTTGGGCCCAAGCCCAAAAACAGATTATTCGGGAATTTCGATTAGAGAACACTTAAAAAGTTTCGATGAAATAAAATGGGACTCTAGTTACTAATTGATTACAAATGTATGTATATGTATGTAACTGCAATATAAATTAATTGTCTTAAAATCAAATATCATTACTATTAATATTGTATTATAATTGAGTAAATAGAGAAAATATTGCGAAACCGAACTAAATAAACAAAATAAGTCGAACCGGACCCAAAAATCAAATTGATTTTTCGAAAACCAAATGAATAGCCTGAGAATCATGTGAAAAACCTGCAAATCGAGTAAAAATCGAGATGAGTCGTTGAATCAGACCGATCCGGTTCGGATCGAACCGGAATCATCTAGAAGTTGGACATACTTTATTTCTTTTCTTTTCTTCTTCTTCTTCCTTTCCTCTCCTGCGTCGACCTCATCTCCTCCTCCTCTTCTCCTCTTCTTCTCTTCCTCTTTCTTCTTCTTCTTCTTCTTTCTTTCTTTCCTTTTTCTTTCTTTCTTTCCCTTTCTTCTTCCCTGCAACTGGGTCTGCGTCATTGCCAGCTCCTCCTCTAGCTCATCGCGCCACCACAGCCCCTTCTGCCTTCGATCGAGCAAGCGCCGCGCCTCACCCAGCTCGTCACGCCATCGCCACCGCCTAGCCGCCGCTCCAGCACGCCTCCGATCACCAAGCTAGCAGAAATTCAACAAAAAAAAAATTTATATCGGGGTATAAATTAATTTAAATACATTTTAGTTAATTAATTTAATTTTATTAATGATAGTTAATTAAATTTAGTTAGTTTAATTTTAATAATTTTAGTTGATTTAGTTAATGTTAATAATATTAGTTAATTAAATTAAGTTTATTATTTGCAGTTAATTAATTTAGTAGTATTAGTTAATGAAATTAATTTTATTATTTGTAGTCAATTAGTTTAGTTAAGTTAATGTTAGTAATGTTAGTTAATTAAATTAATTTTATTTGTAGTTAATTAATTTGGTTAATTTAATTTGGTCATTGTGAGTAGTTAATAGCTTTATAATATTAGTGTTGATATAATTAAGGTAGTTTAAAAATAATGTTATTGTAATGTATAAATTGGATTGTGTGGTGATGTTGAGATTGAAGGAGGATGGGAAAATGTCATTTGATTAATTGCCCGATGGATGGGCCGTGTGGTTTGAAATTATTAGATAAACTGTTGATATTTTAACAGGTGGATAATCCAAATTTTAGGGGAGATGCTGCCGAAAAGTCAGTAGAAAATAAATTGTATTTTAGAAACTAAATTACTTATAGCGATTAAATTATTCATAGAAATTAAAAATATAGAATAAGATTATGAGAGGGATAAATAAACAAATAAATAAATAAACAAGAGGAATGAATTTATATATAGTTCAGTGAATTAAATACCGACTAAAGTTATTAACGTTATGAATATTATATGATCAATCGTATTATCATTATTAATAATATTATTATTAATCATATTAAATATTTTGATTAGTAGTATCATAAAATATTAATTACCAAATAATTAGACGTTTTACTTAACGAATAAACTAGAAGAAATAAATCAAATAAAGATGCACTATAGATATACAGTTTAGTTTGATAAGTTAGTGAACCGACGAGTAACGAAAACAAATAAATGAATGTAAACTGCATTTTCCAAATTAGAATTCTTATGTAGAATTTTCTTATTATATAGATACTTATAAAGTTTCGGACTGTGAAGACAAAGGCTGGGAGCGCACAATAAGAAAGGCAGTCCTTTGAAGGACAACAAAAAAACTGTGAGTAGTGTTAGATAATTCGCCTCATCCGCCTGCATTCATGCATTCACGACTAAATGTTATCATGCATTACTGCTATATTGTGATGCACTATTTGTTGATATTAAATAATGCTTGATTACCTGTGATGTGATATTGCTGTGCCTTGTTTGTGTGGAATTGGGATGATGTGGACCACCATGGATTTGTGAGGACGGTCTATGTGATATGGATCCTGAATATGATATGATATGGAGTTTGACCGTCAGCCGGGTAAATGGGAGATCGGCGCCCCCGTGTGCACCTGATGATATGGATTATATGGAAAACCACAGGATGGCTTCTTGTTGTTGCGCACCTGATGATTTAGATTTGATTGTAGCCCGCAGGGTGGCCTCCTGTTGTGAGCACTTGATGATCTAGATTGGATGGAGACCACCGGGTTGCCTCCTGTTGGCATTTTTTTTTTTTTTAAAAAAAAAGAGAGAATGGAAAAACAATGAGAGGACTGGTCAGTGAGGATTAGACCAGTTGGCCGTATGGGGGTCGGCTCCCTGGTGCACATGTATGAGAGGGCGAGCCATGTGTGAGGACGGCTCGTTGGGGTTTTAGGTGGTGCCACTGACTAATTTCCACGTAATGTGATTATATGAAGGTGATACTAATTGTGGTTGCTGTTGTATGGCCATTTGTGTGACACTGCATAATCATAAATTTAATCGATAAACAAATAAAAATATTTTAGCATCTGTATGATTGTGTGGGGTGAGAGGGTTATCTAACCCTACTCATTGAGTTTGGTGCTCACCCCTGCCTATCTATTTTTTTTTCCAGGTAATAGAAGAAAGAAAAATCCTATGGAGTTGAGACATAAGTATAGAAGACTGTAAATGATAAATAAATGATGATGTAAATGTACAGGTAGAGTTCCGCAATTGTATTCTGGTGGGGTGTAGATGAACTGTACTAGTGGTACATAATTGAAATAAATTATTGGGCCTGTATCCACAATTATGAATAGTAAATGAGATTTGCATAATGTAGGCTTACTACGGGCTTCGGGGGCCTTAAGCCCACCCAGGTCCTAGTGCCGGTCTGGTCCATGGAAATGGGTCGTGACACTATTCATGACCACTGTTCTACTTTATGGTCTTTTCGATCTGATTACCTTCAAATTTCTTCTGGAGATCTACACTTATTTCTACATATCTATCCAAATAATAAAATACGTCAGACAAAATCATCATAATGGTGATAATAATAACTCAAAATTAGATGTAAGAATAAAATTTCAATGTATGGGTGACAATAACTCAGATCTATACACAGATCTGAGTATTATTTGTAAAAAAATAAACAAAAAAAGAAAAGAAAAATGGGTGACCATCGGTGATAGTTCACCGGTGGCTGTCTGTGGAAGAAGAAAAATGAACTTTTAAATTTTAGGTTTGAAAGAGAAAGAGAGAGTGACTCATATTATTAATTATGATAATTAATAATTAATAATTAAAATTTATATTGAACTATCAAAATTTAAAACGCCAATATATGTGACATTATAATTCTACATAGCATCACTAAAATTTAAAAATTTCAGGTGGCATTATGCCACGAATCAACTTCTTGGGATATATATCGATTTTACTATGGAGTAAAAATTTTGTGATACCCACTCGAGTCGAATATCATGCTAAGAGAAAACAAATAGTAATAGATATTATACTTTTTACTAAAGTCTTAAAACTAATAAAATTTATCCTAAAAAAACTAATAAAATTAAATTTTAGTTTAATTAAATTAAACATTAATTTAATTTAAAAATCTATCTATATATTTATATCTATCGTAAATCTATAATTTATAAAGCATAAATACTTATATGGCAACATATTAAAATATAAAAGTGATAGTATTTTATTTTTTCATTATAATTAATCTTTATTTTTCCATTCAATAAAAATATTTTTTTAATTAAATAATAGAATTAAAAAATAATAAATTCAACAAAGGATTTCATTATAATTAATATTTTGTATATAATAAATATTAAATTTTTTATTTAATAGTTTTTTATCATAAAAAATAAATAAAATGGAATGGAATTATAATATAATCATAGTGAATAAATATGATTTAAAAAATATAGTTACATTAACAAATAGAATTAAAATATGATTTCAAGTCATTAAAATTTTATTGGGAAAATTATAATTTTGTCCATGTGATTTGCTATAAATTACTAGTGTATCCCTATATTTTAAAAAATACACTATAATACCTATAATTTTGTCGTTACATCCATTTTATTTCATTTTTTTTAGTACAAGTCAAAGGAAAGAGACATAGTCAAATGAGAGAGATACAATATTTATCCCTAAAGCACCCTTATGGCCTACCCCAAACCTAATTGCCTAGATTTTCTTGTATTTTCTCTATGCCAAACACCTCCACATTCCATGAAAGGTTCCTTTTTTTCTTACTTTTTACAAATTTTCTTTATCTTTATCAATTGATTTTATAGTTTCAAGATGTTTTCTTGAACTCATCCTCTTCCATATAAAGAATTTGAACAAACCTTTCTTCTAGTAGAGACTTTAAGATGCAAATTTTTGAGTGGGAGTTTGCTGAATTTAGTGGGTTATGGTTACTATTGTAAAACAGGTGAAGGGTTGGCTTAGATTTAAGGTGGGTCATGGAATAAGGGAGAGCTAAGAGAATGGAGAGAAAGACATAAAAATCCAAGAGAAACACACATATTTCGGTTGTATTCAATAGCGACTTTTTAAATAGTTTTTAGCGTTTTAACTAGTTTGTAGTCCGTAATGTTATTTTAATCCATAAAAATTTCAAATGAATTAAAAATTATATATATAACTGCTTGTAAACTTCTCAAGATTAATTTTAAAAAATCATTTGATAGGTTTAAACGAGTTGAGTTTGAATTTGCTTATTGAATTCAAACTTATAACATAAGTGGCATTTTTTAACATATATATTAAATTGTAAATGAATAGATATCCACATCAATAGAATTTGGTACAATAATAATTTTCCTTATCAAGTCACTTCAATTTTTTGTAATTAGTAGTTGTGCAAATGCATATATAATTTATAAATGTCAACAAAAGAAATATGAAAATTTCTAGATTATTTCCATTAATCTATGCTAAAATTACTAAGGTTTAATTGATAGGATTAAATTATAAATGAGATAATTTTTATTTTATGATTTTTTTATCAGGAAATCAACTCAATACAGTGTAAAAAAATTGATTTGTAATATCACCTTATTATTGAAAAGAAAATTTTAAATCTACTATTTTTTTTTTCTCAATTGTCTTTTTTTCTATGTTGTATTTTTACATCCATCATCTAAATAATTGATGAGGCTTAGTATCCGATTAAAAAATGAAAAGAATATAATAGCAGTTTATATTCGTCTTTTATACTTCCATTTAAAAAAGACAAAATCATTTCCAAAAGTCATGATTTATATGTTCTTCCAAATGTCACATTGTGACCAGCGTGTTTTTTTTTTTTTAATGGTTATTGATTAGGTTAGATTATTTAAGTTGCTTAAAAAAATATTTTCAAAATAAATATATTTTTTCTTATTTGGCCATGTTTGGTTTTGATTTGATTTGAAGCAATAGTTAAATCAAATCTCAAAGTGGTGGTTTAAAAAAATAAAATAAAGTAGTTAACAGGGGACAATTAAATAGTTAACCGGGTACCGCGCCGCATTATGTGCAGTGAGGTCAATCTACTCCGGTTAATTTATTGAAAAATGATTATAAAATAGTATTAAATTGATAAAAAAAATTTAAAAAAATATAGTAAGTGAAAAATTTTAAATTTTAATCTAATTCACTCCACTAAAAATTAAATTAAATAAAATGATTCTACTAGAAAATATTTTTAACTCCGCCACAGAGTAATTTCCATGATTGCTTAACATTTCATAAAATAATTGCATGATTTATCTAATTAATATGAAATTATGGTAGAATTACTATCCAATATCTCAACCGTTCGGTTTAAATGGCTTTGAACCCAAAAACATAAATTCAATCAAAAGTTCAATTTTTAAATTTTAAAATTTAAATTAAACAGCAATTAGATGTGATCTGATTGATCATTCTACATCTTGTAGAAAATGTAAATAGTAAGAGATCTCGAATTCGAATTTTCTCTTTTATAAAAATTATCACTAATTAAAGGAAAATGTCATTTAAAGGGAGAACTGTCATTTTCAGTAAATAGATCGTAACTTTCTTTACATAAGGAAAAAAGTTACACTTCTCTAATTAAATACAATAAATTTATCATATTTACTATGTGTTATAATTTGAGAACAATTTATTTTACAAAAAAATAATTTATATACAAAACACGTTAAATCCACACTTTCTAAAAGATAATTTCCTTAGAAGAATATTTCCCTATATATATACCTTTCCGAGAATATTTGAACCAAAACAAGTCAACTTTAATCGATTAACTTTGTCTATATATTCATAATAATAAATAATTAACTAGTATACCAAAATCTAAAATTTTTTTATCAATTAGTACTATTAAAGTAAATGATCTCCTAATTTTGTATAAGAGGTGATGTCTTGGGGGAAAAAAAAATCTCAACTTCTATTCCACGACACGACCATTCTTTATATTAATGATTATTTCTGTCATTGTATAGATTCTCCTCGTCAAACTTTAACTTGTAATTCATAATTGCATCAAGTTAAAGGTGTTTTGTTTTCTAAAATAATTCATCAATGATGCAATCAAGTATTATAAATAATAGGTTAGATTAGACATAAAATTTACTATTAAAAAATCTGTTGATGCTTTAACGATAAAAAAAACTATATATATTATTTTGAACAATAAAATTAAAATTAAAAGAAATAATCTTAAATTTTTCTGCTTAGAGATGACATTTACCGATATAAATCTTCGTAATAGTAAATGATCCTTTAATTGATTTGGATGATAAAATAAATTTTCCGAATTTTCTATGCTTTGATTGCTTTTCTAAAAATTTATTGCATATGACTTACACGAATGAGTTTATGCCACTTTGCAGTTAATAGCATCAATGAAGAAACAAGTCGCACTACCAATTTCCATTGATAGAGGATACACATCAGTTAAATAATATCTAAATTCTCCATCCAAATAAAATCAAATATCATATTTTTTAATAACAAACCTTCACAAATACTAAACTCTCATACAAATACTAAACTCTCGTGGAAGAAGGGACAAAAGAACAAAGAAAAAAAAGATGTATTAGAATAAAATAGATCTAAGTTTATTAAAAAGGAATAAAAGATTAGGAGTGAAAAGAAGAAAAAAAAAAGTAGGGAGCTACCGCTGATTAATAGCGACAACTCTACATAAAAATTAGGGTTAAATAGTCCGGAGAGAAAAAAAAAATTAAAAGTTTATTTGAATTACTACATTATAATATATAACCTTGTACCATAATACTAATCAAACATAGTGTAATGGCTAAGGTAGGTCCTATGACCTTGGTATAAATGAATTAACGTTTAGTTAATTAAAATAAAATTTAATAGAGATATCTAAATAAGAGCAAAATTTAAATAAAATAATTATTACTTATTCATTTATTTGGACAAAAATGGTTTTGCACAGGAATTAATAAAAAAAAATTTCTTAATTTTATCTCAACATTGCATTAACTATACTTTCTTTACTTAAGTCAATTAAATCATATTTTCTTCCTTCAATAAATTCGATTAATTTAAAAAATATGCTAAACCTATACTCTATTGAAAAGACTGTTTAACACATTCTCCATTTCAAGAAGGTCATTGCATATAATTCTGAACTTTGCAAGTATCGACGGACCAATTTTCAATAAAATGAAGGGTACTTAGAAGTGGCACAATATTTCAAATCGTACCGTTGTTTAAGGGAATTATAAGAATTGTGAAAAAAAAAAAAAAAAAGTGCGATCATAAAAAAGAATTTTCCGTGCATTTTTTTAATCATGATGGATAGAGAAAGAGATAAAAGTATTGATTTGAAAATCTAACCACATCGAATGCAACTTTTGTAGTTTGTCTAGATGCTTTCAAATTAATGCAATAAAGAAAACTATACAGGGGTAATATGAACTTTGTATTGATTTTTTTACTAAATTTAGTAATTTTATCTAAATAAATCAGGTACATCTAATTAGAAATTTTGTCCAAATAAATGAATTCGCGAGGGTAATATCTTAATTTTTTTAAATACATGAATGAAACAAGAAAAAAAAAGATGGAAAATTAATTTTGGAGAGTTATTTTAGGTAACTCAAAAACCTTATCAGCATGCCAGGCACACCTACCATGACATGAATATAATCATCAACATCTATTCCCTAGATTTCCATTTTTGTACGTGAAATTGAAGTGGTTGTCCTTTTCATTGTTATGATAGAGACAAGGTCAAAGATGCTAGGGTTTGCAGGCGGCCAGGACAGTCCGTCTTTTGACAATTGTTGACATTTCGAACCCTTAAATGCGTGAAGCAGTTGAGTCTTTTTTTTTTTGTCTTTCTTTTATTTTCCTGAAACAAGATAAAACAAATTCGATCACGTTTTTTTCGCAGAATAAAGAGACACAGGATCATTCAATGTTCAGATACTGGCTTTTGGGTTTTTGAAATACTATGGAAGGTGGTGATGGTGGTAGTTGTTTGAGAACTCCATTGCTGTCAAGTGAAGCTAAACAATGCAATAATCAGAATGGATTAATACGGCGTCGGACCTCTGCTACTCATCTGAAATGTGATTTCATCTCTAATTTACCTGATAAGGTTAGAGCTGGTCTTGATCCTGAAACCCCTTTCAAGCTTGACATTTCTAAAACCAAAGGCTTGATTCAAGGTATATAATTTGATTTTCTTTCATATTTTATTTATGTGGGTAAATTTATAATTAAGGTAATTATGATAATGTTAATGAATCAATGTACATTTGTTAATTTTGTTTTTAATTAGGAGAAAAGGAATACTATCAAAAACAATTTGAAACCCTAAAATCTTTTGAGGAAGTTGATTCACTACACTTGCAAGCTATCAATGAAGAGCAAGAAAATGTAGAACAAGCCCAACATGAGAGAGCTATGAACATTTCCAACTGGGCAAATGTTTTTTTGCTTGTTCTTAAGGTAAAACAAACATCTCTACCCTTTTCTTTTATACATAACATGTCTTTGTGGGAAAATGAATTATATTTGTGTTATTATTGTCATGTAATGCAGATATATGCAACTATAAGGAGTGGTTCTTTAGCTATTGCAGCATCAACACTAGATTCTTTACTGGATCTAATGGCTGGTGGTATTCTTTGGTTCACACACTTGTCAATGAAAAGCATAAATATTTACAAATATCCCATTGGAAAGTTGAGGGTGCAACCAGTAGGCATCATCATTTTTGCTGCTGTTATGGCTACTCTTGGTACGATATGGTAACATGTGTATTTCTCTTTGAATTTGTATGATTGATGAGTTTCTGTGTGTTAATCTAAAGTAATCAAAATCTTATTTTCTAAGATAGTTTTGATGTCAATTGGGCTAGTACTTCAGTGATCAAGTAGCTAATTTATACTGCAGAAGGTCATGTGTTCATATCCTAATGGCTCATATAATACTTTTTTGAATAAAACAGTTTCGATCTCAATGTCAAAGCAGTTACTTACTTAGATGTGCTTTTTAACATTTCCTTATTTATTTCAACAAAAAATGGAATTAGATTAATTATTGATTCAGAAGGAAAATTACTGCCGAATCTATTGTTGGTCTATTCTTCTGAATCATATTCTAAGATATGAGATTTCTTCGTACATTTTAAAATATTTGATATTCTCTTTTAAATTATGTAAATAAAATTTAAACGAGGTTTAAGTTTTTAGCAAATAATCTGATACAGGGTTCCAAGTGCTGATCCAGGCAGTAGAACAATTGATTCAAAATAAACCTTCTGAGAAGATGAGTGCAGAGCAATTGATATGGTTGTATGCAATTATGTTGACTGCTACTGGAATAAAACTTGTGTTATGGTGTTACTGTCGAAGTTCAAGAAATGAGATTGTTCGGGCGTATGCAAAGGTTTGTTCCTAAATGCAAATTTACAGCAAATAATAAATTAGCGAACCAATGTTTAAAGCATTTCTCGTTCTTTTGGCGTTTGCTAGGATCATTATTTTGATGTGGTGACAAATGTAATTGGTTTAGTAGCTGCTGTTCTTGGTGATGAATTTTATTGGTGGATTGATCCAGCTGGTGCTATCCTTCTTGCAATTTATACAATTTCAAATTGGTCTGGCACTGTACTAGAAAATGCAGGTTATTTTCCGCAAAATATGTAATATCTTTGTCTCATGTTCAAGAACTTCTAGTCATATTTAAATGTTCACATTTGCTTCTTCTTTAGTCTCCTTGATCGGACAGTCAGCGTCTCCTGAGGTACTGCAAAAGCTGACATATCTCGTCCTCAGACACCATCCTCAAATCAAACGAGTTGACACAGTTCGTGCATATACTTTTGGGGTTCTTTATTTTGTTGAGGTCAGTTCTGTTTTAGTTTTTAGATTTTGGAACTGCTGTTTAGTTGTTTCGAAACTTTTATGACTAGAACATCTGCAATTCACTTTAAGAATTAGCTTTAAAGATTTCTTATTAACATTTTCGACATAATGTGGTTTTTAACAACTGAAATAGCAATGTCAAATGAAATAAGATTGAAGTAAAAACCTTCAATTCTTTAATTTACATTTGTTTTGTGTTTTTCTTCAGGTTGATATTGAACTACCAGAGGATTTGCCATTGAAGGAAGCCCATTCGATCGGAGAATCATTGCAGATAAAGATTGAAGAACTTCCCGAAGTGGAGAGAGCATTTGTTCATCTTGATTACGAGTGTACACACAAGCCAGAGCACTCTGTTCTCGTCAGACTTCCTAATAAGGATTGAAGTTTCGAAGTTTTCCTAATAGTGTATCATCTTGTAATACTAGGCATCTCTTCCTTTTTGTTTTTGGACGAAATGCTCTGTCACTGTGTTAATAATATTAGAAGATGAGAGTTGAATTGAAAAACAATATCAAGTAAGGTTTTTGCGGATTTTAATTCATTGACTGTGTTATTTTTGTTGGTAGCCTAATCTTTTGGGCTTTGCCCAAAGTTGTCGATTTCGTTTCATATCAACACATTTCTGTGTTTTGTTTCTATATATAATATTAATATGACCAAAACAAACTCATTAGAACATTCGCTTCAAAAAAAAAAAAAAAAAAACCTCAGAACATTGAAAAATTAGAAGTAACGGAAGAAATTTGTTGATTAATTATTTTCAAATTTGACAAAAAAACAACAACAACAACAACAAAAAAAATGTCGTCTCCACTAAAATGGATCAAAACGGTTGAAATTTCCAAAAAGAAATTACTTTTTTTATTCTGTTTCCTTGACTTGAACGAGATTTCTCGATCATCAAGATACACTTTATTGTAATTAGGGTTATAATTTGCTATAATCATAAATTTATTATTGAGATAAAAATTAGTATATTGATAATGTTGATTAAAGCTCATTGTCCTTCAAAGAAAAAAAAATTAGAGTTTACTGAAATATAATTAATTTTGTATGAGCTTAAATAATTATTAAATAAATTGATAAACTAATATTTTAAATTGAGATCTTAAATATAAATTAAATAATTATTATTTATATTTAAAATTAACAATTGTAAAACATATAAAAAAAGGAAGAAACCTTCTTTAAAAAAAAAAAAAAAAGAAGAAACCTAAATTATTATTTATTGCTATCAAATTCAATAGCTAATTTATACCTTTGATTTCAAATTTAACTAAAAAATTTATTTACAAGGCCGTGAGAAACGGTATATGTTATCTCCACGGTTCATTTAATTCTATTTATTTTTCTTAATTTCTTTCATAATTATAAAATTGTCAGGTTGGTATGGTATTATTACAATTTACAAGTCACAACAAAAGGTTAAAAGCTTGCCCCTTTCTCACGCCGGTGAATATATTGCTAGTAAGATAGTAGTTGTTTCATCTCCACCGGCGAGCTCTGGAGGTTAGCGTCCTTTCTCTCTCTCCCTCTTTATCTAATTTTCTTGCTCTGCTCCTATGAATATTAGTCTATTTAGTCGCTAATTAAGCTTCTGGTACTCTTTTGTCAATATATTCATTGTCAATGCTTTTCTTTATTCCGTCTATATTTTCTCTCCCTCTATTTTCCTTTTTGTTTACTGAGAAAGTGGAAGAAAAGAATAAGAGTAAGTCTAGGTAGTTGTTATTCTCATGGGTTCTGGATAAGATTTGAAGAATATTCTCAGTAGGTGAAAAATTGAAATTAAATGCACATAATTTTAGTTCTCTTCTTTTTGCATTAGGAGCCCATTAGTGTGAATTCTGCAACTTCTTAATAGACAAACAAATGTTTATCATAATCGTTGATTGTTCCAAAATTCGAAATTTGCTCGTCACTGGTATTTTCTCTACTAAATGAGGGTTTTAGGGTGTAGGGTGTAGGATTTAAGTTCCAATCTTGAGTCTTTCAGGCAGGTCAGTTCGAACAATTTTCTGTATAGTAATTTATGTAATTTTATGCTAGACTATATTTTGTATTCTTTTCATTTTTCAGTTCATGGATTCTGAGATTGTGTAACTCAATATTGGCCTAAAGCTCATGTCATATTATTAGCTTGATTTTATTAAATTTCTGAATCTTCATTGACAGTTTTTTTGTAAAACAAAGTTACATTGCAGTCACCTTTGACTTGATTTAAGTTCAGGAACAGGTTCGTCCTACTCCTATAAGTTAAGAAAATTAGAATAGATACCTAAACATCAGAACAAGTCTTTGTTGGTTGAGTTGCATAACTAATCTTAAGTCAATATTATGTTGCGCATTAGAAAAGAAACAATAACTATGTTTCTATTGGTCTGCGACTTTCTGTTGCAGTCCTATTTGGCTGTTCGACTGTTGTCTCTTACTGTCTTACATGTCCTTCCATTCTTTAATACACTTTAGCAACTAAGTACTAAAGTTCGTATTTTCTTTTGACAGGACATAAATGTGGATAGATGATCAGCGAAATATGTTCCTTGGGTAAACGTTGACAGTAACACCTTTTGCTTCATTCTGAATTACCATTTAAAACACCAGAACTACTCATCTTAAACCATAAATAGTTCCATCAGGAAATGCATATAGTTTCTTCCATGAATCCCATGTTATTGGCTTCGCCTCCCAACCTTCAGTTGCCTTCCTGTCATTCCTCACCTTGTCATCAGTTACAACCTCAGTACGTTCCCAGTAGTTTTGTCAGTCATCGTGTTCATTTTGTCTCTTCTCTTTCTTGTTCATTTCCGTCCTCTTTACGTCTTTCCTTGTGCACTCACCAGTCATTAATCGGTGCTGCAATTCCTTCAGATGAGGGACCAATTTCTGCAATCACTTTTGAAGATTTTATAGAAAAAGATTGGTCGTTTCTTGATTTAGATGATATCAATTCTGAAGAAGAGCATAAACAAAAAATTAGCCAGATAATATCTGCAGGAGAGGTTGAAGACACTTCGAGGGTTTTGGTTTCAATTGGTTCAGAAGAATTTGTAGATCAGTTAGTTGATACATTGCCATACAGTTTTTTGCTTGTCGTCCATGATTCACTTTTTCTATTAGCTTGCATAAAAGAAAAATATGACAAGGTCAAATGTTGGCAAGGAGAGCTGATACATGTGCCAGAAAAGTGGGGTCCTTTTGATGTTGTATTTCTCTATTTTCTGCCAGCCTTGCCGTTTAAACTCGACCAGGTTTTCGGGACACTTGCAAAACACTGCTCACAAGGTAAATAAGGAGTTTACTGCCTTACCGGGTCTATATTTACTTTATAAGATTTTTTTTTCCCAAATGTGGTGAGATGGTGATATTGAAGTTTTATTTGGCATGGAATCATGAATTTGTTTTAAATACATAGAAAATTTGAACGCCTATTTTGAAGTTTTTGATAGATTGCCTATTGATTGTATAGGTGCAAGAGTTGTCATTAGCCATCTCCAAGGAAGAGAAGGATTAGAGCAGCTAAAAAAACAATACCAAGATGTTGTAGTTTCTGAATTGCCTGATAAGATGACCTTGCAGAAGGTTGCAGCTGATAATGCTTTTGAGATGGCTGAATTTGTGGACGAGCCAAGATTCTATGTTGCTGTTTTACGATTTTCTGGGAAAATAATCTGAAAAGATTTTCAATTTTCAACCATTTTTGTAGGATGAAGAATTCTGTGATACATTAAAATGTGAATTCAATGGTACAATGCTGGTGTGTTCATTGGTGGTTTTTCGGTAAGAAGCTCTGCAAAAGAAAGCAAGCTTTGAAAATTTGTTGCAATTTGGTATGCCCTAACATTTCCATGCTGTGACAAATATGTTTGTCTGGGTCTCCATGAAATGAATGCAACTTTTTCTCTTTGAAATTATTTATGAAGTCTTCTCTCAATAAAGCGATTTCAATATCGATCCACTAATTATTTTAAGGAATAGTTTGAGAACAGCATTTTTCTTACAACTTTTTTTTTTTTTTTTTTTCAAACTAAAGAAGGAATTTAGTTTTGGTAAGGGATGTATACTGTTTCTTTCTCATACCTGTGCTCTGAAAAAAATGTCCCAAGGACAAATTTTTTTCGCAAATAAATCAAATTGTAGAAATATAAAGATTGTTAGAATTGTAGTTTTCATATATATATATATATATATATATATACATAAGAAGAAGAAAAGACAACTAATTTTCCACTTAGATGTATTTAAGAATTAAACATGTTTATTTATATAATTAATAAACTAATGTGAGAGATTTTCATTCAATAATCATATTTTATTGCTTACAATTATGGACGGATGCATGATTTAGATTAAGGTAAAAGTACACAAGCCCTATTTATTAAGCCGTAATGAACGTGCGTAGTGTAATCAAAAACATTTTAATGTAAATATTACACTAAAGTGCTTTAATTATATTAAATTACATTTTATTACGAGTTTATTAAATATAACTTTAAATTTATTATAAGGAAGAGGAAACCAATATAAATTTTAAAATTTTAAGGAGGGATAATGGCTCATGGCTACAACGATAACACTTTAAAATCCATTGACAAATAATGGCAATATTTCAATAATATAAAATAATTAATTTTTTTTAAGTAATATTAATCTAAAGATTTAGTGGTAGTTTAATTTAATAAGAAAATCAAAATAATAAAAGATTATTAATTTATTCGATTCAATTTAAAAAAAAAAAAAAGAAAAGACAGAATAATGCTGAACTAAAATACAAGAAACAATATGGAATCAAATGAAAAAAAAAGAAAAGAAAATAAAAGAAAAGAAATGAAATGAATTATTACAAGTAAAGACTAAGTTGGTTATTTGATAAAATTAAATATTAAGAGTTGAAAATTTAAAATCTAAGATTGAAGAGATGAGAATGGTTGGTGAAACTCAAGGAATATAGTAGTAGAACTCATACAAGCCACAATTTTGCTTTTTCTTTTTCTTTTTCTTTTTGAGCATGAAATAGTTCATAGACCTGTTTAGCGCGATTGTTTCAATTGCTATTGAGAAAAGCACTATGAAGTAGTAGTACTTCATTACTCTCGCAAATTGTGCTTCCTGTACCCGAATCTCACTACAAAGTACTAAAGACCAAAAACTAAAGATACAAAACCCAGGAGGAAAAAAATCTAATACCAACAAATGCTTCATTAATAGAATATCAAAAAAAAAAAAAAAAAAAAAAAAGCTGACCTCATACAGAAAATCTCAAAGCATTATAACACTCTTCCAACCTCTCTCTCTCTACATTGAAAATTTAAGGGGAAAAAAGACAAATTAGTTATCAAACAACTGAAGAAACTATAAAAGTGCAATTTCTCAGAGGAAGATTATTGTGTATTGGCTTCAAAGTACTCAAACTTCCAATAGCATATAAGAAGATAGGGACTGTACTCTGAAACAGCCACCTCACAGCTTTTCAGTAGTATATTAGAAAAAAGAAAACCTTAGGCCATTACTTGCTGCAAACAAATTATATTCTTCCATAGTAGTTTCTTTTTTATTGCATGCAGGTCTATTTTCAAGTTGTTCCACTGTAACTTCTGAAGAAACATCTCCAACAATCCCATCTTTTGAAGGTAAAGGATTTGGCTTACATCCTGTTGAAAGCGCTACAGGCCCGCCAAAATGGAATAAGGAAAAGCTGGTGTCACTGACATGCAATTTGGCAGAATTGTCCATTTTCCCACCTTCTCCATTTGATGAAACTGCGGTTGGACATGATCCAGCTGAAGCTGCATTCTCTTTTTTAGCTTCAGTTAAAACTTCTGGCATAGTACACGTCTTCGTTTGCTTATCCAAGTTCAAGCCATTGGCTTTGCCGAGTGGCTGATAAACTGGAACAGGACCTGGATTAAACATGGGAGTTGCCAAATGCTGTACGGGACCATACTGCATGCATAAACGTGAGTTTCCATTTAAACCATAGCTAATAGGGCCAGCATATAGGTAATGGTTTGGATGGGGAAAGGGCATTAATCCATTAGGTGGAGCAGCTGGCCAAGCAACTGGATTTTGATGGTAGTAATTCAATGGAGGAGTTTGAAAGACTGGAAATTGTAAATTTTGGTTTTGCATAGGTGGAAACATGCCTTGATGTTGCGAACCTATTGCAACAGTTGGTATACCATTATCAGCATTTTGAGAAGGTTTTGTATTTCCCAAACCACTCATCCTTGGACCATCTGGTGGAAGTTCAAACAGTTTCCTGCTTCCAAATGCCGCACCTCCATTTGCACTTGGTTTGTTCTCATTGGTCGCTTCATGAGAATTGGAAAAACCATTTTGACATGGTGAAGTTTCTCTTCCTTCTGATTGTTGACTGGTATCTTCTGAATCTGATGTGGATGAGGATTCCAGATTTCCATGGTTCGAAGAGGCTGTATTACTATCTCCCTCACTGAGGCATGATGAGCAGTTATCAGAATTTGAAGTGCTACTCATGCTGGGATCAGATGTCCCATTCAGGGCAGAGTTCTTTGCAAGACATGATCTGACTTCCTCAAAAGGAGTTTCAGTTGAGTAGCAAGGCTCCTTCACTTTCACATTGTTTCCGTTCTGGCATCCTTTATTGATTCCAAGGCTAGAGTTTCCTGATTTCCTTGTATTATCATCTTCATGATCAATTTCTCCAAAATTTTGAGCAACTCCACCAAAACAAGTATTACCAGATAACTTAAATGACTTATTATCAGAATCTACTCCTTCAACCTTGAAAGTTGATGACCTCAAGGTAACATCACTGTCAGAGTTGCTTCGAGCATACTTTTTGTGTGATTCCATGGGCTCCCAAACTTTCTTAGAATGAAGCAAATCCCTGCTGGAAGAATTGTTCGTTGTGATGCTTTTGCTTTTAGGTCTTCCACAACCTTCACGCCCGTAATCTATTTGCACATACTTGTTCCCACGATAAAATTGCTTAGATACATCCAGTGTAGACTCTGACTTGCCAAAAGATTTGCTCTCTCTGCCAATTCTTACCGTAGAAACTTGAGTTTCAACCTTCACCCTGTATTCATTGTTTTGGTGACAGCTGCAAGAATGGAAATCATATCTGTCATTCATCCTGCTGTTGAAACAATGATATTTCTCATTGAACTTAAGGCCACAATTTCGACCATTAGTCTTTGGTCCATTTATCCTGGACTGCCTATTGAACCCACTGACGCCCCTTGGAGGATTATCAAAATTATCACTGTAATGTCTCGACTCGGATCTATTAGCGACAGTCCCATTTTCTGAAATAACTGCAAATCGACGTCTATCAGACCACTTCAAAGAGGGATCAAGTTGAACTTCTTTCCGAAATTTCAGTCTCCGACGAGAAAATTTTGATTGTTCCATTGTAAAACAGCCAGATCCATCTTTCATATCAGTAACCTCTCCATCAGGACTTCCACAGGAGTCGTCTTGCATTATGGAAGTGGCACACCCATTTAAGGATTGACGTTCTTGACTATCAGGCGACCCAGGCCTGGATAGTGAAATGTCACCATTTTCACTTACTGAATCTCTACAGCTGATGGCATTACTAGTCTCCTCATCTATACTTGCAGATATTTCATCCTTTGAGACTTCAGGTGTATGATTTGATTCAAGACACTTCTTATCTCTATCCCTTTCCTTCCCTTTTAACCTTTCCTTTCTTCTAAGCTTCTTCTCTCTTTCTTTTGTTCTTCTTCGCTCCTTCCGTTCTTCTTCTTCACGCTTTTCCTTTTCCTCTTCTTCAAGAAGTTTCATCTGCTAGGAACAATTGCACTAAGCCTTTCTCCTAAAATAAATGAAACCTTCCCTATTTTTGATTTACAACTCAAAATGAAATCTTTTCCCAAATCACTAGTAATACCTGCTTTTCCAATGTGATAATTTCTTTACATGCAACATGAACGCGCTCTTCCAGCAATTTTAGTGCAAGACAAACAAAGATACTGTGTGCATTTTGGCGTGCAGTTCCTTCCCTGAAAGCCTTTTCAACCTGAAAAATGAATGAGATAGAATTAGTGGAAAATGTGAAAATTCAAATGTCCAGACTCAGAATTACAATTTCTCGTACAGAAGCAACCCAATCTACACAATGCTCCCATCTAATTCACATGGTTTGGCCGAAGAACTCATTCAAATACTCCTTCCCGTGGACATTTTTAAACGACACCGCTTTCCCTAAAGCAACCTACCACATACTTTCCAATTCTAGAAGCCAGCATAAGCACATTTTGGATTTCAAGAGCTCCAGATTGGAATAAACGTCTGAATAAGTGGTATTCATTTTTGAACTATCTGAAAGAACAGCAAGCATATTGGAAGGACATAAAACTTGCCTGTTCCTTGAAAATAACAGTCGCAGCATCTAGAAGAAATTCTCGAGCAAGTTCTGGACTCTTCGCATGCTTTTGAGGACGGGAGCATTCTCCATCCAGCTCATTTCCGTCCTTGTCCATGGAATCATCATCCTACAAATGTAGAAAACATAAAGATAATGTTTAACAACAATGTCAAAAGGAATTATCGTGAAAAATATTTGATGAGATTTAAAGCATTGTTGAGGAGCGAAAAGAAGGTATAATTAAACCTGAACTACCTCTTCTTCCTCAGCTTCCTCAGCATGTTCAAAAAACCTTCTGATGCTTTCCCCTCTTGTTATTGTAACAAAACCATCACCAACTACTAGCCTGCAATGCACACATTGTTGACCTCTTAATGCATGAGCCTTCACAGAAAGCTCAGTGCAGCGGCCATCTAGTTTCCAAGCCCTCAAAGTGATAAAACACGCACTTAAACCACCAAGATCCAAGCCATTAACTTGGACACTTCCATTCATGCCAACATTTTCAAATTCTAGAATGTCAGATTTTCCCTCCCCTGTTCCAACTGCCCATTCAAAGTGGTGATATGATCCAACAGTATCAGAAAAAGTTTGGTGCCAATCAGCCTGAATTGTGTCATCAGATACCTGAGGAAATAGTAGAGAAAGTTAGGTTTATGACAATCACATTAATGAAATTTCATTTAGTAGTCAATAATACATGAGCTATCAATAAAAACAATAGCATGACAGGCATTTCTTTGGTGACCATGATATCCTCACTCTTCAAAAACACAAAATCACAAATTCAGAAAGTGAAAGAAATACCTCGTATTGAAAAGCTGTATCTGCAACACAAAACCAACTGGTGCAGCGAGGTTCTCGCCGCATGCGTTTTAACTCCTTTAGCTCCTTGAACTCACGAATAACATTCCTTCTGCAATCTCTGCAAAATCTCTTGCTGTCAAACCTGTGGCACATGTTTCATTGAAGAAAACGAGAAAGAATAAACACAAAATCCTGAAGGGAAAATGTTTGGCACGAACTATCAGCACATAATCAGCAGTAAAGAAAAAGCAGCCATAACTATTTACACACATAACTGCCTAACCTTAATAGCAAATATTACAATGGGAGAGGGAAAAAATAGCTAATAAATATGTGACAGTTCAAGGAATGAGTAAAGCTGTAGGCTTCTGTTTGTTAACCCAATTAAGGATGTAGGCGTCTGTTTGTTCACACAATTGAAAGAAAACTTACGCTAGGATCATTTTAAGCAGAAAAAAACGAATATCATCAGATAAAAATAAACAAAGAAGGAAGAGCACGAACAAGAGCCGCTCATGAATGACAAGGTATCAGATAAATAACTGTAAGATTAACAAACCTAAAAGTATGATAATTATTCAATGATGAAACTTATTTTCCATGCAGAAGACTAGGGAAGCAAAACTTAACTAATCTCCCTTCCTATCTTACACTCAATTTCACTTTGACCCACCCTCAACTTCTTTCAAGTCCCAACTTAAGTGTATCAATAGTAAATCCATATAAATCTACAACCAAATCTTTGTCATATCATCAGTTCAAAACCTCTACATGTCTCTAATGCATTCATATCCAACCGATATATGCTATATCATTATACCCACTTTTCTCAGTATGTTTTTCAACTTTAGCATGCCAGTTTTACAGGCATAATGCCTTAACCAACATAATCCTGGTCAACAAGGGGATCGCTTTAACGACCACTGAAACAACTAAACTTTGATAATGGTAATAAAGACAATGCTAATTGATAAAGGACAGGCTAACATGAATGGGAGCAGAATATACAAACTCAGATTTTTTTTTTTTTTTAATTTCAGTTTTCCTAAGAGTATTGCTACCTGCCTTCCGGGGAAAGCTATCAATTCAAGAACTGGAATTTTCTGTCCAATTATTTCTCCTTCTCAACAAAACTCCCTGCATTTGTTTTATTTCTCAAAGATCACTCAGAGACCTAACTACCCAAGGAAATAAAAGAGTAGAGCAATTCTACCTCTTGAAAATTTGACAGCTCTAGGCAATGAAATCCATCCATATTTTTCATTTCCAACATAATGGAATGGCATCTATTTTCTTATGACCAATATCCATGAAAAGGCAAGGGTAGCACTTAAGTTCTTTGCTCTTCTGAAGTTTCTATCAATTCCTTTCCTTTTTCCCTCTCTCTCTTTTTAACCATGCCAAGGTGGCCTCGATCTGTTTGAATTATAGTCACTGTATGAATAGATATGATTACCCAAACAACATGCATTCAAAAGGTCAAGGAAATATAACCTTATTCTTGAGCCAAGAACAGTGCCAACTATTCTATTTGTGTGAAATATGATGTTTTTCCCAAAGCAAAAACATAAATATTTGATATGATACAGGCTATCAGCAAGACTGAGATCAAGCTGCATTAGGAGAAGAGGACATGTGTTTTGTTTGAAAGAAAGACAGAAAGATATGTCTGCTTTATGATTGATCAAGTTTTATTGTAAAGCCTGATTCAGTTTGCCCTCAAAAAAGGAGGGTAAATGTTTTTCTTACAAGTCTACTCCAGTATAGAAAGTTGGAATTCTACTCCTTAAGTCTTCTCCCACATCAATAAAGATTGCCTCAAAAGATGTAATTTTGATGGGTGAGTGTCCCCCATCCCTTAGGGTTTTTCAAAGTTTTAGTTATTCCAGCCTTCTACTTCTGTTTCTTAATGCTTCAATAAACAAAGACTACGTCCCAAAGTTACACCAGGTATTCTACACCTACAAAAGTAGTGGTCAGGATATCTGCTGCATAGCTCTTGGAGATTGTCCAATGTCACAAATTAGGCCCTTTCATACCTCAACAGAACATCACACTCCAAGAAAACTAAAATGTGAAAACAAACTAACTAAACAACAAAATAAATTCTGTTAAGATGAATTTGTAATAGACTGCCTTGATGAATAAGTATTAGGGATTCCTGCCCATTATGAAATGAAGCTTTGCTAGTTTCTCATCCCAACAGAAGTCATCTATTTTTAACTCTGAATATTGACAACATTTTCTCTTGTCCAAAAAAACAGAAAATATCACCAATGACGGAAAACTGCAACTACTGAAACTATCCTTAATTCAATGTGAAACATGTAGTCACTTGCTTCCTAACAGCATTCCATCCAGATATATTCTGTTTTAGTGATGTTATCTCTCAGGGAGAATGCTAAGCTGAGAAGATCAAATGAGCAATAACTATTTGACATTCTGAGGCTTATGGTATTTAAGGCATCAGCACTTCTCAAAAAGAAGACAGCACCATATCTGCATTTTGTAGGCTTTCTAGAGGCACATACTGCAAGTTTTACATCTTTCATAATGCCTAATTACTTTTTTTTTCTTCCTTTCCAGTTTCGCCAAGATGCTATCAGCAATTAGTTTTAAGCTCAAATAAACATGAGTTGGCCAACTAGACTTCTCATTATGTAGTCCATTGATTTCAAACTGAATGATGTTAATAAAGAATAAGCAATTGGCTATGCGCAAACACACCTGTACATAAGCCTCTCAATAAAATCTTCTTCCTTCATCCTTAAAAGAGATTGTCGAGTCTCTTCTCCAAGTGCCGACCAGAAATCCACTAATGTGTCACAAGAAAGCCTGGCAGTATGCAGAGCGCACGTTTCTCTTATTCCATGTCCTCTACCATAACTTGCCATTCCTTGGCTAATCCAACCTCGACCTCCTCCGCCACAAGCATCAGGATAGAGCAATTCCCTTTCCCGTTCCCTCGCTCGTGCACTGTCGAATACCTGATTCAACCAGACTTCAGCTACTAAATTTGAAAGGGATAGTGTCATTGGATTATGAAATTTAACCAGCACTCACATTTTGAAGACCCTTGAGGGACTTTGAATAAAAATAGCAGCTCAATAATGTCAAAGAGCCATCACGTGTTGTGGTCAGACCCCCCCAGGGATGGACAGATGGATCTTGAATTTCATCTTGGCACCCATTCATCATATTTGATTCTCCATCGCATTGATTTTTTGAGGCCCCTGGTCTGTTGCAAGGAAAGTGTCCACCTAGCCCCTCCTGCTGCAGAGACTTACCATATATGACAATCTGCAAGAAACCTTGGAGCAGTAGTCCATTGCATCTAGAACAGTACATATTTTTACGAGCTTGCTCAAACAGGGTTTGCTTGTCAATCCTCAGTAGCTTCTGGCGAGCTTGTGGTGACAATTCACTCCAGAACTACACCACAAGTACATAAACCTTTGTTATTAGTGGTCATAATTCACTACATTTAACACAGTCCTGAAATTCTTATGAAGATAAAAGTCAAACAAATTGCCAGTACTTGTAAGCATAAGAAGGTATATACACCAAAACATTTTTGCACACTGGAAGCAGAAGGGGAGTTTGGCACATTCAAAATTTCTCATTATCCAATTGCAGAATTGCCTTTAGTTTCTAATGGATTGAAAAACCTTCAATACTACAACAATTCTCATTAGCAGAATTTTGAACCATATTTGAAACAGGTTCTTACTAGACTGACCAAAAATTTAATAATTATAACACAACTACTTGTCCTGTAAGCAACCAGGCGGAGCACTGAAATGCCATTATCTCAACCCGAATCTATTACCCAATAAAATGGTTGATATTATCCGGTAAACAAACCTAAAATAGAAAGCTACTGGCATACACAATCGTAACTGCCACAGAATCACCACCTCTATTGCAAAGAAAACTCCATATGCAAATCTCATAAACAAGGTGTTACAGTGGATCTGCGGAAGAGAATACGAACAACCTTAACATACAGAAATAGTAAACAACACCCAGAACTTAAAAACCAAAATCACTGAATAACTTGAGCAGCAAGATCCAATCTACACCAAATTACCAAAAGAAATCCAAAAAAAAGGAACACAAAAATTATATAGAAAACAGTGATCGGATTCAATCCCAATATACACTAGTACCTTCTGAAGCTGATTGTAGCCAACATCGTCCCGGTGCTTTGACCAGAATCCATTAGCAGGGAGCGAGTAAACGCCCGATGATGCATTACTGAATTGCTCATTTCTTTGCGCTATTCCTGGCATCTTATTTGTAATCTATATATTTTATCTTATTGTTGTTATAGAATCACACTAACATAGATTTATCCATCATAAATCCTTCCATTTTGCACATCCTCATTTGCAGCTAAAAAACGGATCCAAAAACCGATCGATTGAAAGAAAAAAAAAATCGATCAGAATCAAAAACAGTATTCAAATTGAATTAAAGAACCAAAAACTGGATAGTATATGGATCGAGAAGTGATGGGTTTATCAATATTAACAAAATTATGGGATAGATTTGGAGGGAAAGAGAGGATTAGAGAGGAAAGAGATCGAGAGATTTAGAAAGAGAAGAGATACGTAAAGGGGGGTTTTTGGTTGATGAAGATGAGATTTGGTGCTGCTGCGTTTTGCCTCTGCATATATATGTGTGTGTATATATATATATATATATATATGGAGAAAGAGAGAATGGGATTGAAAAGAAAAATGATTTGGAGGCTTATGGTAATGAAGAAAATGGCAATGGAAAAATTGTATTGTGGTGGAGCTGTGTGTGACAGTCTGACAGACGGTTAAAATGGAGAGAGAGATTAAGAGACTACTGTTACATTACATGTTTAACGGGCTGGATTATAATTTTGTTTTCAATAATAAGAAATTATATATATATATATATATTAACTTTAAATTGCAATAATTTGGTATCAAAACTTTTAATCCTTTGCAATTTAATTTTGTGTAATATTTTTTAATTTTTTATGTATTTTATTGAGCTCAAAATCGTGCATCATTGATTCATTTTTATGAAATGTTTTTTATATTATTTTTTACATGAGGTGTGACGAAATTTTTGACTTAATTGTATTTGAAATTTGGATAATAAAATGAAAGATTTGTGATAAAATTAAACAAAACTAAATAAAGAATTTTTTTTTTGTAAGTAAACATAATAATAAAATTATTACATGTAAAAAAAAAAAAAGAAATAATGGTGTTCATAGTTTTTAGTTTCTACCCCTTCATCCTATAAAAGTAGGTTTATTTTCGTTTCCACACCTATTAGGAAAATGTACTTGATATGGGTAAACCATAATTTTTTGCTTATTTTTCCTAATAAAACATTGTATTAACGATCCTATGTGTATTTTTGTTTTTATATATATCTACATGTGTAAAGGTGTAAAACAGCTAAGTCAGCTCGCGAGCTATTTGAGCTTGGCTCAAAGAACGTTTGAAAAATTGGCAGGTTTAAGCTCAACTTGTCTTGGCTCATTATAACTTTACTCAAATTAGGGGGATATTCAGATTAACATTCCAATTATGGTGTCTCCAGACTTACAAATTCCTAACCTTATAAGCAATATTCATCTGAATATGCAATATGCAGTACATTTCAAAATTAATTAAAATATAATTTTTTATTTTAATATTTTTTTTAATATAAAACTTCAAATCAATACAAATAATACAGGAATGACCCTCTCAAGATTAGACACAGAACCAAACTATTATAACTAATATAATTTTATTCATTGATCAAATAAGAAATCCTAATAAAATTTGGAAGGTGAACTTGAAAAAAGTTAATAAATCTTCAAAATGGCTAGTTAGATAAACTCTCTAAATCTTCCTTACATAGCTTAATAACCATGAACTAATTACTTATGACAAACACAAAGGATTTAAACTACTAAATCCAATGGAGGAATAATCAAGTTGTACTATCAGACTCCAAAAAACAAAGATCATCGTAAATTACACACTTAGCCGAATAAAACAAAACAAATACTCCATATAAAATGGAGATATCACAAACTCCACACAAGATGGAGATAAATCACGAAAAATAACAGAAATATAAATAACATAGATCTATATAAAATAGACATATATTTGTAACTTATTTAATAAAAACATAAAAATTTAAACAAATAAAAAATAATAGGGAGGGGAATGAAATTCGCTATCAATAATAACTCTATCTATTTCAATTGATTAATTGTAATATTAGTGTATTTGTTGATCGAGATGCATGTCAAATAGAGAATAGGGAGATAAAACTGTAATTTGGAAAAAGGATAATAAAGTGAATCTAATTTTATGAGACAGATTGAGTATTAAGTTATTTCCATTAAATGAAAATTTGAGGAATTATTTACAAAAACAAGTAGTAATAATTCAAAGTCTTACTCTATTAGATTAGTTACCACATTCGACCAATTATGATTAGAGATGGAAACGTTGCAAATTCTAGATTACATATACATATTTTCATTTAAAATTTTATTACTATTTATATCAGTTTTGAACTTATTTAAATACATGTATCCAAAACTCGTTTAAAATTTTATTACCCGTATTTATTTTAAAATTGTTTAAAGTACTTTTTAAATGTACAAAGTATCTATATATTTTAAACTATTCAAATCCGAACTTATTTAAAATATATTTTATTATTAATAATGAGTGAGATACTCGTAGGTATTCATAGACTTATACTCATAGTTTTTGCGTATATGTCATGGTTAATAATTTCAAATATCCCTATCTATTTCAAATCAATTTATAATTATTCTATACTCGTTTGACGAATCGGAACGTAATAGGTATCCTAAAATATTCAGTCATATTTTCATCCCTAATTATGATGGAGTAAATTTTAGGATTTTCTATTAATATTAAAATAAGTGCTTTGGAGTTTAAAAGAGTCGCATTAAAATGAATATTTAAATATTGAAAACATTAGTTATATTTTCTTTTCGTTATTTAATTTTTGATATGATGAGGATCCAATGAATGAAAAAAAAAAAAGTTTGTTTTCTATTTTATTCCAATATCCTTTTTACTTTTCTTACTAAAAAAAAAATAATTCACACAAGAAAATTCTTATATTAGGCTCGCGAGTTATTTGAGCTTAGCTTGAAGAATGTGCAAAACAAAATTTAGTTCAAATCGAACTTGAGCTCGAGTTTGGGCTAACTATTTAGTGAACGAGTTGAGTTTGAGTTTAATAATATTCGGCTCGAAAGCTTGTCGAATCATTATTAAGTATTATCCACTTGAAATAAATAGATCCGGATTGCACTGAACTTGAATGTTCAATCGAGTTTGAGCTCATATTGCCAAATTTGTCAAGCTTCAAGTCGAATAAAAGACTATTGAGCCGAGTTTCGAGCTTGGATAATATTTGGCTCCAAAGCTTGTCGAGTTATTATTGAGCTTTTATAATATATATTAAGTATTATCCATTTGAAATAAATATATTTCCATTGCACTGAACTTAAATGGTAAGGCGAGTTTGAGCTCGTATTGCCAAATTTTTCAAGTCGAAAAGACTTTGAACGGAGTTTCATGCTTAGATAATATTTGACTCAAAAGTTTGTCGAGTCATTATTGAACTTTTATTATATATATATATATATATATATATATATATATATATATATATATATATATATATAAAAGTATTATCCACTTTAAATAAATAGATTTGGATTGCATTCAACTTGAATGTTAAGTCGAGTTTAAGCTCATATTGCCAAATTCGTCAAGCGTCAAATCGAATAAAAGACTATTGAGCCAAGTTTCATGCTTGGATAATATATATATATATATATATATATATATATATATATATATAAAAGCATTATTCACTTGCAATAAATAGATATGGATTGCACTGAACTTGAATGTTAAGTCGAGTTTGAGCTTATATTGCCAAATTCGTCAAACTTCAAGTCGAATAAAAGACTATTGAATTGAGTTTTGATTTTGGTAAGCTCGAGTTCAACTCTGCTCATTTATACTCATAGTTATTGGCATGCTAAAATAAAATTAATGTGTTAAACAAGTACTATTTCGTCATTGAATTATTATATCAGTAGTTAATTGTAGTAATATTGTTTGAAAATAAAATCTATCTATACTAGTCGTAATGTTTGATTTTATATAAATATGAAAAATTAATTATTTTTTCTTTATAATATTTTTTTCTTTTTTTATTTTAAATATATATATTTATACTATAAATAAAATGTGGGAATGAGAAGAATAATGAAATTATTCTAAAACATTCTTAATGAAATTCGAGATATCTTAAAATATTTTTAGTCATAGCTAATCAAAAATTTTCAATATATATATATTATTTGAATAATTAATATATAAATAGATATTTATAACTTTTAAGTTTTTTGAATTTTAGAGAATTTTTTGTTACTTTTTTAAAAAATTTTATTTATAACTAATTAATAATTACATATAAAAATATAATTACAAACTTTTAAATTTTTGGATAGAAAAAAAATATATTGAATTTATTTAAATTACAAATTTAGTTCATATAATTTAATCTATTTAAATTATTTATTTTAGATCATCAAAATTTTTTTATTGAATTTATATAAAATTTTTTAAATCTATTTAAAATTGGGTAGTAGAGTTACTTAATTGTCACGACCCAAAACCATTGGTCGGACCGGCACTAGGGCCCAGGTAAGCTTAAGACCCCCGAGACCCGTAGTAAGTCTAACTCACCTTAGTCCATTTCTTTATAGTCAATTACAGGAACAATAGCTCATAATACGACGTTATTAAATCATACTGTCGAATCATATTTCTGGCCCAACATCTATTTCTCAAATAATTTATAGGTCAGGCATGTATTTCATATATTATCCATGTCGTCTATAATATGGGCAAATTCGGCCAATCGTACTTTTAAAGTGTCAATTAGAAAATCCACAAGTTTATTGAACAACACACAAATAACTTTTACATGATAAATTATATGGGCCCCTAACTACGGAGCTCAGTATAAAGATGGATACATTTTTTTTATACACAATATTGTACATTCAAATATTAGCAAAAATTGAAAATTAATATTGTAACTCTACAGAGAAAGAAGCAGAGCCTATTTGAATCAGTAGATGTCTTCCTCCTGGAGAAAAATTTATGGAAGGGATGAGTTTCACAAATTAAGTGAATAATAATAAATAATGCATAGTCCAAACAAACACATATGATGTTTTTCACATTTATATAATGAACACACATTCGGTCAAGCGCATGTCACAATATCAGCATCCATAAATAATATCACCTTCAATTAATCACATCAAATGAAGATTACTTAGTGGCATCACAAAATCCCCGACAAGCCATCATCACACATGGCCTGTCCTCTCATACGTGTGCATCAGGGAGCCGATCCCTCATACCTGGCCAATTGGTCCATTTCTCACTTGATCAGTCCTCACATTGTTTTTTTCCATTTTCTCTTTCTTTTCCACTTCCAACAGGAGGCCACTATATGGTTTTGCCATTTCATTCATATCAAATTTCGTCAGGTGCACATAGAGGCGTTGATCTCCTATACCTGGCCAACGATCCCGGACCGTCATCACAATCCATTGGTGATCCATTTCATCCCAATTTCACCTGCAAACAAGGCACAATATGACTATATCGCTAGTAATTCAATCAACTCATACAATATAGAAAATCACATAGGAGATCATAATGCACATATGATGTAATTATGGAATGAATATATAATTCTCATATGCTTATAATATTATAATTTATTCGATGATCATAATGTAAATAATGTTACCTCATAATATAGTATTAAAATAGTGAAGGCTGAGTATCATTTGTATATATATATTTTTGAGGTACAAAATGATTGATGCATGTATGCAAATGATAGTATACATCATTTATTACTACTCACAGTAATAAAAAAAGGAGCAAGCCATCATTTGGATTTTGACTAGCAGAAGCAGTAGACAAACTCGGACAATCTAGATAAAACACAAATATAAATAAAAGACTGTACTAAACATATGACTTTCCTTAAATAAGAAATTACATAATCAATCTAAATCTTTTTCACATTTCTGGTAGTATCTTCCCTCAAATAGGACTTTCCACTTGTCCGAATACTGATAACTTAATATACTTATCAATTATTGCTTACATAGCCCATCCATGGGACAATCAGTCAATTCAATCATTACAAGTACTAATTTGACATTCAACTTATAGCTTATAGATTAAAATAACCTTCAATCCAATCTCAATATATTCTCAGATATTTTTACTTCATCTCGATATGATTTACTTCCTTAACCAGTTATCAAACAATAAATCATTTATATAAACAAATATAAATAATCCTTTATTTGATTAATCTTCACTCAAAACTTTATATCCTCTAAGTAACCTATTTCATCACCATCTTAGTTTATATAGTTCTAATTTTGAAATAACTGGTACTGATCCAACAATAAGTTTCATTTTACTCAAATTACTTTCTATCTCCTGAACGACTCATATAACACTAAATATCCAACTCAATTCCTTATTTGGTTTATAATCCTTAGCTCAATTTATTTTTATGGTAGCAATTATAATTTGCTCCAGTTTAATAAAGTTCATATCTTATACTTAATCCTTAATTACTTTAATCAAAATTAATTCAATCCAAAAATAATAATTTCTAAACTTGAAATTTACATTAAATTCAATAAACTGAATCTTAAATAATACCAATTAAAAATCTGATTTTGGATCAAGTTCAGTGTGCAATTCTCAAACTTCTGCCTCTCGAGGTTTTTGCTGGAGACTCGTCAGTTCGTTGCAGGCGCTGCCGGCTACTGTGGTCGAAAAATCGTGGCTGCTCAGAGTCGAGCGCTCTTCACACCATCTGGCTCGAATTTCACTCATGAGCTCATTTTCAGTGGTGGTTTACTCAGTACATGGCCTATTTGGCCGGAGAGAGATCGACAATTACCCTAACCTCGCCGTTAATAGCCGCTTTGTTCGTAGGGAGGAAAGGGATCAACTGATGCTTGCCATCAGTGTCGGAACCACCGGAAAAACGAAGAAGAGTGTTGGGGGCAGCGCTGTTCGATCGAAGATGAGATCATCGCTCTCCAACAATCGCTGCATCTTCTAGAAACAAAAACGACAAGAGGAAAAAGGTGGCAATGGAACAGTGACAGCGATAAGACAGTGTTGATGTTGATCGGTGATCAAGAACCAAAGAGAGAGAAAGAAAGAAAGGCTGAGTGGCATTGAAGGGAGAAGAAGAAAGAAGAAGAAAGAAAAAGAAAGTCTAGGGTTTCTAGGTCTTTTTGGTTCGATTCGAACCAGTTTGATCCAAATCAGGATTTAATCTGATTTTTACTTGGTTTTGAAGGTTTCAAACTAGTTTACGAGTCCGATTAAGTAATAATAAAATATTTTATTATACAATCTCATTGGGTTGATATTAAAAATAAATTTTTAAATGAAAAATCCATCAAATTTTATTTTTGGGGTAGTTCATTACTATATATATATATATATATATATATTATTCTTCTTTTGATTGCGTGCAAATGAATGAAATTGTGACATCCTACCGAGTTGAGTCTTTGCATTGAGTCGAGTCTTGCATTGAGTTGAGTCGAGTTGAACCAAACCTGGTTGGGGTAGAAAGAGATTAGAAGTGGACTTATTTGCATATAAAGGTTAGGACTTGTTTGCATTAAAATATACAGCTTGTGTATTAAGTTGTAGCCTTTGTACACTTGAGGTACCAATTGGGGAGTTTACACAGCCAAGTCATTTCATCTAGAGACTACCCGTTCTTATCAACTCACTTTCCCATTTTCCCGTTTCTCCTTCTCTTCTTACTTGTCCCGCCCATTTTCTTTCAATTGTCAACATAGTTAAGCATTAAGTCAACTTCAAGTAAGTAGAATTCCTTGAAGTGTGATGTTATTTCCTATTTCATTTAGTTCTATTGGAGACGAGTTATGAGAATTCTTGTGTATAAGAGAAGAAAGTTCAAAAGGTGCAGAAAAGAGAAGCTGAAACAGAGGTCAAGCTTTTGACGTCAAGGTTTGATATCTCATGTTGTTTACTATTTTCTTTGCATGTAAATTGTGTGGTGTGTTGCTAGTGAGATGATATGTTGCTTATTGTTGAGTGAGAAGAGTGGACATGATGTGAAAACAGGGGATGAATATATGAAGTGGAAACAGAGTTTGCTGGAAATTTTACCAGCAACTTCATCTTGATTTTGAACCCATTTAATGATGGAATTAGGAATTGTCACAGAAGAGTTATTTGTTCCTTTTTGTGTTAGCTTTACATGCGTTTTGGAATCACTCAATTTGGAGATAGCTATTGAGAGTTATGGCCAAAAGAATACAGACTGCACAGAATCACGTCGCGCGCTCGCGCATGCTGGAAAGCACGTCACGCTCCCGACTTCCCATTGCGCGCTCGCGACTTGAGTCAGGTAGCTCTCTGACTCTCAATTGCACAACTCGCGCTCGCGAGGATCACATGCGCGGTCGCGACTTTGGCCAGAAGCTCTCTGACTCTCAGTGTGCGCATCTCGCGCTCGCGAATCACACAAGCGCGCTCGCGACTTCATCTCGCGCTCGCGACTTGTGCTGCGCGGTCGCGACTTCAGCCAGAAACACACTGACTCTCAGGATGCACAAGTCGCGCTCGTGACTTTCACATACGCGGTCGCGACTTGAGCCAGAAACCCTCTGACTCTCAGTCGCGATTCTCGCGCTCGCGATGTTGCAAGGCGAGCTCCAACTTATGCTGTGACACTCTTTTGCCTTTCATTTGCTATGTAATTACATTCCTTTGCTCAACATGCATGCATCCAATTATTTTACAACAAAAATACAACATAAGAACATGGATTAAAACAACATACAAGCATTCATATGATGTGAAATCAAATCAACATGATGAACTATGAAGTTATGCAACCATTTATGTGTTATGGTGTTATAATTGACATGTACATAAGAAGCTCCATTGAGGTTAGGTAGAAACCAGGCAGATAAGGCTATGTCGCGACATAGGATAGCAGATTTGCGCCTCATACAGTTTGTTACTCCGGCTACAGGCCGTTGAGTGGATATGATTATATGGGCCATAGCAGCCAAGTATACAGTATTCATACAGTTTCATACAGTTTATCTTATCACTTCGGTTTCACTATAACCTTATGGAGCCATACAGATATTTTAACTTGCTACTGCATGAATCATACAGTAAAATAAACAGTAAGAAAGATCATTAAGGTAAAATGAAAGCCGCATGTTATGTGTGATTATATGTACTTACATAATGCTTTTTGCTTATATGTGTGCTTATTGTTGTTTTATGTTGAGATATCCACTGAGCTTTATTTGCTCAACGAGTTACCTGTTTAACTCGCAGGTTTTGAGATTGGTCCGTAGAGGGTCCGTTTACAACTGCTGCCGTTCATCTATAGAAGACTCGGTCTTCAGGGTAGAAACTCATTTTGTTATTCTTTTTATGGCATGTACAGGGCACACAGTTGGGCCCAATCCATTTTGTAACTAGTATCATGTCTTGTAAATATTCAGTACATCATTACTATAAGCAATCTCAGCATGATATTAGATTCATTATACATTATGATTTCAGCATGTCAGTTCATTCAGTCAACCAGTTTGTAGCGTCTCTGTAACATCGCTTCCCGGTCCACCCGTTAACTCAAATGAACCGAGCTGAGATGCTACAATCTGGTTGAACCTATGTCCTTTCATGCTAATATCATGTTGTATGCTGATTATGATGTCAAGCTGTTGCTTTTTACATTAGGAAAATATAGATATGTACTTAATATTTTTACAAGACATGATACTAATTTTCAAAATGAAATGGGCTCAACTGTGTGCCCTGTACATGCCATGATAAGGATAGAAAGAATCAAAATATCCAAATGAATAGCTACCCTGAAGACTGAGTCTTCCACAGATGAACTGCAGCAGTTGTAAGCTGATTCTCTACGGTCCAGTCTCGAAACCTACGAGTTAAATAAATAACTCGCTGAGCAAATAATGCTCAGTGGATATCTCAATTTAATAAGAAATAAAACAATAAACATATAAGCACACATATCATTATACTTTCATGATTTTACCTGCTGTTCATGATGCTGTATAAATTTTGCAACTTTTATTAACCATCGTATATACTTTATAAATAATAAATCACATAACTGCATGGCTCCATAAGGTTATAGTGAAACCAAAGTGATAAGAAAAACTGTATGAACTGTATGAAACTGGATGAATACTGTATGGCTGGGCTGTTATGGCCCGTATATAAATCATATCCACTCAACAGCCTGTAGCTGGAGTACCAAACTGTATGGGGCGCAGATCTGCTATCCTATGTCGCGACATAGTCTTATCTACGTGGTTTCTGCCTAACCTTAATGGAGCATATTATGTGTATTGTGATAATACAAGAATTATTTAGAAAATATCTAATGAGGAATAATGCATACCATTGATAATGTATAAAGTAACTTGCATGGAAATACTCTAGCTATTGCACCCGCGATGCAATTCTTACTAATATTTATGTAACTAAATTATACCATTCAGATTAAGGAAATTCTTAGTTTGAATTAAGTTCACTTAGAAGGTAAAATGCAGTAATAATTTTCGGGTGAATGAATCTACATATGCATTCCAACATCATTTCTAATGTGTTCTTGAAATCTGTCAGACAGCCTGTACATGTTTCACAAATCCTATCATAACTCTTTCTGTATACGTCCAATTTAGGTTATTCTAAATTCTATGGTTAGCTAACATCTTAAGGTACAAAGTTTTCTTCTATCACATCTCTTAATTATGTTGGCAAGGTAGTCACATATTGAGCTCAAGTAGCAACTGCCAGTCTGCCCTGCTGTTGGTTTCCAGCCTGCCCAGTTTATACTATTTTGGTCATATCTCTCAATTTATAACTCCAATTTAGGTGATTCTACATTCTATGGTTAGATAACACATTAGGCTACAAATTTGTCTTCTACCACATCTCTTAATTACGTTGTTAAGGTAGTCAAACATTGAGCTCAAGTAGCAACTGTCAGTCTGCCCTGCTGTTGGGTTCCAGCCTGCACAAGTTATACTATTTTGGTCACAGATCTCAATATATAACTCCAATTTAGGTGATTCTTCCTTCTATGGTTAGCTAACACATTAGGATACAAATTTGTCTTCTACCACATCTCTTAATTACGTTGGTAAGGTAGGCAAATATTTACCGAAATGAGCAACTTCCAGTCCGTCCAGACTGTTGATTTCTAGCCTGCATAGTCTGTACTATTTTGGTCATATCTCTCAATTTATAACTCCAAATTAGGTGATTCAAAAACTCATGGACAGATAAAACATAGAGGAACAAATAACTCTTCTATACCACTTCCTAATTCCATCGTTAAACAGAGTCAAAATCAGGGTGAAGTTTCTGGTCAATGGTCCAACAAACTGGGTTCAGCATGAAATCAATATCTACTTCATTCATTCAATTCATCCCATGCTTTATCACCATTTACAGACCTCTAATTCAACATTCAGCAATATATGTTTTCATTATCAAGACACTACACAAGTTTTCATGCAAGAAAATGTGAAAAACTAAAAGAGATATCAAACCTTCAACCAAAAGAGCTTTAAATCCTCTTCTTAGCTTCCTTTTCTTCCAACTTTGAGTTCCCCTCTCCTATACATAATAACTCTTAGAAATCATCTAAAAAATCACAAAAGTATGAAAATCAAGAAGGGCTACTTACTTGGATAGAGTTCTAGGTTGAATTTAGTGTTTAAATCACATGAAAATGGATGGAGAAAGGAAGGAGATGAAGAGAAAGATGAAAGGAGATGAAGAGGAAGATGAAGATGAAGAAGACGTTGAAGATGAAGATGAAGAAAATGAAGAAGGCAAACTGAAATGGAAGTCTCGTGTAGTCCAAATTTATCTTTGATTGTGTGTTAAAAATTACCAAATAGTACCTATATTTTCCATATGTTACATTTTAATACCTAAACTTTATATTTTAGTGCAAGTAAGTCCTACTCCTTATACTTTGATCTTTTTGTTTCATTCAAGTAAGTCCACTTCTTGTACTTATTTAAGTTACATCCCATTCTACCCCACTCTGGATTTAAATGGCTCGAACCGGGTTCTTGTTCGGCCCAACTCGACTCGACTCTATGCAACGATTCGATTCAGTAGGATGTTACAGTTCTACCCTTCTAAATAAAAAACTTCGTCCCGAAGTTTACCTGTTGTGAACAAATGCGGATACTGTTGTCGCATGATTTCTTCAGATTCCCAAGTTGCTTCTTCTGTTTTATGATTCCTCCAAAGAACTTTGACCAATGCTATTTTCTTGTTTCGCAATTCTTTAATTTCTCTGGCTAGGATCTGAACTGGTTCTTCTTCATAAGTGAGATCTGGTTGAATTTCAATCTCTTCTGCTGATAACACGTGTGATGGGTCGGATCTGTATCTCCTTAACATTGATACATGAAAGACATTATGAATTCGATCTAATGTCGAAGGTAACGCTAGGCGATAGGCTAATGGTCCTACACGTTCAAGAATCTCGTATGGACCAATGAACCTAGGACTAAGCTTACCCTTTCTTCCAAACCTTAGGATCTTTTTCCATGGTGACACTTTTAGAAATACTTTATCACCGACCGTATACTCAATGTCCTTTCTCTTTAAATCAGCATAGGACTTCTGTCGATCACTTGCTTCCTTCAGCCGTTTTCTGATGATTTCCACTTTCTCTTCTGTTTCTCTAACCAAATCTGGACCCAAAATCTTCTTCTCACTAAGTTCTGTCCAACATACAGGTGTCCTGCATTTTCTGCCATACAACGCTTCATATGGTGCCATCTTGATGCTCGATTGATAGCTGTTGTTGTAGGCAAATTCCATGAGATGTACATATCTGTCCCAACTGCCTTCAAATTCTATAACACATGATCTCATCATGTCTTCCAAGATTTGAATTACTCTCTCTGACTGGCCATCTGTCTGAGGATGAAAGGCAGTGCTGAAATGTAGTTTCGTTCCTAATGCGTCTTGCAGTTTACCCCAGAACTTCGATGTAAACCTTGGATCACGATCCGATATAATGGATGATGGAACTCCATGTAGTCGAACGATTTCTCTAACATAGATTTCTGCTAACTTGTCCAGAGAATAGTCCATCCTGACTGGTAGAAAGTGCGCAGACTTGGTTAATCTGTCAACAATTACCCATACTGCATCATGCTTCCGCTGCGTCTGAGGTAATCCGGTAACAAAATCCATCGTGATCTGATCCCATTTCCATGTTGGAACTGTTATTGGATGAAGCAACCCAGCTGGCAATTGATGTTCTGCTTTTACTTGTTGACATGTCAAACATCTTGTTACGAAGTTTCCAATGTCTTTCTTCATGCCGGGCCACCAATAGCCTTTCTTAAAATCTTGATACATCTTAGTACTGCCTGGATGCATTGTATATGGACTGTTGTGAGCTTCATGCAGAATCTTCTGTCTGATTTCCCCTTGTGGTACAACAACTCTGTCTTCATAGAACAATACTCCACTGTTATCCAATTTGAATTTCCCACCATGGTCTTCCTGTACTTGTTTAACCCATAGTGCTATGTGCTCATCTTTCTTCTGTGCTTCTGCAACTTCCTGAACCCAAGATGGTTGTACTTGCATTTGTGCTAGAATAGCTCCCTGCTGTTGCAACTCCATGTTGATTCTCATTGCTCTCAAAGCATACAATGGTTTTCGACTAAGGGCATCAGCTACCACATTAGCTTTACCCGGATGGTAATTAATGACATAATCATAATTAGCCAGAATCTGCATCCACTTCCGTTGTCTTGAATTCAAGTCTTTCTGTGTCGGTAAATACTTTAAACTCTGATGATCAGTGTAAATGTAACACTTTTCACCGTATAGATAATGCCTCCATACTTTGAACGCTAGAATAATGGCTGCCAGTTCTAAATCATGGGTTGGATAATTCAATTCATGTGGCTTCAATTGTCTGGAGACATAAGCTACCACTTTACTGTCTTGCATGAGTACACATCCTAACCCAGTATGAGAGGCATCACTGTAAATCTCAAATTCTTTACCTGACACTGGTTGGGTCAACACTGGTGCTTCAGTCAACTTTTTCTTCAAAGTTTCAAAACTCTGCTGACACCTATCATCCCATTGGAATACAACCTCTTTCTTCAATAATCTTGTTAAAGGTGATGCAATGATGGAGAATCCCTTTACGAACTTTCTGTAATAGCCGGCTAAACCCAGAAAACTTCGAACTTCTGTAACATTCCTGGGTGGTCTCCAATCAATAATAGCTTCAATCTTCTTAGGATCCACTCTGATACCCTCTGATGACACCACATGTCCTAAGAAAGAAACTTCTTCCAGCCAAAACTCACACTTACTGAGCTTGGCATACAGCTGTTTATCCCTCAGTGTCTGAAGTACAATCCGCAAATGTTTATCATGTTCAACCCTATCTCTGGAGTAGACCAAAATGTCATCTATAAACACCACCACGAACTGATCTAGATATGAATGAAACACGCGGTTCATAAGATCCATGAAAACCGCCGGTGCATTAGTGAGACCAAATGGCATTACTAAAAATTCATAGTGACCATATCGGGTCCTGAATGCCGTCTTGGAGATATCTTCTTCCTTTATCCGCAACTGATGGTATCCCGACCTGAGATCGATCTTAGAAAACATGCCTGCACCCTTTAGCTGATCAAACAAATCGTCGATTCGAGGCAATGGATACTTATTCTTGATTGTCAGCTTGTTCAGCTGTCTATAATCAATACACAGTCTGAGTGATCCATCTTTCTTCTTTACGAATAACACTGGTGCTCCCCAAGGTGATACACTGGGGCGAATAAAGCCTTTGTCTAATAACTCCTGTAGCTGAAGCTTTAACTCTTTTAGCTCTACTGGTGCCATTCTGTAAGGTGCAATTGATACTGGTGCTGCTCCAGGATAGACATCTATGGTAAACTCCACTTCCCTCCTTGGTGGTAACCCTGGTAACTCTTCTGGAAATACGTTTGGATAATCACATACTGTTGGTATGTCTTGCACTTTTAACTTTTCTTTCTCTGCTTTCAATGCACAAACTAAGTATGCTTCACAACCCTTCTGAATTAATCTCTTTGCTGCCATGGCTGATATCACATTACTCAGAAAATCTCGTCGCTTCCCGACGACTGTAATCTCTTCCCCTGCTGTTGTATATAATGTCACCCTTTTCTTTGCACAATCAACTATAGCCTGATGTCTAGATAGCCAATCCATACCCAGAATAACATCAAATTCTCTGAATGGTAACTCCATAAGATCTCCTGGAAACTCCTTTCCATGAATAACAATTGGACACCCTTTGACTACTATATGAGTTTTTACTGTATCTCCTAATGGATTAGTAACCAAAATACCCTGACTCACATGCTCAATTGCTAACCCTTTAACCCAGTGTTTAGGTACGCTAATGTATGAATGTGATGATCCAGGATCAATTAAAGCATAAACTGTATGATCAAATAAAGAAAACGCACCAACTATGACATCTGGAGCTTCCTCATCTTCCTTGGCTCGCATAGCATAGACCCTGGCTGGAACTTTGGTATCAGGTCTGTCCATAGTCTCTGACTGCTGTCTCTGCCCTCCGGAGCTCTCACCTCTACTCCGACCTCTACCTCTGCCTGCTATGAACTGTGTAGAAACTTCTGCCCTCTTAGGACAGTCCCTCCTCTGATGGTCTGATGCTCCACATATCATGCATCTACCTGTCACCATCCAACAATCTCCACCATGCCGTCTGCCACAATGCTCACAAGGTGGAAAAGTATAACCATCGGACCCTGTGCCTCTACTGGTGCCTCTACTAGCTCCTCTGCCTGAACCTCGACCACCACCGGCAGAACTAGCCACAACTGATGCCGCTGGCGCATGAGCACCCCTAGCTGTGCCGTGGCTAAAAGGATGCCTAGGACCAGCTGAAGTACTACCACCTCTGAATCTCTTGCTCTCCGACTGATATGTACTGGGTGCACTCTGAGTCTGATCTCTCTTCTGCTGAGACCGCTGGCGTCTGGTACGCTGACTGGCCTGAATTCGCTCTATCTCCTGAGCTGCCTCTACCAAAGCTGAGAACTCTCTGAATCTGGAAGCTACCACTCCCATCTGAATCTCATCGTTCAGGCCCTCCTGAAACTTTTTACACCTCTCTGCCTCTGTAGCCACTATCCGGTCACCATACCTGCTGAGTCTGGTGAATTCTCTTTCGTATTCTGCAACTGACATTCTGTTCTGTCTCAGGTATAAGAATTCCTTCCTTCTAGCATCAAGATAAGCCTCTGTGATGAACTTTTTCTTGAATTCATCCAAAAAGAATTGCCAGGTACGCTGCTCTGCTGGTACTCTCTGTTGAACAGTAGTCCACCATGTGTATGCCTCCTCTATCAGTAATGACGTGGCACAAATCAACTTGTCCTCTAGTGTACACTGTAATTGCTCCAGGACTCTTAAAGTACCATCTAACCAATACTCAGCTGTTTCGGGATTATCGTCCTTGCTAGCTCTGAATTCTTTTGCACCATATTTTCTAAGCTTTTCTAGTGGGGACTTTCTTTCTCTGTCTACTACTACTGATGTCTGAGGTACCACCCCTGCAATCTGTCTAAACGTATCTGCAAGTTGCTTTAACAGCACCTCTTGACCTGGTGCTACTGGAGCCTCACCCTCCACAGCTCTGGAGGCGTGTGACTCGCTTTCACCTTCCTGTGACATCCTCCTATAAAAATAACAACTGCTTAGTTCATCAGGGTAGTCATGGCATGTACACTATAATGACATATGCATTTAAGCCCGAGGAACTAAACTAGTGCTCTGATACCAAAATTTGTAACATCGCTTCCCGGTCCACCCGTTAACTCAAATGAACCGAGCTGAGATGCTACAATCTGGTTGAACCTATGTCCTTTCATGCTAATATCATGTTGTATGCTGATTATGATGTCAAGCTGTTGCTTTTTACATTAGGAAAATATAGATATGTACTTAATATTTTTACAAGACATGATACTAATTTTCAAAATGAAATGGGCTCAACTGTGTGCCCTGTACATGCCATGATAAGGATAGAAAGAATCAAAATATCCAAATGAATAGCTACCCTGAAGACTGAGTCTTCCACAGATGAACTGCAGCAGTTGTAAGCTGATTCTCTACGGTCCAGTCTCGAAACCTACGAGTTAAATAAATAACTCGCTGAGCAAATAATGCTCAGTGGATATCTCAATTTAATAAGAAATAAAACAATAAACATATAAGCACACATATCATTATACTTTCATGATTTTACCTGCTGTTCATGATGCTGTATAAATTTTGCAACTTTTATTAACCATCGTATATACTTTATAAATAATAAATCACATAACTGCATGGCTCCATAAGGTTATAGTGAAACCAAAGTGATAAGAAAAACTGTATGAACTGTATGAAACTGGATGAATACTGTATGGCTGGGCTGTTATGGCCCGTATATAAATCATATCCACTCAACAGCCTGTAGCTGGAGTACCAAACTGTATGGGGCGCAGATCTGCTATCCTATGTCGCGACATAGTCTTATCTACGTGGTTTCTGCCTAACCTTAATGGAGCATATTATGTGTATTGTGATAATACAAGAATTATTTAGAAAATATCTAATGAGGAATAATGCATACCATTGATAATGTATAAAGTAACTTGCATGGAAATACTCTAGCTATTGCACCCGCGATGCAATTCTTACTAATATTTATGTAACTAAATTATACCATTCAGATTAAGGAAATTCTTAGTTTGAATTAAGTTCACTTAGAAGGTAAAATGCAGTAATAATTTTCGGGTGAATGAATCTACATATGCATTCCAACATCATTTCTAATGTGTTCTTGAAATCTGTCAGACAGCCTGTACATGTTTCACAAATCCTATCATAACTCTTTCTGTATACGTCCAATTTAGGTTATTCTAAATTCTATGGTTAGCTAACATCTTAAGGTACAAAGTTTTCTTCTATCACATCTCTTAATTATGTTGGCAAGGTAGTCACATATTGAGCTCAAGTAGCAACTGCCAGTCTGCCCTGCTGTTGGTTTCCAGCCTGCCCAGTTTATACTATTTTGGTCATATCTCTCAATTTATAACTCCAATTTAGGTGATTCTACATTCTATGGTTAGATAACACATTAGGCTACAAATTTGTCTTCTACCACATCTCTTAATTACGTTGTTAAGGTAGTCAAACATTGAGCTCAAGTAGCAACTGTCAGTCTGCCCTGCTGTTGGGTTCCAGCCTGCACAAGTTATACTATTTTGGTCACAGATCTCAATATATAACTCCAATTTAGGTGATTCTTCCTTCTATGGTTAGCTAACACATTAGGATACAAATTTGTCTTCTACCACATCTCTTAATTACGTTGGTAAGGTAGGCAAATATTTACCGAAATGAGCAACTTCCAGTCCGTCCAGACTGTTGATTTCTAGCCTGCATAGTCTGTACTATTTTGGTCATATCTCTCAATTTATAACTCCAAATTAGGTGATTCAAAAACTCATGGACAGATAAAACATAGAGGAACAAATAACTCTTCTATACCACTTCCTAATTCCATCGTTAAACAGAGTCAAAATCAGGGTGAAGTTTCTGGTCAATGGTCCAACAAACTGGGTTCAGCATGAAATCAATATCTACTTCATTCATTCAATTCATCCCATGCTTTATCACCATTTACAGACCTCTAATTCAACATTCAGCAATATATGTTTTCATTATCAAGACACTACACAAGTTTTCATGCAAGAAAATGTGAAAAACTAAAAGAGATATCAAACCTTCAACCAAAAGAGCTTTAAATCCTCTTCTTAGCTTCCTTTTCTTCCAACTTTGAGTTCCCCTCTCCTATACATAATAACTCTTAGAAATCATCTAAAAAATCACAAAAGTATGAAAATCAAGAAGGGCTACTTACTTGGATAGAGTTCTAGGTTGAATTTAGTGTTTAAATCACATGAAAATGGATGGAGAAAGGAAGGAGATGAAGAGAAAGATGAAAGGAGATGAAGAGGAAGATGAAGATGAAGAAGACGTTGAAGATGAAGATGAAGAAAATGAAGAAGGCAAACTGAAATGGAAGTCTCGTGTAGTCCAAATTTATCTTTGATTGTGTGTTAAAAATTACCAAATAGTACCTATATTTTCCATATGTTACATTTTAATACCTAAACTTTATATTTTAGTGCAAGTAAGTCCTACTCCTTATACTTTGATCTTTTTGTTTCATTCAAGTAAGTCCACTTCTTGTACTTATTTAAGTTACATCCCATTCTACCCCACTCTGGATTTAAATGGCTCGAACCGGGTTCTTGTTCGGCCCAACTCGACTCGACTCTATGCAACGATTCGATTCAGTAGGATGTTACAGTCTCGGCTCGGTTTATTCGGGTTTACGGGTGGACCGGGAAGGGATGTTACAGAAATGTTAAAATCCGATTTATCAATATTTTTTTTTTTTGAGGAACCAATTTATCAATAGTTGCTTGTTTCTAATCATTAATATCGGCCTATCATATAAAAATTAATTTAAAAATAATCTAATTCACATATAATATGAATATTATATAAATAAAGACAGATTTTAATTTAGAACTATGACACATGAAATTATATTTTAACATTATAAAAATCTAGACAATATAAAAAGAAAATTATATTTTACTTAATACTATATAAAAATCAATTAATGAGTATAAAAAACAAGCAAATATCGAATAATGACCAGGTGAAATATATGTCATAAAAAAATTAGTTTATTAAAATATGCATGTGATTAACTAATTGGTGAACTTGAAATCTATTTAGGCTTGTGATCAATCTGTAGATACGAACAGAAAATAAGTAGTTGCTCAAATCATTACATATTTGAGCATCATTGACCAACTATTATTCAGTTTTGATTAGTTTATTTATTATTAACTAATTATTCAATTTAATTTAATATATTCAATTAAAAGCAATAATCTTGTTTCTAATCCTCCAAAATTATCAACAAATAACGAACTATACCATTTGAAATTTGATCCTTCTATTAAGAGAAAAAAAAAATATACAAAAGAGGAATGCATCACGATAGGGTTACACTTTTTTTTTTTTTTTCCCTATTTCAGCATATCAATTCTAGAAATAGTTCCTGTTATTATTATTATTGGTATTATTTTGTCATCATTTAAACGAAACTATCATGTAAAAAAATATTAATCAAAGATTAAAATTGAAAATAATAAATTTGATATTTTCTAATAATAAAATTTTCAAAATAAAAACACACATATAATAATTCAATTCTTCCTTTTTGAATCACATTTAAAAATAAATAAAGCTTGAGTTTTTATTGTTAAACAAATTATTATGAAGAGTAACAAATAAAACAGAATAATGTTTCTGTTATGATCTTTCCTTTATTATAGGCTTTCATTATCTGTTAATTTTCCCTATATTAGTTGAGATATTATCTCAGGTTGTTGAGTTCCTTATGGCTGCTAGTAGTCATCATCTGCTGTATATATATTTCTTAGTTTTGGCAATATATTTCAAGCCTTCATTTTACAATCTGCTAGAACTTCTTTATGGTATCAGAGCTGTAAACGCTCCAACGAGCACAGATTTTTTTTTTTCTTCTCAAACATGGCTCTCACTGCTGATACTCAAACCATTATTCAATTCAATCCCACTGCCCAATTACCTATCAAACTGACTGGAAGTCAAAATTTTACCATTTGGAAAGCTCAAATAGAGATGATCATGCATGGTTACAATTTATATGGCCATCTTGATGGCTCAACTGCAGCCCCTTTACAAACACTTTCTACTACTCATCAACCAAACCCAGCGTATCACCATTGGTTTCGTCAAGATAAGATGATTCATAATGCCATTTTGGCCTCTGTTGATCCCACACTTGCCTCCCCCGTTGCTCTTTCACCCACAGCCCATACAGCCTGGACATCTTTACATACTGCCTTTGCCAACAAATCTCAAACAAGAATCCTTAGCCTTCAAGACAAACTAGCACGTCTCACCAAAGACTCTCGCTCCATTTCTGATTATCTCTGTGACATTCGTTCTATTGTTGATGAACTTGCAACGGCTGGTGAACCTATCACCAATTCTCAGCTTATTGTTCGAATCTTACAAGGACTTGGCCCCGAATACAACTCACTTTCGGCCGCAATTCGCTCTCGCGACACTCCCATCTCTTACGAAGAGCTTTATGACAAACTTCTTGATCATGAGTTGTTTCTTCAACATGACGCACCAAAATTGAATCCTGCAATTACAGCTGCCATTGCTCAACGTACTAATTCTGTGGCACCTCCCCCTCATGATCGACGGATAACCAATAACAGCTCAGCGCCATACCCATCTTGGCGACAACCACATTTTTCCAACAGAGGGCGTGGACGTCGATCTACTCCACAACCTAAATATGTCAATTCAATTCGCTGTCAATTATGTGATCGCCCTGGTCATACAGCTAGAGTTTGCAGATCGGCATCCCACAATCACTTTCAAGCCAGAGCCCATTTTGCAGCCTCCCACTCTCAAGATGAGCATCCTTGGCTAATTGATTCAGGGGCCAATCATCACATCACTAATGATGCTCAGACATTAGCTACGGCGCAAGAATATCATGGACCGGAGGAAATTTCCATGGGTAACGGTAATCCTATTCGGATTAGCCATATTGGTACCAGTTCACTTAATGCATCCAATAATAAATTTATGCTTTCTAATACTCTTTGTGCTCCACACATCACACACAACCTTATTTCTGCTTCTCATTTTTGTCGTGATAATAATACCTCTATTGAATTATTTCCATATCATTTTCTTGTGAAGGATCTGACGAAGGGCGTGCACCTGGTACAAGGACAGACTAGAAATGGACTTTATGAGTGGCCTCGAAACAATATCAAAACCCTATTGGCAAATAAATCTCAGTCCATTAACTTGTGGCATCGTCGTCTCGGGCATCCGCATACACGCATTCTGTGTCAAATTTTAAAAACAATGTCTATTTCTTTTCCTTCTCCTAGTCAATTTCCTCATTGTAATTCTTGTTCTATTAATAAAATGCATCGCATTCCATTTTCAGAAAATTCATTACACAGTGATAATCCCCTCCAAATTATTTATAGTGATTTGTGGGGTCCTTCCTCCATTCTTTCCATAGACCAAAAGAAATATTATGTTGTTTTTGTTGACCAATTCTCAAGATATATGTGGTTCTACACTCTCAAAACCAAAGATGAAGTTTATAGTGTCTTTACAAGTTTGCATCCACTCCTTGAGAGACGCTTTAATTCCAAAATTTTATCTTTTTATACAGATGGTGGTGGTGAGTTTCAAAGTTTGTCTACTTATCTAAAAACTCATGGAATTGAACACCTTATTTCACCTCCATATACTCCCCAGCGTGTTGCACTTGTTGAACGGCGGCATCGTCATATTATTGAAACTGCCAAAACACTACTGTCTCAGGCCTCACTTCCATCTCAATTTTGGAGCTTTGCATGTACCCAAGCTGTATACCTCATAAACAAATTACCCACCCCTGTTCTAAATGGCAAATCCCCACATCAGTTATTATTTCATGAAAGTCCAAATCTTGATTCTCTTCGTACAAATTTAATTTTTAAAAAGCACACTATTTGGTTAAAAATTTTTACCCATTGATTTTTTATAACTCTTGATATTAAAAGAGGAAAAAAAAAAAAAGTAGCAGAGCCAAGCCAAATATTATTTCACAGATACTGATAAAGACAAGAAAGGGAAAAGCTAAATTTTTTGCTAGGGATTTTCAATCTTCCTGAAAATGAGGACATTTTGGTCCTTGAGCGAAGTGAAATAGTGACGACAGAATGTTTGGTTTTGCGTTTTTAATACAATGACAATAACGTCCTCATTTAGAAAGGTTTGCTTGCAGTGAACTATCCGGAAAACTACGTAGAAATCGTGCCCCTTTACGGCAATAGATTTTGTTGGGCATTAAATGAGGAATGTGACTGCGGGACTGGATTTTGCCGTTTTGCTCTTTTTGAGCACGCCAAATATGAAACGAGTGTACAAGTTTTCTATACCATCACGCGTATATACTAACAGTACATATATTTCCCACTTTTTTAAAATTAATTATTAAATAAAAATAGAGAAAAAATAAATAAATTAGTCACTAAATTATAGTCATATTGATATGTAAAAATTTTTATTTTCAAAAATTAACTATGATCTCTAATTTATGATTATGTTAACACGTTGGTCATTTTATCCAAAATAATATCTATTAATTGTCAATTGATTGAGAAATTAATCTCTAAATTATATTAAAAATAAGTATAAGGTCCCTAACCTATGATTCCCATTAATACTTGGATATATTTTTATGAGTTCTCTAATATTTTGGTCCATTTATTTTGGATGAAAGGATCAAAATGTTAATAAATTTATAATTTAAAGACCTTATAGTTAATTTTTAAAATAGAAATGTTCATATGTTAATTTGACTGTAAATGAGGAATTAAGTTATTTTTTTACCTAAAAAAATATTTTAAAATAATTTAAAACTAATAATAAGGGTGATACTCTACATTTACTACTCATAACAACTATATTCAAATAAATGCAAAGGAATTCGATTACTTTAAGCAAGTGATTTAATATACGATTTGAGATCTTGAATATGAAGAAATTTTGCTTAAAAAAAGTCTTCGCATTAGCACCTAACACTATATCTAGTAGACAAGTTTCATCTTCTGTGAAACTTATTTTATTTTTCTTAAAAATAAATAAAATTTTCTCTATTATGAAATACAAGGGTGAAAAATAATCATGAAAATAAAATTGACAAGTTCCTCTCTATTTTTCTCTATTTTTTATTTTCCTCTATTATTTTCCTTCATCTCCTTTTCAAACAAAACCTAAATGATAAATGTAAATCTTTTTAAAGTAATTTCATAAAATACATATTCTGGTCAAGAAAAACCAATAAAAGAACTCCAGATAGCAGAATAATAATAAATTGTAGCATTATGCAAATGTTGTCTCTTTTGTGATGGTGTTATCATGGTTGCTCACTACTTTAGTTAGATGTTATTAGATATGAAAGCCAGTGTTGTCATTTTGTTGGAACATGAGGTCCAATACCAATAGCCAATTTAAAAAATCAAACTTATCAAATATTGTTTTGACTTCAATATTCTAGATGCATGTAACCAAAAAAAAATCTTTAATGACATGATTTGGGATAATAAAAGTCATAAACACACCTTTTTTTTATTTGTTTATATATATTTTTAAGAAAAACACCAAAGAATTAATACAATAGTTTTCCAACATATTATTCAACCTTTTATTTTTTTTATTTTCTCTTTGATTTTATTTAAAAATTGATTTTTTTTTTGAAAAAAAAATTATCGGAAATGGTCATCAATTTTGTGAGTACAAGGAATGACTATCCATTTTATATGGACTATAATATATTTTTTATTCAATCTCCTTTAATGTCTTTTAACTAACGGTTATAACTATCGATACAAAATAATTGGAGATTTTATCTTCACTTATCTCCTAAAATATTTCTAAGTCATAAACATTTAGTTAGCAAACATTATGAGAGGACATAGAAAGATCAAATAGGGGACTTCTTGATTAATTACTAATTTATTTACTGATATTTGGAATTTTCAATCCATCAAAAGGTGCGGTGAGCGTGGAGCACCGCTTTAATTCAGTCTCGAAAATTTCAAAAAATTTTTAATGACAGAAAGAAAATAGTGCATTAGGGAATGCATATACATGATATAACAATTACAAATACATCAAAAGGAATCACAATTTAATAGCTAGTGTTGATTTAATTTTTACCTTATGATTGACTTGTGCATCTCTCTTTCTTTCATATTCATTATTGGTTCTTTGATCTCTATTTCTCACCGTAATATGGTACTATTAAAATCTTTTCTAAACCCTTTACCTTTGATAGTTTCTAATGCTATCAAATTTTATTATGAGTTTGTGGCACATGACATGGTGAAGAGCCTTTCAAGTTCTATAGTATTCTGGAGTAGTAGTGATAATAGTTTAAGATGAACTCAGATGTATAAAGAATGATACCTAACTAAGTTTGCATAACTCACCCAAGGCATATTCAAATTTAGGTAGTGCACTTATTCGAATTTAAGCAATATCTCTATTCAAGATTAAGCAGCTCTAACCTATGTAGCTCATCATTATTGAGTCATGGCACTCATCATTTATAGAGTTTTAACGCTCGTTATTTACCAAGCTTAAGCAACTCCGAGCCTTGCGCTCATATTATCGAGTCTTTGTACTAATCGTTATAGGGTTTTGGTGCTCATCATTGGTCAAGCTTAAACAACTCCGATCCTTGACGCTCATCATTACAGAGTCTTGGCACTCATCATTATAGAGAACTGACATTCATCACCAACTGAGCTTAAGCAGCTTCGGCCCTTCAGGTCGTGGTGGTCATTATTATTGAGTCTTGATGTTCATAATTATAAACCTAATGCTCGTTATTGATCGAGCTTAAGCAACTTCAAGCCCTAACGTTCGTCATTACTGAATCCTTGCGCTCATCATTACTTAGTCGTGACACTCGTTTTAAGCATTTATATAAAAGGTGAATAGCCAACTGAAAAGCTAAAAATAAAAATGAATGGCACATAAAAATTGACTACATTCGATATAACATTCAGACATACAAAAATGTAAGGGTGACATATGACATAATCTAATATATATTTAAGACTTTAACAAAAATTATGCTCCTTGAAATATATAAATAAATTATGTCTCATTGTTACTAAATAAGTGAAGATTTTATTTCCCGTTATCTCGTAATATATCTCTAACTAAACCATAAAAAATTAATTAACTATATAATATATTTCTCAAAAAAAAAAAAAACTATATAAAGAAAAGATCAAGTAAGAGTCTTCTTGATCAACCATGATTTTATTGACTGATCTTTGAATTTTTCAATCCATGAAGTATAATTAAATTTATCAAAGGCCCAATAAATCATTTCAAGAAGACAGTAGAACCATCTCCATCTCCTTTTGTGACTTCGTCAATTTCAGGAATTGAAATTTCACATATAGATAACCTTTTCCTTCTTTTTGTCATTTCTTTTTTTAAAAAGAGAGGGTGTGTGTTTGTTTTATAGTCTATTCCTTAGCCAGCTCATTATTTGGACGCATTGTATTTTCAATCTCTTTATATCCACGTGTCCATTTTACCTTTCAGGTATATTTGTTTTTTTTTTTTTTTTTTTTTTAGAAGAGGTATATTTGTACCAATTAGCCTCTCTTTTCGTTTCATTATTTTTAATTTTCTATGCAATTACGCATCAATATCATAATTTAAGTTGGTTGATAAGAATATGCCAAAAAAAAAAGGTTTTGGTAAAATGATTTTTTTTTCTGGGATAAAAAGATGTAGCATGTTAAAAATAAGGCTTCATTTTTTAAAATTATCTTTTAAAATTTCAAATTTAAAGAAAATTAATCGATTAAAAATATTTATTAGTAAAAAAATTAAATCATTTTAAAATAAATAATTTCTTATAAAAATTATTTTTGAAATATTGGTAAACTTATTTCAATTAAAAAAAAATTTGTAGGCACATTTACTAATCTACTTATAATTAGTAATAGCCACTAGTATAATCATCCCCAACTATCACCAACCATCATTATTGATTATTGAAAATTAGCACAACATTATATTTTATATTTTTCATTTTATTTTTAGAATGTAAACATCTTATAATTTTTAGATATTTTTATAGTAAATATTTTCAATATTATAATAAAAAATAAATTATTTGAAAAATGTTTTCTATAATTAAGATAATTATTCTGCATAGGACCATCACGAATAATACAGTCTATCACTTTGCTTTTCCTCGAGTACGTTAGTCCATGTACAAATTCGGAAGTTCCACAGCATAATCAAGTACTTGTCTCTTCGTCAGAAGACATAAACCAAGAATTGAAAATAACATACACATCTAAAAAATTTTTTTTTTTTGAAAAAAAAAAAGGAAAGAAGACAATAAAAAACCAACTTATACCCAATTTTTAAAAAATTGATTGCATTTCATTATCCCCTTAAATTCTAAATACTAATATAAATAGTATTTCGACCTAATTAAACTCTAGAAACTAATATAAACTAATAGTCGTTATCTTTCTAATTAACTGTCGAAAGTTAACTTAAAAAAAATGAAAGTTGCCAAAATCTTATATATGGAGAGAGAAATGCGTCAAAAACAAAATACAAAATTCTGAAAATAGAATTTTATTTTTTATTCACAAAAATCCGAAACTTTTAATAATTTTAATTAATATTAAAATGACATAAATTTTTAAATATTATTCTTATAATTAAATTCCAAATAAAAATTTATAAACTCTAAAGATCTAACGCTATGTTTGGATAGGAGAGGGTGTAAAATAAAAGGAGGATGTAAAATAAAGGACTAAAATGGTACTATTCACTTTACCTTCTTCTTATATTACACTCTTTGTTTGATTTGGGAGGAAAATAAGAGGGAGGAAGTAAAATAAATTTATTTTACATTATTTGGGAAGGGCCCAACAATGGATGAAAGGAAACTGTATTTTTATAAATTTACATTTTTACCGTTTTTATATATATATATATATATATATATATATCAAATTGTTTCTAATTTAATTTAATATAAATTACATCTTGTTCAATCTATAACATAAATTTGAAATAATATTATTATTATAAAATATACCATATAAAATAATAAATTTATTATATAAAAGTTTTGTAGTAAATTTATTTAATTAATTATTATAATTACTTGCTTTTATTTTTGTACAAATGCACAATATTCCATCTATAAACATGCTTCATACGAATTAATTTATTCATAATTTTTTTCAATAATTTAATTATAATATTTTGAGCAACTAATGAATAATCGTCCATATTTTACAAAATTAATATAGTTAAAAGGATACCGTCATTTTACGATAAACACCAAACAGGAAAACTTGAACTAATTTCAGAATGATACTCATTATTCTATCCATATTTAACGTAATGATTAATTAGACTAGCAATTTAAAATTTGCAATTCGACTAAAAGTCTCATCAAACAATTAACTATCCACCTAAAATGGAGCAATTAACTAATATTCAATTCAAACACAAATCTAATTTAAAAACTAACATATTACTACCAAGTTTGTCATTACTGTAATGGCTTCTTGATTTTATGTACTCGAACTAATAACCCTCATTAACCATTCTAAAGCCTTGATCGAGGGACACGTAAGAAAGATCGAGTTGCTGCCGGATTATTAGACAGATAGAAATATGCATCCATCAAATGATTGTGATGCAGCCCTATCACTTCTAACTCTAATAATCTGGTCTACCACGTTGAAGAATTGAAAGAGACTGCTTTGCAATTTCGGACTCTTTAGCAATAGCATTCCCTGCTGCCAACACTTCTGACACTCGTTTAATCCCTGTGTTTAGCCTTTCATATTGTTTATCTAACACATCCATCATAGATGCCTCATGTTTCGAGCCTTTTGAAGAAGATGTGCCGTGAGAATTAATAGTTCCATCGATTATACTGAATTAATGTTATTATTCTCACGGCACACCTTCTTCAAAAGGATCAATAGTTTTATAAGTAACAGAAGTAACGAAAGGCAGACACAGCACTATTGCGGATTTCCTTCTAGTACTTAAAAGACATGTTAAAGAGAGGATAATATCAAAGATTAAATCTGACCTATGCTTATCCATTACCTGAAAAAAAGAACACTAACAATCATTCCCAGAAAAGGTAGAAGAAACAGCACAACCATGTTGAAAGTCTACTGTCTATTGAAAAGAAAAAGATGGTCAGTGTTGCAGTATCAATATTTCATTCCTTAACTAAAGCATGAAAATAATATTATTATAGGGTATTGTCGAAATATCAATTTATTATATCAATCATACACATCAAAAAGTACATTTCATTTAAGTGCTATTCCAAAAATAAAGAAAGCTAGGCATGACCACAGTTCTGTTCTTAGAAAGCTGTCACAGACATATAGACAATGATAACAATAATAATAATCCATCAGAACATATTTTCTTACCACTGAATCTACTTCTCACGTAACCACTTCATCTAATATTCTCAACAAAATTATCTACCATAATCAGAATCGCTACGGCTTCCAGATTCTCAAACACAGCTAGTTAGGACATCTCCTGTATAAACAAGGTGATTTATCAACTGTCTTTCAGCAGCTAAGATTTGTTATCCACTTGCTGCCAACTCCCCTCAATGCGGGCACCCAATATTGCCTTATCAAGTTACAATTAATTATTAAATTGTCAGTAAAATATTTGATCTCCATGATTTTATATCACCATACATGTAAACTGAAGTATGACATCAACAATAATCGATGTATATGCAACACATATCCAAGTTTGAATTTCCTCCCAGGACTCCAAGCAAAAAACACAACAATGATGCATTTCTGCAAGCTTTCCATGAAAAGTTCCAATGCGATATCAAATACCCCTTGCCTTCATGAAACCTTTCCGAACAGGTACCTAATTGCTTCAACATTGACTTTTGTGGTCACAACTGCCTATAAATTTATTACATTATCTCCATTTCCTTCACCAATCCATATAGCCCAGTGTGTAACATGGAGGAGAACAAATGGGAAATCTCCCTCCCATCTTGTGATTTTTGTCACCGAAATCTTACCTTAGGAGAGGGGAATTCATTATACTCTTGGGAGTTCAAGTTATATAACTTGAGATTAAAAAGTTCCACCTTATGAAGAAGGGAATTTTTATTTTTACAATTACAATTACAATGCCCTCCAACTCATCCAAAAAAAACAAAATCGCTTCTTCTCCCTCCCCTTGGTACATAGTTTTAAGCTTCCCAAACACAAGGCAACCTCCCTGCCCATTCCCTTCTCTTAGCTCCCTTTCAATCCACAGCCTTTTTACCCATGCATAGTAAGGCACATTGTTGGCTGCTATCAACTTCAACTTTGTTACCATATTTCATAACAATCATACAGCAAAAATATAAACCACTAGAAACATCGAAGGGAGCCTATGCACTGAATTAGTGGCCCCATGACTTTCACTTCTTACCAAACAACCAATATAGATAAGATTTGAAGTATTCTGCAATATTGAAACTCTGAAACTGGCCCAAGGCTCTTTATTTCAACTAGTCCCCATGTTCGTCAAATGGATCTCTTAGTTGTTGAGAGGGTTGCCCAAAAGCAGTATATAAAGCATACCCAATAAAACTTACAAGTAAACCAGGTACAGAGATCCCACTATCATCACACTCCCCTTCAAAATATATACCAGAATTTCTACACGGGTAGTAAAACCAAAAAAGAGAAAAGAAAGAAAGAAAATCTTTGTCAAGAGAAATTATACTATCACTTCCTATAACTCCAATAATCTCTTAAGATTGAAGTCACCAATATGTTGACCAGCAGCTATCCACACTCAACAAGCCATACAAGACCATCAATCCAAAACAATACTATCAAAGTCAAACAACAATGATCAGATTTTGTCTATATGATACAATATGATCACAGTATTTATGAGGAGAAAAAAAATAAAAAGCAAAATGAATCATGAAATATGAAAATTGGGAAATTCAACAATCTTTTTTCTGATCTTCTTTTATAGGACACACATTTTGTCATTTTTACCAAAGTTTAAAATTGAACAACGCATTTTGGTTATTGAAGAAACATGAGCACCAAGACAACCAGTTTTAGAGACTACAACCACATGGACAGTCCAATATCCAAATATGTCAATATGATCCCAGCATGCATTCATTCAGATTTCATTGCTGAGAGAAACATAATAATCTCATAAAAAAGTCTAGGCTTCGTAGAAGGTATCTAAAAATAAAGTTCTCATATGCCAAAACCAAAAACTGCCCGTATCTTATGGAAAATGAGATCCCGCCATCCTCTCTCCGTGTTCTCCACCACAGTTGCATTCCCATATCTGCACCAGCAACAAATAAGTTAACTAACAACAAACAAAATATCGTTTCAACTATTCATTATTTTTTTTTTTTCAATAAAATCAACCTGTCTTCTTCAGGAATGTCAGTATGAATCAGTTTCACAACAGTTAACCCAGGTTCAGGCTCCTCCAAAGTAAGCCTTACCTGCAACCATCGAATCCGACTCCATTCAGTTAAAGCAAAACAATCAAAACATAATCAGAAGTTTATAACTTTATAGCAGGAGCTAGCAAGAACAACTAACCGTTGAAACAACTCCATCAGGCCAACTCCCAAACCTCCAGTTTTGCACAATCAGCTTCCCATCTTGCAACTCTACATTTCTCCCTGTCACTGACCCATCAAAAATACTAAATTCCCCACCGACCTCTTTACTAATTTTTGCATTGCTCTGTGTAAATCCTTTCCATCTATTCTCATCCATCAATATTTCATACATATCTCTAGCTCTGCAACTAAACTTCTCTGACATACTTATAGTCTTAAACCCTTTTTTTGACTCTTTCTTCACCTCCTCCTTCTCAGCTATCGCTGGAGCCAGCTCCTTCTTGGAGGTCGATTGCGCCTTAGGTGCAACCTTTTTGGCTTCTAATTCATCTTTAGCAGGACCTCCCTTTGCCATACTCTGAACATAAACCCTGATTTTCTCTTCGATCACTGGTTTTCCTTTTGCCATCATTGCTTCCTTCAATGTCATTCCAATTGGACCATCATCCTTGACAGAAACCCTAATTTCCGGATCCTCGTTAGCGTTCTCATCCGCAATATAAGGTATTTCAACAGATCCATCAACTTTAAGCAAAGATTTCCCATCAGAATCTTTAGCTTCACCTTCCCAGGAAAGCATTACGCTCAATTCATATCCAGGAATGATCTTACCCCTGCGAATATTAACATAAGCCTCCCCGTCGACCTTCTCAAGCTTCTTGGTCTTGATAAAAAGATTTCCTTCGCCATCAAGAATAGATATACCAGAGAGAAGTTTGGAGAGGAGATTTCTTGACCATTCCAAACAATCCGTCTCCGCCCAGTGCCAATTGTGAACGTTAGCTCCGTCTGCTCTTTCCTCTACAATCCATCGCTTGTCACCTTCTCCGTACTTTGCCATGTATAATAATAACAATAAACTGAAAAGGATAGAGAAACAGAGAGCTTACAGTTCAGAGAGTTAGAAACAAGAAATGCAAGCGCCGAATAGGAGAGGGAAATAATAAGGGAGGAGAAGAGAGAAGAATAAGCTATAGGAGTCTGGAGGCTTCTGCTAAAGTTGGAAGGCTCTAGAATTTTAGTATTCTATTAGTATTAATAATATTATTCCAATTAATTTGGGGTGGTTCTTGGAAGGATCTAGAAGAACAGTCTTCTAATTAGGGTTTTGTTGTTATAACGATGAACAATAGCAATTCCAGTTTTCTTTTCTAAACTGAGTGGCTGAATCAACTCGCATTCGCAATTATTGTATTGTTTATACTCATACAACGGTCCTCTATGGGAATTAGTTGGGTTGGGCTGATGGGCTTATCTGGCCCATTAGGTCTAATAATCAAAATATAGTTTTTTTTTTTTTACCAAGTGCAATTCAATATGGGTTTTTTTGAAAAAAAAAAATTATTCGTTAAAGTAGGCAATATTGATTTGTGAGTGAAATATTAAAATTTTAAAATTCAAGATACACTTATATAAATTGAAATTACATCAAATAAATTAAATTTATATTTATTTTGAATTATCAAATATAATGAAAAGATTAACTGTATAACGTAAATTAAAAAAAGCCCACATACACGTATACACATACACATAATTAAACATGCGCTGCGCTACACACATTTGAACTCGTTGTATTAAATGGTATTTCATTTAAAATATTTTTTTCCAAAATATAATATAATAAACTTTTATTTTAATAAAAATGTGGAAGCATAATGATTTTTTACAGTATATTTTAATTTTTAATTCATAAATGCAATTTGAATTAAAATTAATTCTTTAATGTTAGAATTAAGAATTGAGCTTAAATATTCATAACTGAGTCAAAATTATTTTATAACATTTTTTCACGAAGAAATATATTTTTTTTCCCGTTTTTTCTAAATAGACCTTTAACAAATCAATAAATGAGTCTGCCACTAAATTTACTTTTAACAAGCTTTTTTTTGCAAATTTCTTCGTAATTTATGCTGATTCACTACCATTTCTCACCTTAGAAATGTTTATATTTCAAGTTTAGCTTTACTGTAGATGTAAATTATTTACGTTTGGCTTATTCTAGTTTGATATTAGTTTAATTCTATATGAAACTTTGTTTGGAATATTTGTATGACTTATTTATAGGGTTTATTGTATCTTAAGAGGTCTTGACTAAGTTTTTTTAATCTAATATTCCATGTTAAAATTGAGTATAAGAGAGATCCTATCAGCTAGAATTAGTGTTTGGATATATTAAATTTTTTCTGGCAATATATATAAATAAAATAAAATAAAATAAAATCAACTTTACTGATAAAAAAAATATATGTAGAAACTTATATAGAATTAACGCATTTCACATAATGAAAAAAAAAAAAAAAGGCAAAACCCATTATGCATTTTAGGCAAAATCCATTTTAAGTAAATTTATCTATGTAAATGAAATGCTTAAATTAGAAATTTTGACTATTGTACAAAGCGAGTATATATTATTATTTAGATTCATTTTATTTATTGTTTCTTAAGAATTGTTTCATTCAAAAGTATTTATCATTTTCAAAAGTTAATAAGTACCATTACTTCCTTGGGCTCACATATAGTTAATATAGTTAAAATATATTTTTAATTACATTAAGAAAAACTAGTTAATGCAGCATTTTTATTTTTTCAAAAGTATGCCTATATAGTATGAAAATATACCATTGAAAATATAGACATACATTAAATATGGTACATAGAAATTAAAGAATAAATTATTAAGAAAAAAAATTATATTTTGAGACAGACGAAAAAAAGAAAGCGAATATATATATATATATATATATATATATATATATATATATGACACTGCTGTTATGTTAAATTATTATTTTTAGAATTTTCTAAAAAAAAAATAATTTAGTTAAATTAAAGATCGTTTTACATAATTTAAATGATTGAATTATTTCATTAATTACCGTATAAATTTCTTAAATCATAAAACATCTTAAACTCATTCTTATAGAAGCGGAAAGGGAGTAACTCTTAACAAGTACTCCGCCAAAAGCACACAACGGTCTTGTCGACAACCGGTTCATTTTCCAAACTAAACACCTAATCCTTTCGTTCTTCAGAGCCAAACCAATTCCTTCCAGCCTTCATCAGCAACGAAATGAAGAGGCAGCGATTCAAGCGAGTAGCGAAATCCACGAAACCGATTCAACCAACCGAACCCGGCATCGACGACCCGGAAACTAGGGCGAGTGAGCGCCTGAAATCTGTAACCGTTGGAGCCAAACCCAAGTCCCGCCAACCCCAACCCAAAATTCTGTCGCTTCCTCCAATCCCAAACCCAAATTCACTGTCTTTTGATAAAATAAGAATATTGCCGCCTCAGTTCTTTCATATTGACGCTCTTGATCTTGCTCCTCGCTTGCTTGGCAAGTTCCTGAGGAGAGATGACGTTGTTCTTCAGATTACTGAGGTAATGTAATTAAAGTTTTTCCCTTTTTTATCGAGAAATTTGTGTGGAAAAAATTAAAATTGAAAATTGAGGTATTGATTATTTGTTAATTATGGAGTTTGTTTTATACCCTTTTGGTAATATTCTTCTGATGAAATACTGTGATTTGGTAATAGAAAGACCGAAAGAGTAAAAGATTATTTATTTATTTGTGGCAAAATTACTATTTTGTGTCTATAATTTGCCAAAATTAATTAACCTATCTTTACATTATCGATGTCCTTCCGTTAATTTTTTTACATCTTCCGTTAGATTGACTTGTGAAAAGAGATGAAGAATACATAAATCGCCATTTGATGTGGACAGATACTCATCGCTATGTCCATTCCCATTATATTCATGGAAACGGCAACGTATTACCCGATTAGAGTCAATTTCAAGAAAGTACCAATTCAATTTAAAGCCCGTCTTTCCATGAAAAATCTGACCCTAATGCGATTATCCCCAAGTGTAATCCTTCATAAGAATTTCAGATTCGAAGTTCCTAAATCATTTTGTGAAGCTGTTATTGTTCATTCGCGAGTTCAAATGGCAACGAAGAACTATCAATCACAAACATCAACGGCGGAGATTTTGAACAAGGAAGAAGATGGAGAAAAGTCGCCTCCTCCACCACCTCCGCCGCCGGAGCAGCCGGAGCCTGGTGATTGTTGCGGAAGCGGATGTGTTAGGTGCGTTTGGGATGTGTATTATGAAGAACTTGAGGCTTATAACCAGCTTTATAAATCCCAGTCAAACGGCTCTAATTCTAAGACCTCCTCCTGATTTGATTATGATTATGATTTGCGTTTTATTTTTTCTCTTACAATTTTTTTTAAAAAATTATTGGTGTACTTTGGGATATCTGATTCTACTGTTGTAAGAATTTGTGATTTCCTTAATGAGGAAAATAAAATTCTTCTATAACATTTCTTTTAGGGATTTTATTTATTTATTTTGGAACTATTTTACTCTTCTGTAAATGGATTGTGATAAGCCATTACTTACAAAGTCGAAAATACAAGATCTAAGTGCTGAACCAAACTGAAACTCAGCCTATTGTGCTATTCATTCAGGGACGGGAGGGTGCAAGAGAAGGATATGAGGAATGATGGATTGACCAAGATATTGTTGGTGATGCAAAGTGAAAGAGATGGGATTCTGTGAAAAATGTGTAGGGAATTGTTTAAAGTATTGAGATATTGAGAAATTGGTACGAAAATGGTGGGATGGTTATGGTCGGTAGAAAGACAAATAGGGAGAAGAGAGGGATGAAAAGAAAAGGAGAGAAAAGACAAAATAGAAAATGAAAATTTGTTTATTTTGGTTTAATTAAAAGAGCATTTTTGTCTTTTCATAAGGAAATTTAACCGAAATAGTACAAAAAGTTGATGAAAGGATATAATAATGTAATAGATGCAAAACATAGAATAAAATTAGTGTATTTTCAAAAATGCAGGAATAGTCTAATTTATTTTGGCGAAACACTGGAACAAAATAGTAAATTTCTTTTCTTGTTTTCTTTTAGCGTATATGCATGAAAACTCCTACTCACAGGTGTTTTCTCTATGTAAAATTATATTTTAAGACGTCATTTCCGGTATTTCCACATTTTGGCTTCCATTTCCGTGCAACATAGGTGCATTTGTTTTGTTAGGGATAATGCTAACTTCATGTTTAGCTGACAACATTAGATTTGGAAGTGTAGTAAGGAATTACGTTTTGACAGGTTGAAGCTTACCGGCCTAATGATTCAGCTTGTCATGGTAGATTTGGGATTACTGCAAGAACAGCTCCAGTTGTAAGAATACACTATAAAGATTCATTTGAACAATGACAACATTCTTAGATTGTAAATGATTTCGAATTTTGAATTTTGGTAGTAATTTTTGCATGTAATTCATTTATCTGGATATAGTTTGGACCGGGAGGGCATGCATATGTTTATCTTTGCTATGGTCTCCATACAATGCTAAATGTTGTTGCAGACAATGAAGGAGTTGGAGCTGCAGTCCTGATTCGCTCCTGTGCTCCCATTAGAGGTAATTTTCCATTCATAAACTTAAGAGTTGCACTTAAAGTAATTAGCTAGGTTTGCCCGCGTGTTGCTTTGCCTTCTTATTGTGTTTAATTTACTAGCTGTTAGTCTTCTGTCTCGATAACATGAGTGTGGTTTGCTTGAAGTGGAAAAAAAAAAGTTTTTGAATGGTAATCTTCTTTGTCTTTACCTTGACTTGAAGTGGAAAACCCCCACTTTCTTTTGCAGTTTTCATTTGACTTGATGACTTAATGGCATTAAGCAGTTTTGTTCTTACTCTTCTTCAAATAAAAAATTATGCATGCATGGAATCTAATGAAAGAAAATAGGCTTGAGAGTTGTTTTCAGTGATTAACAGCCTTAATGCAGTTAAAACATTACCAGTGACAATCTGAAATGAATTAAATAGCTTTATATAGTCTTTTCTTGAATGGAATGTGTGTAAGAATGAGTTCATTGTGGTAAGTTTAGCTGTCAATTTATGGTTCTTGTATTAGGAGTTTATTTACTTGTATGCTATTTTCTCATCTTGAACAAAGTCTGTGCAAAGTATTTGCTCTATGTCCTATATCTTTCCTGAATCGGTAAGCTTGATGCAGGACTAGATACCATTCAGCAGCGACGAGGTCAGAAAACTGACAAGCCTGTTCTTCTTACTGGCCCCGGAAAGGTTGGTATTTTGTTTTCTTGCCAAAAAAACATAGCTGTTTCGTGGAGTGATGTACATGCAAGTAAAATCCATAATAAGTCATGGCAGATGGATGATTCCTAAAAGAATACATGATAAAGAACATCCTTAAAGTAATTAGGGAGAGAAGGGGGGTTTGACATAACTACAATGTCAGTGAAATGGATATAATCTAATTAAATGAGTTATATAATATCATCAAAACTGGAAGTATTTTTGCAGTTAGTAATTAATGTTATTATGTCATGCAACTGCTTTTGCTGTCAACAATTAATAGGCCACTTAGGGTATATTTTATGTACTAGAGAGGATGATCCTGGAAAATCCATCTCTTATCTTCCCTCTATTCCTGCAGATAGTTGGAAATTAATGAAATTGTTAAAATTTGCTAAAGTTTACTGAACTGAAGTGGATATCATCAAATGTGCACAATTACAAGTTGTTAGTTTCTTTATGTTTTACAGTAATTTCCTCATTGGTAATGGTAGCCAGTGAGGCCTCAGTTCTTCCTAGGCTATATGCAACTGGTACAAAGTATGGGTATGAGAAATTGCGCTCATAAGCATTGCAAAATATTGATAATAAATAATAAAATATCATTATTTTGCTGCTTTTTTATTTTTTTGGACTCATTGTTTTGCTTCCATAATGCACTGTAACAGGATAAAATATCCATAATTTATGAAAATTGGAATATTGATTTTGCACCTTACAACTGCTTGATAATCTGCTATGCTCCCTTCAATATGTTTAATGTTTATTCATTATTGCATTTAGATTGGTCAAGCATTGGGAATTTCAACAGAATGGTCTAACCATCCTCTTTATTCTCCTGGTAAGTGTTTTCAGTTGTCCTTGTCAATCTATAAAATTTTACTAGAATTTGTTTACACTGAAATGAAATAAATTTATATGCCTCAGGTGGTTTGGAGCTCTTGGATGGACCTGAACCTGAAAACATACTGGTGGGTCCACGTGTTGGCATTGAATATGCATTACCAGAACATACTAGTGCACTATGGAGATTCGCCATTGCCGGTACCCCTTGGATAAGTGCTCCTAAAAACACCCTGCGGCCACCCTGATCTTAGAAGAAGCGATGAACAACCATATTAGGAGTTAAATTTTTGAAGGCAGCGCCTTGGCATTTATCTGTCTTTCGTCTAGTTCTAAAATGAAAAATATGACCTTTTAGGGTTTTTTTTTTTTTTTGTTAGGGGGAAGCTGTGGTGCCCTTGTGTGTAACAGAGGAAATCATGTGCGGATTAATCTATAGTCAATCCATAACCAATTTTACTTCGGATTGACCATTATAATACGTTTCTTTTGGAGAAAGAAAGATTGCATTCCTTTTCTTAATTGGTTTAGGATCTTTTTATTACTATATATAAGCGTACATCGTCACGAACTCGCACACTTCGAACCTTTAGTTTTGGGAAGGCTGAAAGGCTTTGTCAAAAAGTTGCCTTACACAAACTCCCTTTATATTAGAAAGAAAATCCCACAGGTTTTTGGCCTTTTGTTTGGCAGTGATAATATAAAATGGACTCTGATGAAGAATGTGACAGCATCTATGAATATGGGAGCGATGATCTGGAATACAACTCCGAGTCTGAGGTTGAACATAACAACAATGATCCCGTCGTGCCTGTCCCCATTAATGGTGAAAATCAGAGTAATGGTGTTGAAGGTAGAATATTCAACAGGGTTTATTTTTGTTATCCTGTTTCTTACACCGGTAAGACACATCTGGAAAACGGCAATCTGATTATAATGCCTTCGTCGGCTCTGGATAGTCTCCTGGACATGGAGGTTAATCACCCTATGATGTTCGAAATCGAAAATAAGGTGTTCGGACGGCGATCTCACTGCGGAGTTAGTGAGTTCACTGCAGAAGAAGGTAGGGTTTTCTTACCAAATTGGTTAATGCAATGTATGGAACTGAAAGATGGAGATACTATTGATATCAGAAGTAGAAATCTTCCTCATGGAACCTATTTAAAGCTGCAACCTCATTCCATGGATTTCTTAGCCCTCCCTGACCCTAAATATGTATTAGAAGAATGTTTGAGTAACAAGTTCTTCTGTTTGACTACTGGAGAAACTATAAAGATCAACTATAACAGTAAAGATTTCTACTTTAATGTTATAGAAACCAAACCGCCTTTTGCTATTAGTATAATTAATACAGATTGCGAACTGGACTTGGCTTGCCCTTTTGATTATAAAGAGCCTGAAAAACCTGCTGTAAAGCAAGAAAAGGTGGTAGCTATGGCGGACAAACCTGCTGCAAAACAAGAAAAGGTGATAGCTATGGCGGAGAAGCCAGAGTTTGTTGCATTCACTGGTTTGGGTAGACGATTAGATGGGAAATCTTCAACTGAACAGACAGCGCGTACAACGGCAGTTGCTGCTGCAGTTAGGAAACGGTTAGATGAGCAGACAAGCAAAACGGAAGAGGTTTTTGAAGCAGAGAAATCCAAGAAAGAACAGTTTCAGCCATTCACTGGTGCTATGTACTCGTTGAGAAGTTGAAATTAGCAATTAGTTACCCTTTTTTTTCTTTATATACAAACTTTTTAATTGTCAAATTTTTTTTTTTTTCTAGAGAGTTTGGAAATGAATTGAGCACTTGTTCTGTGTTGTTGGTGGACTGCTTTTTGGCAAGTTGTGTTTGTAATATTGAAAGCTAGCAAATCATGGTTTGGGAAATATTAGACCAACGACCCTACTATTGGAAAAAGTGATCAATTTTGGTTTAAAGGAATTTTTCTTTTTTTTTGCAGATAATGTTTATTATTATTATAATTTTTCAAAATCAGATTAAAAAAATTATAAAAAGAAAAAAAAATTAAAAAGAAAAACTGTTCCAAACTCGATCCAACCTTAATGTCAATATTTAGATTTTAACAACAACCATTATCAAAACTGTATCCATCAACCTAAACCAAACATGCCCCGATACATCTTAACTAATTAGTCAATGAATTTTTATTAAAAATGATAAATTTCTTACATGTTAATAGTAAATAGGTTTAATTTAAAACTAATTAGATAGTAGTCTGATTGGTATTCTCATTTATATGAAGAGTAAGAGATTTCGAATTTCGACCCATAGAAACCTCTAATGAATTAAAAAAATGTTTAATTTAAAGAAAAAGAAATAGAGATTTGCAAAATACATTTATTCAATTCTACAAATTCAAATTCCAAGTCTTCAGGGGAAACAGTAGAAGATTTCAAATTTTCAACGGCAGCTACATTTCCCAACCGTAACCCTGATCGGAAAATTACATCTTGAACATGGAGAAAAAATCATAATGTCTCCATCAGCTTTCCAGCAACTCCTGGATTACCAAGTTATTTTCCCGATGCTTTTTGAAATCCGAAACGATTCTAAAAGGAGGATTCACAATACGAGGTTTTGGTGTTCACGATGGAGGGAGGTAAAGTATTGCCAAATTGGACGATAAAAAATTTTCAACTACAAGAAGGTGAACTGCTTAATCTGAAAAGTGTTAGTCTTGAAAAGACTACTTACATAAAGCTGCAACCACATTCTGTTGGTTTTTCAGGGATTCTTAACCCTAAAGCTGCACTAGAAGGAGCTCTCTAAGCTCTTTTGCCTCACTAATGGAAATACAATTGTCATTAATTATAATAATAAGAGTTTTTTCATTGATATAGTCGAAACTAAGCCTTCTTCTGCTGTTTGCATCCTTGATACGAATTGCAAGGTTGATTTTGCTCCTCCTCTTGGTTATAAAGAGCCTAAAAAGCTGTTGATTTTGCTCCTCGTCTTGATTATAAAGAGCCTGAAAAGCTGCCGGCCTCCAGACCAGTTTTAGAGGAGGGGGGAAAGTTTGTTCCTTTACTGAAACTGCAAGACGTTTGATGGGAAAGCTGGAGTAGAGTCTTTTGTGCATGAAAATAAGGAAATAGAAACAGAAAGAATTGATGCAGAGTTGTAGAGATCAAGAAAAAATATAGGGAAAGTAGTGTTTGGTCCTTCTGATTCTAAGTATAAAGAAATGAAAGTTATAGCCCTTTGTTGAAGAACTTGCCTCTCCATTTGGGGATGGAACACAACAGAAATTATTAATTCTTGCCTCTTATAGATTCTTCAATTATTATATAAAAGTTATAAAAGGAAGAATAAAAATATTTTCTTAAACACTGAAAAGGCTGTTCAAGAAAAGAAAAAAGAAAAGAGAAAAACAAAACACTCTGAAAAGAGGGAATATAATAAAACGAAGTGTGCTGCGGAAAACTTCAACTCCTCTTTGGTTAGCGATAATAACTGATAAATCCATCCAGGAAAGTTGCACAATGCGGTAAATATTTCAGTTATCTTGCTCCAAAAAATACTAGAGGTAAACAGTTCATTAAACTAAGAATCATATGAATTTAAAACCTGAAAAACTTGTACTCTTACCAAGTTATGGTCCTGTATAATTTTGAACAAAGCGCAAAAAGGTTGTCAACCCAGAGAACATTCTCTGTTGACAAGATAAAAATGCAGCCTAAATTGCACTGGCCTCGGCTGCTCCTTCACTGAGAATATATCTATGAGGAAAGCTGGAGCCTTTTTCCCATGGATTCATTCAAAAGAAAATATATTTATGAGCTTAAAATCATCCCTGTAATCCATATAACAGTGAAAAGAAAGTTAGATCACTTAAGGCATGTTTGCCTTTTCTTACAGTATCACCATTTATTTTCATTGCAAGGTAAGCTTACCACAAAAATAAGGAATTATGAGAAATCTTTTTGAGACAATACCAGCATCAACTAGAGTGGAACCATTTGGAAAATAAAACATGTAAAAGCAAAATCATGTAGAATACCTTACTCATCATTTAACCATTACAGAACTATGATACAAATATACAAGCACGGATATGGAAGAAAATCACCAGTAAAGAATTGGACTATCATATTCAAACTGTCTACACTATTTTTAACATTGTCATTCAATGATACAAAAATACCTTCAACATGATCGCAAACTTTCGTGCAAGCCACCAGAAAGGACTACAAACCATCTGAAAATGTAGAATATAGGTGTTAGTGCCTTCAAAAAAAAGACTGAAAACAAAATGATGAAATGTAACAAAAGAAGCTAAGAATCTTCGAGTACCTAAAATCAAGCAATAAAATACAAACAGGTTGTCCAGATGTGAACAATGAACTGCAAATTGTTGTCACGAGACAATGAGCAATTAGTCAAACTGAAGCATTCTTTTGATGCCTTGAATTTCAAATCTTGTTTTGACCTAAACGTATCAGCTGATTTTTCCTAACTTTTTATTTGATAGGATGTAGCTGACTATAAAATTCCGTGAAGTCAAGCCGGAACAGGAGGAACTTCAAATCAACATGTTGCTGCACAGGCAATTGAGATAGGAATCCTTCTAGCAATGTTGTATATTCCTTTGCTACAGAATCCAGTTCCTGCCCCATATTTCGAAGAAATTCCCCAGCACGTAGTGTTAGGGCCTTCCTGCCATCATTAATCCATGATCCAGGTTCTGAAGATTTATCTCTTGTCTGCTTTCTAGATTTGTTCTTATCTTGAGAAGGTAAAGAAGAAGTTGTTCTGTGTGAGAGAGAGAGAGAGAGAGAGAGAGAGAGAGAGAGAAAGCAGGTGTAATTTAAAACATGCCCATTTGACTAAACAAATTACAACTTAAAAAAAATGAAGCAGCAGTATGCAAAGATATGAATGTTTACCTTGCTTGCAATTCATGAATGCCTTCATATAACCGATCTGCATGACTTCTGAAACATAGTATAAGGTCAAACAAGACAAATAGCGACTTGTAAAGAGGTTTCGAACATTCACCAAGAAGAGATTTTTCCACAATTGAATGGAGGTACTTCTCATGGGCCGCAAGTAGATCATCAAGATCCTTTGCTACTTCCATTTCATTGGAAAAATTAGACCATGACACCTCCAAGACTTCAAACATTATATAATATTGCAAGTTTGTAACAAAGTGGTTCATCTCATCCCAAAGAACCTGACAACGCCTCAATGTTGAAAGTAATTGCAACTTAACCGCACCCTGCAGCTTAGTGAAAGGATGAGAAGTAAAATTTGGTTTCATTGTCTTCCAAGCACCGATAAGTGCATGCTCTACTCGTCTCAGCTTCCATAGAAAATTAAAAATTCTGAAATACCTTGCCATAACAGACTCTGTAAACACCGTATCAAGCGGAACTCTAGCATCATATTCCAATGAGAATACATCCCAGCCCCTATCTCCAGAGCCATGTGGCATCAGCTTGACCCTCAATCTATCTAAAATGTCTCTGTCATCGTACTGAGCATTGGACGATCGAATTGCACTTTCCAGCAACCCAGCTAGCTTGAATGAGCTAATGGTATTAGCAGGCTCAGAAAGTTCCGGTCCAACAATATCCATTAGATACTGAACAAAATCACCTTGGCCTAGTAGTAAATAGCGCTTAATTGCAAGACAATGCTCTTTGAACTTATATCTCGTGTACATAACATCCAAAAGATGCTTATCTATTCTCTTTGCTGCTTCATCAACCAGAGTTTCAAGTGCATTAGTTTCACCATATCCAAGACTTCCTCTTCTAGTTGTGGTACCAGCAGCAGCAGCAGCCTCTGTTGCAGCATCAGCCCAGCCACGATCATCGCAACAAACACGAAGAAAATTTATTGATTTCCCAGTCCTTAAGATACGCTGAGCAAGAGATTGCGAAATAAATGTAGGAAGCATACCAGCATACAGTCGATAACCTTCCCTCCATAGTGACTCAGCTTTCACAGGCTGACCCACAATAAAGAACTCAGCAAAAATGTCCTCCAACTCTCCTTCCAAAACCCAACTCCTAACCATTTCAAAGAGTGGAGAACATACACGCTGAAGTAAACTCCTCATAAACTCGTGAACAAGTGGATCACCATGCTGGGCATGCAAATGTATAGCCCCAGCCATTGCCCCACCCCTTAAAACTCTACACTTATCAACCAAAACAGCCATTAATCTCATTTTCACCATTGGTTCTGCAAACCAAACTGACAATCTCCTCAATGACAAATAATTCCCAGAACTAGCCGCCTCTGAAACCAATGGAATAGGATTCATTGCCTGTGCTTCGAGCACAGCCAACAACTTATAATATTCTGAGAGCTCATCCTGCAATGCTGCACAGAATGCCTGTCCTACAGTGCCTACATCTTCAGCCGAAAACCGATCCATACTCTCTGAAATATACCCTTTAACCTTCCTGAACAACCACCCCAACTCACAAAGCTTCCTGACAATAAGCCTAGTAGATCTGGAAACATTAAAGGTATCCGGCAAGACATAACCGTCAACATTTGCATCAAATATCACATACTTCCCATCAATACCTTGGCAAGCATATAACACATCTCTTACCAAAACCTCCTCAGACACCGCATTTTCTTCTCTTACCAAATTCACATACTCCTTAAATGCAATCTCACGCAAATTCTCTGGATCTTTAGAAACCAATAAAACGCCATTATCCCAACTCTTTTCTCCTCTCTTTGACTTATAAAGAACCCGCGAATCATTGTTTAAATCAGGGTCATTTAAAGCTAAATTAGGCAACAAAGGCATCGAATTGGGTCCATTTTTTCCAGTTTTCCTATCATCAGAAATGATTTTAAGCAAGTAAAGCACTGCCCATTTGTTATTAATACTACCCGGCCCAGTTTTCGAAGCGAATTTGGTATAAAGATCAGCGAAAGTAAGAGCCTGCGATGACTTACCTTGAGTGGCAAGGCGACGCTTGATAGATTCAGCGATTGCAGCAGCATCAGGCGCAATGGAGGGGGTTAATCTGCTGGAGAGGATACGAATAGTGTAGCGAAGAGCGTTCTGGAAATCGAGTGAATTGGAGTTGGAGTTAGGGTTTGAATTTGGGGTTTTAGAATTAGGGTTTTGGGAGAGTAAACGGTGAACTAGCTCCTTGACTAGATCTAAGACCTTTTGCTGATCTTCTTCTTCCATTGTTTTTCCTTTTTAGACAGAAAGAAAAGAGAAAATGAGTTGGTGAGTGAGTGAAGGCTTTGAATACTGAGTTGGGGAGTGAGTCAGTGAAGGAGAGAGACTGAAAGAGAAAGCGTGAGAAAAGGGTTTTTGATTTTATATGGGCGGGGAAATGTAAAAGTTTTATATTTTTCAAATGGGCTTTTGATAAGGGTTTTATATGGGTGCACGAGAAGCTGTAAAACTTCGATTCAACGATAGACACTTGGCAGATTTATCAAGTTTTGAAAATCGGCACCGTATTAAGAGTTGTATTTTTTTTTTAAAAATTTTTTTTTGACCCGGTAAGAATAAGAGAAAAAAGAGGAGAAAAATTATATTGAAACATTAAATTAAAACCTCTAATTTAATACCTATGAGCTGTGGCTTAGTTGACAACAGAAGCTGAGCATGTGAAAAGAGTTTTGGGTTTGATTCTCATTAAATGTACCTAGAGGGAGGAGCGAAGAACTTTAATTGTGATCAAACCTCGAGCCAAATTAAGCGGTTTCAAATTATAGGTCTGAACATCGATGGTGTAAAAAAAAAAAAACCTCCAATTTAATTAAAATGTCACTAGCTATTTTGCATAATGTACAAGGAAAAATTATGGCTATTTTGCTCATTCAATCTTTCTTTGCTTAGATGAAAAAATACAGCCAAGTGTTTGTTTTAGATGTACTTAAATTCATGATTTCTTGCACCTTTCCTTTTTTTTCTTTTTTTCTTTTTTATCCCTTCTTCTTCCTTAAAATTGGATGAGAAAATTCTAAACTATGTAATACACTCTTCTTAATATGTTTGTGAATCGATGATTTCTTTTCCTTCTTATTATTTAAATTTTGATTCTTATTTTTCGTATAGAAATCCTTGATAAATAATAAATTAATATCCATTTTAAATTATATTTAATGAACTCTTCAGCTCGAACCAAAGAAACAATTATCAAATTGATTGTAAATTTATCAAGTTGATTAACAAAATCATAGAAAGAAAAAACCTAGTGGTATCTTTGTTGCTCACTTTTTTTAAGTGTTCTTTTAGATTTTGTTTTTTAAATTACTTTCGATCGTTTTCTTTGGTCGCTGGTGGTTTCTTTTCATCATCTTTATTGTTTTTCTTTATTTTATTTAATTTTCTTTCTAATAGTTTTTAAACATATGACCGTTTATAGCAAAACTTCGATTTAGTCTCTCAGATTTGTAATAATTGATAGATTTTGAGTATTTTTAGTACTCTCTCGATGAGGTTATTAATTTCTCTTCTTTCATGGGATATATTAAACTTTTCACGGGTGTCAGTTGTAACAAGTTTCAAAAAAATATCATTCGAGACAATATCGTGAAAAGTTTATCTTGTCGTCTCATTTAAAAATGGATCATTTTTTACTTGAAAGATTAATATCTTATGCCAAAATCAAGATTATCTCCAAACAAAAGATTTCAATTTTTTATATTTTTATTTATTATTCCTATAAGAATAGAAATATTATGATAATATATATTCATTATTAATGAATTGATTGTAAATTTTTTTTATTGTCTTCGACTTCTTACAAATAACAATTCACATAGTTGATAATAAATAAAATATAAATTTTTATAAATTATAAATCATGTTGTTGGAACTAGCTAGAAAAATAATAATTTTTATATTAGACTTATGGTCTAGGTTCACTCATAATAAAAGCTACATAAAAACTCAAACAGAATGTATGGTGTCTATGTAACTTTTAAACAACGACCGAATATGTAATTTAATCTCTAAATCTTGATAAAAATATTTCATGTAACCTTAAACTTCGAAATAAGCTATGTGTTTCCCAAAATTTCTCAGAAATTAACTATGCGACTGTCCGGCGAGACTCCAGGAGGCAAAAGCTTGAGAATTACACACTGAGCTCAAATCCGAAATTTGATTTTTAATCGGTATTTTAAGATTCAATTTGTTAAATTCAATATAAATTTCAAGTTTAGAAATTGTTGTTATTAATTAAATTAGTTTTGATTAAAATAATTAAGGGTTAAGAATAAAATAAGATTTTATCAAATTAGAGCAAATTAAATATTTAAGTGTTATTCGAATTATCTCGAGGACGGAAAATGATTTAAGTAAAATGAAATTTATTGCTGGATAGGTATCAATTATTTTGAAATTAGGACTATATGAACAAAGATGGTGATGAAATAGGTTACTTAGAGGATATAATATTTTGAGTGAGATTAATCGAGTGAGGGATTATTTATATTTGGTTATATAAAAGATTTATTATTTGGCGACTGGTTAAGGAAGTAAACCATATCGAGATGAAAATATTTGAGGATATATTGGGATTAGATCGACGCTTATTTTAATAATAAGCTATGAGTTGAACATAAAATTATTACTGGTCATAATTGGATTATTGATTGCCCGATGGATAGACTATGTAAGTAATAATCGATAAGTGTATTAAATAGTTAATACTTGAGCAAATAGAGAGTTCTATTTGAAGGACAATACTATCAGAAATATCGATAAGATTTAGATTAATTAAAGCAGTCCAATATCTAAGCAGATATATGATACATTAATTATTATTTAAGAAAAATCATCTGTTTAATGCAGTCTTTCCTTTGTATTTGTGTTTTATATAGGTTATCCGAGTTTGTTTACCGCTCTTGCTAGTTAAAAATTCAAATGGAGTCTTGCTCCTTCTTTTATCATTGTAAGTAATAATAAATGATGCATGCAGTCATTTGCAAACATGCATTGACCAATTTGCATCTTTTTATATATATATATATATAAAACTAAAGATCAAAGTATAAACTAGTACCAACTTCTCTTGTACCAAATAAAACAATATTTATCATTTACTACTTGTTGGTACTAAGACAAGTCTATAATGCAAGTCTGTCATGTAACGGTCCTTAAACTGTCATATCTGAGAAAATTAAATCTCACATTTTTAAACTGTAACACCCGCCGCCCAGTCCCGAGAGACTCGACGGCGGATGCCACATTTGGTGCCGGAGACACCGTTTTAACTTAACATATAAATCATAAAACTAAAATTTATAATTAGAAGTAACTGAGTAGTCACCAGTTTCACGAGTAAATTTTTTTTTTTATAATAGTAATATTTCATTTCCTTTTCTTATCTTTTTATATATATATATATATATACATCGGGAAAAATCCTACAGAAATACTGTAAGAATATCCCTATAAAAACTAAGCTCGCCAAACATGTGAATACAAAATACTCCCAATTAAACTCTAAACTTCCAACATCTCCAATTACTCATTATAACATAACAACACCTTTATATTTTTATAACTGAATAAATCCTCAATAGTATTTTAGATCCATCAATTAATTGCATTCATTATATCTATCAAGTCTTAATGAACTAATCATATCAACTGACTTCAAATATTTCATATTCAATCATTTAATAAATCTTATTCTTATCTCCAAATAAATTATACACCAAAATAATTTATAATTACATACTTCAATTATATTTCAAATAACATAATATCTGAAAATGTAACAATTATACATGCCATCATTCTTCATTATATAAATCTCAATCGACTACTACCAAATTAGTCACTTCTGCTCTTCAAATCTTCAAATAGCAACCACGATCTTCAACCTACGCGTGATAAAAATCGACGCGCTGAGTATAAAACTCAGTGGTGCTCATAATTCACATACTTACCAAAGTTGCGATGGCAACTTACTTTAAACACAAATTTCGTAAAATCATTTATAATCATAAAATCATTAAATTTCAACATACATTTACATTTATAGCAAAAGAAATATCAAATAAACTCTTACTTAATAACATAAATCATTTAATTCTTTATACCATAAATCCTTTACTTAAACATTTAATCACTATAAATACTTTAGTTCTTTACTTAGAATATCAAATAAACTTATAATTATAACATAATAATGTAATTCTTTCAAATCATAAAGTCATTACTTGAACATTTATTATACCAATACATATACTCTTTATTTAATACCATGTACCGAAATATCATGCTTTGACAATTCATTTGATAACATAATCCTTAATTTCCAAAGTAAGGTTTACTAAAATAATATGATCTCATTCGTTTAATTGTCTTACAAATATTTTCCATAGGGCTCGCATACACTTAGGAGAAAGAGAAGCAGATAAGTTTTCATAACTTATTCATAATGGCCTTAGGTCGCCAACCTTTTCATAACATATAGAGCGCGTCCGCCCTAACAGAACAGAAGACACCCACGTGTCTAGCATATGATCATAGCTTCTTATCAGAATGACATCAAATGCCGAGCATGCTCATCAGACAGAATAAAAATCAAATCACGCATCAAATTCACACTAAGTATATTAGAGCCCAAAATCCTTGTTTTAATTCTTACTTCATATCACTTATTAGAAAACTTGTCTTATTCTTTAGTCTTCTTAAATTCATAATGTAAGCTTACTTTAGAATCATACTTAAACATAATTACTGAACATAGACATTTTATTATCATATGAAATCATACATGTAAGCTTACTTCAGAACTTAAGTAACTCATATACTTAAACATAATTACTTAATATAGGAAATTTATCATAAATCCCTTTTCTTTTAAAACTTTCTTAAAGTCATAATGAAATTTATCATAAGAAATTTCTTATCATATAAAATCATATTTTCCTTATTCAACATTCAAAGCACATACACCATAAATACCCATTTCGTTGTTAAAACTCTAAGCATATATAAGTTATCAAATAATCATACTTATGTCATATATATAAAATAATTAAATAAGCTTTACTACACTAAGGTGGTACCAAGGGGAGGAATTTCCTTCTCCAATCAAGCATGCTAACATAACTCTTATGCACAAAAGTATCCATTTCAACCCTCATCATGCATTATCTAAACCAATTCCACACTTTTTCAATTTATATCCATTTCAACATATCCACTACAACACTTGTCAAACTTATTGTCAAGTAAATGCTAAACCACACAAATAATCAAGAGAACTTCATCACACATGATTTATACATACTTTTATCCAAATAAACCTATGATTTAAGACATAGAAAATTTCCAGCATTAATATAATCTTGACCTTTGCTGGGTTTTTAAGACATAACTTAAGTTCTGTGTCTCCAAATTGAGTGATGTTTGATTCATTAGAAAGCTAAGACAAAATACTACAAATGTTATGAAGGGACCATAACCCAGATAAATCTGCAAGATAGGCAAAATAAGCTAGGAACACAGACTGATAGTCCAGACCGGATTCAGCAGAACCAAGTCCAATGTTTATTGAATTTCTCCGTAACCAGACACTCAAATTAAACCAATCCAACACCAGGGCAATCTCAAGACACAGGGTAACAAATCTCATGAAGAGCTCAACACCTAATCTTGCCATTATGGTGGTCAAAATAGTCACTCAATCTATTGCTGCATGTGGTACGTTACAACAGAGTCAGTTTAGGTGTTTTAGTCATAAGTTGAGCTATATATATCAAAATTGGACACAAGAGGATGGGTTGAAAAGCTAAAAAATATACCTACAACTTTTATGAAGGACTCAAATACAGAGGGAAAATAAAACGAATAGAAAAACAGTCCTTAAACACACCCATTAACATTTTGTCCTAATTTCAGCTTACTTAAATCATATACAAGGTAGAGATTTCTACCACATACTCACTACTCATCAAATATCATCTTAAGATCACAAATCCTCAAAGAATAACAAGAAAACTTAAGGCCTTATTCATCAATAGGTTCTGCCACTCTTGGAGGATGAAGAAGAAAATGTTTTCCTCATCAATTCAACATATAAGCATGCTTAGAAATCTCCCAAGAACACATGTATACCACCAAAATTCAATAATCAAATTATTTAATATAAAATTTCCAATTTTCACAAAATAGTATAAACTTCACAAAATCAAAAATTTAAACAAGGTAAGAGGATTTATGAACACTTACCTTAAACATAAGCTCTAACAAGCTTAAATCAAACTCTTGAAGCCTTGATTTTCCCTTGTCTTTGGTAGGAAGTGCTCCACCCTTTGTCCTCCAAATTACTTGAAATTATTCACCAAATATCATTTCTCAAGCTTTAAACTCTAGGATTGATTCCTTAAATCAAGTTAAATGGGTTGAATTTGATGGATTTGGCTAAGGATGAAGTTGAAGAAAAACAAAGAGAAGAAGAAGAAGAAGGAGATAGCCAACGCCAAAGAGAAGAAGAAGGAGAGAAAGTGGTTGCTCAAATTATTGAGCACAAGGGTATTTTAGTCTTTTCTCAACATTGGATGGCTAGGATTGAGTCATTGTAATCTAATGGCTACAAATATTCTCCAAATTAAATTCTTTCAAAATATTATTTAACACAATAAAATCCACAATAAAATCCTCAAATTTACTCCATAAAAATAATTCATCTAATTTCCTTAATTAATATAACACCATTTCAAATTTACTCCATACACATATTGCCTCTAATTTTCTTAATTAATATCACTCCTTAATTAACTATTCACTAATTTTCTAAATTCTCCAAAAATATTCATTACTTACATTTACCCATAAAAATAATGTATACATACTCCAGAAATATTAAAGAAAATATTAAACATACATAGTAATTTTTTCGGACAAAAATAATATTTATTCCCGGACCGATGATACTATTCACAGACCGATAACTTACTATTTCAGACACAGAAAAATGGGGCGTTACATAAACCGTTTCAAATTTCACAATCCAGTCAAAAGGAATTTGTAAATAAATTAAAAGATCAGTTAAGTAAACTTGAGGTTCATTCTGAGACTACTCAACAAGTAGCTCCTAATACTCCTCAAGCATCAAGAAATATAAATATTTTAGAAGAAAACACTAATTCTGAGGCTAGTGAACCTAACTCAGAAGATGTTAAAAAATTTGAAATAAATCCTATAACACATAGAGCACTAGTAAATAGGGCACCAGACCTAGGAATAATTGATAAACCTAACACTATATCTCAATTTAAATATAATGCAACAACAATATATGAATGGAATATAGATGGACTTTCTGAATATAATATATTGAGTATTCTGCAGCAAATGACAATGGCTGCTAATGCATATAAAACTCAATCCATTATATCAGATAGAGCTATTGCAGAAATCATTATAGCAAGTTTTACAGGACAATTAAAAGGTTGGTGGGATTATCACCTAACTGACCAACAACATATAGAAATATTAAATTCAATTCAAGTAAATGATGAAGGTGAACCCATATATGATGAGAATGGTGAAGTAATTCAGGATGCTGTGTCATCTTTAATTCTCACTATCTCGTTACATTTTATAGGTAATCCATCTCACTTAAAAGATAAAAATGCAGAGTTATTAAGTAATCTTAAATGCAAAAAATTAAGTGATTTTCAAAATTATAAAACAACTTTCCTCACTCGATTAATGTTAAGGGAAGATTCCAATCAAGGCTTTTGGAAAGAAAAGTTCTTGGCAGGATTACCTTATTTTTTGGGTAAAAAAGTTAGAAATCATATAAAACAACAATATGATCAACCTATACCTTATAGTCAATTAACATATGGACAGTTAATTAGTATAATACAAAAAGAAGGTCTACAAATCTGTCAAGATTTAAAGCTTCAAAGAACATTAAAATATGAAATGCATAAAACTAAACAAGAACTAGGATCATTTTGTAAACGATTTGATTATAGTATAACATCTTCTCAAAGGTGTGATGGACAGTGTTCTAGAACACCTAAAACTAAAAAACATTATAAAAATAAAGATTATAAAAGGCAATATAGATCCACACCAAGTAAAGATAAATTTTATCATAAAGAAAAATCTAAACCCACTCAGAAACAAAAAAGAAAACAACCATATAAATCTTCAGGTAAAACTTCTTTTAAAAATCTGACTTGTTATAATTGTGGTAAAAAAGGTCATACTTCTAAATTTTGTAAATTCAATAAAAAATTGAATGAATTAAACTTAGATGATGAAGTGTTAAATAAAATTCACGAACTATATCTTGATTCTGATACTTCAGAATCTGCGATTATAGAAAGTGACAACCAAATTGATGAATTAGGTTCAACCATTAGTTCATCTGAAAAATCTTTAAATATGTTAACTAAAGATCAAAGTACATTATTAGAAGTAGTAAATAATATAGATGACCAAGATACTAAAGCTAAACTTCTCAAAAAACTCATAAAAAGTTTTGAAGAAGAAAAACCAGTAAAAGAAGATATAACTCCTAAAATCCAACCTAATACTTATGATTTAACGACCATATTAAATAAAAATAAAAAGGTAGATATGGAAACTTCTAATAAAGATTTATATAAAGAAATTAAAACCTTAAAGCATGAAGTACATGAATTAAAAATGCAATTTCAACAAAACAGTCAAAGAATAAAACATTTAGAGTCTCAACTCATTTCTGGTTCTTCCTCAGATGAAGAACCAGACAATGCCATAAACGATGACATAAACCAATTGGATGAAGACATAGATAGTAATTTTCTAAATCTATTACAAGAAATAACTTCAAGAAAATATTTAGTAAAAATAAACATTAAAATAAATGATTTTTGTATAGATGCAATAGCACTGTTTGATACAGGTGCAGATTTAAACTGTATAAAATCTGATATAATACCTAAACGATATTGGTTAAAAACTAATGAAAAGTTAAGTACAGCAAATAAGTCTAAATTAGAAATTATAGGTAAAACAGATGCATTAATAGTAAATCAAGGTTTAGAAATAAACACAGTATTCTTACTGTCACCTCAGATAAATTATATGGTAATATTAGGAACTCCTTTTATAAACCTAATAACACCATATTCAGTTAAAGATGATTGTATTAAATTCACAATAAGAAATAGTAAAGCTAGGTTAGAATTCACAGAAAAACCTAAAAAGAAGCAATTAAATTTATTAAAAGCTCATTCAATTAAAATATTAGAAATTAATTCTTTGATAAAATCTAAAGAAGAAGATTTAAAAGATATAAAAAATAATGTATGTCTAAATAGAATTAAAAAACAATTAGAAACTGAATTTATACAAAATAAAATCAAAAATTTAAGAGAATATATGGAAAATAAACTTTGTGCTGATCATCCAAATGCTTTTTGGAATCGCAAACAGCATGTAGTTGATTTACCATATGAAAAAGATTTTGATGAAAGAACTATTAAAACTAAAGCTAGGCCAATTCAGATGAACCCTGAATTGATTGAACATTATAAAAAAGAAATCACAGGATTAGAAGCTAAAAAATTAATTTGTAAATCTAGAAGCCCATGGTCTTATGCTGCTTTTTATGTGAATAAAAATGCAGAAATAGAACGTAGCGTACCCAGATTAGTAATAAATTATAAACCATTAAATACAGCTTTAAAATGGATTAGGTATCCTATTCCCAATAAAAAATATCTTTTAAAGAAACTATATAATGCAAATATTTTTAGTAAATTTGATATGAAATCTGGCTATTAGCAAATTCAAATTGCCCCTAAAGACAGATATAAAACAGCATTCACAGTTCCATTTGGTCAATACGAATGGAATGTAATGCCATTTGGATTAAAAAATGCTCCTTCAGAATTCCAACGAATAATGAATGACATTTTTAATCCATATTCAACATTTTGTATAGTCTATATAGATGATGTATTAATTTTTAGTCAAACTCTCGAAAACCATTTTAAACACTTAAAAACCTTTTGCATGGTTATTGAGAAAAATGGTTTAGCACTTAGTAAAACAAAAATGGATCTATTTAAAACTAAAATTAGATTTTTAGGTCATTATATTGAACAAGGTATAATTCAACCTATAGAAAGAACACTTGTTTTTGGAGAAAAATTTTCAGATGAAATTACTAATAAACTCCAATTACAAAGATTTCTTGGTTGTTTAAATTATGTAATTGATTTTTATCCAAATTTAAATTGCATGATAAAACCATTACATGACAGACTTCGTAAAAATGCTGGTCCTTGGACACATCAGCATACGCAACTAATAAAAAAGATTAAATCTTTAGTAAAAGAAATTCCTTATTTGTATATTCCTAATCCTAATGCTTTTAAAATTGTTGAAACTGATGCGTCTAACATTGGTTATGGTGGTATTTTAAAACAAAAAATTAATGGTAAAGAACGCATAATCCAATACACTTCAGGTCATTGGACTCCAACTCAATTAAATTATTCTATTATTAAAAAAGAAATTTTAAGTATAGTAATTTGTATCAATAAATTTCAAAGTGATTTACTAAATCAAAAATTTTTGTTGAGAATTGATTGTAAATCTGCAAAAGACATTTTGCAGAAAGATGTTCAAAACCTTGCCTCTAAACAGATTTTTGCTCGATGGCAAGCTCTTTTAAGTATTTTTGAATTTGATATTGAATTCATAAAAGGAAATTCAAATAATATACCGGATTTTCTAACCTGTGAATTCTTACAGAATGATGGGAAGAAAGAAGGATAAAGGGAAGAACCCTATGCCCGATTCACCTAGTAAAAGTTCACCCACTAAAGCTCTTTCAGAGCATTCAGAAGACCTACCTAAAACTCTAAATACTAGTAAAGACCTTAAAAAATGGATTGAAGAACTTTCTCAATCCCCAGAAGTTCTTAAAGCATTGCAGAATATAGCCTCTTCTTCCACAGAAGAGTCAGGTATGGCTTCTAAACCTAAAGCGATCGTACCCGCTCATGGTACGGCTACTCTATCTCAAACGGTAGACAGTAAAGAGTTATCAAAACCGTTGATGGCTGTGGATTTGCCAAAAATCCAATATACTAATACTAGTAATATACATAAATGGTTTGTAAAAAGTTTATATGATTTTGAAATTGAAGTTGAGGATGGATACAACAATATCAATCCTTGGCAAATTGTAAAACATTATTACCCTGAGAACTGGTATTTTGTTCCTTTTGATTTGTCAAAATCTCAGGAATATTATCATAATATATTAGTAGAAACAGGATCTGTAAAAATTAAACATACTTTTGATAAAAATAAAACTATTTCTTATTCTTCTTTACAAATAAAACGCGTCATCCACCCTAAGGATTGGCCGTATCTTCTTTATCTACTCCCGTAAGATTTAAAACCTTATATAAACACTGTATGATTTATAATTATTTTGATTATAAAGATGCGTGGGATAAAGTTTTTAGTATTCAAAATCCAACTACTACGCATTCTTGGTTAATATATTTTGATCAAAGTATACGGACTGATTTAAAAATACCAAATTAGTTTAAAAGATTGTGGCAATTTAAAGGTATTTCTGAGGAAATTATTCCTCCGAATATCATTTCTTTATACCAGTACTTTAAAGCCCATTATAAACCTAAACCTGAAGAAGTTCATATTCCCTCTCTTATGTACTATTGTATGTCCTTCTTCACTCCATGGGTATATCAATAGTATTTCGACTATCAGTATATTCCAGGAACCCAAATTCCTATGTTAGTAAAGAGACATAAAATCAAATGGTGGGAATCCTTTAAAAACTCCACTACTGAATTAAAAATCCGTCAATGGATTCTAAATAAATTGTCCAGCCCATCTAAACCAGCTTTAACGTATGCCAACACATTAGCCATTGAGGATAATCCTCAATTTGGTATCCAGAAGGCCCAATGCCAGGCCCGTTTAGCTGCTACTAAAACGCCCGAAGAATATAAATTGATCTGTCAAGAGATGTTTGAACAACTCTCTACCAGTTCAAATCAGCCCATAAACCCATCATCTAGTAAAGCCCACAGTGCATCCTCTAGTAAATCTTCAACCACTACACGCCATAAATGTAAAAGTAAAATTGTCATATCATCATCTTCATCCCAATCCTCATCCTCAAATGAAGATAGTGATAGTAATGATGATATTCCCTCTCCCATTAAAATCAAAAGTAAAGCAAGTAAAAAAGCTAAAGCAAAGAAAGAAAAGATAAAAAGAGAAAAAAGAAAAGAAAAGCTAAAAAAGAAAAAGAAGGACAGCTCATCGTCCTCATCTTATTCTGACTCATTGTAAATAGGTAGAAGGAACCTTATTCCTTCAACTTTTCAGTAAACCGCCAAGATATTATTTCCAACTAATCAAGTGGCAGACCAAACACTATTCAGCTACAGTAAAGGTCAACCACTATGCAGCTACAGTAAAGGTCAAGACACAGTGGCAGACAACCCACTGTTCATCAACAGCAAAAGTCAAGATTCGGTGGCCGACATGTCACTGTTCATCAATAGTAAAAGCAAATAGTAAAGATTCCAATAATTTGTTATTTAAAGGGAGCCTTTCCTCTTGTGAAGGCATAAGCTTAGACTCTAAAGAATACTTATAAGCTTAAAGATAAAACTTAGACATCTCCCTTCTCCTTTCAACTTCTCTTGTAAGGATTCAAGGTTAGAGATTCTTTCTAAGTATAAACTAATTTGAGCTTATCATTTAAATTTTAAATTTTGTAAATCAAATTTAAATTTTGTATTTTATAATTAAATCAAAGTAAATTTTTATATCCTGCTACTATTCTAAGACCGTGTTGACGACACTTTCTTCTTCTCCCCCCACACTCTGACTTAATTCTGGGGATCCCAGGTTAAGATTGCAGGAACCCTAAACCTTGTGTTAAAATCTACAATAAAAATTGGTTGAGTTGATTGATAAATATTAAATTGATAAAATGATTATAAGTATGCTCTGTGGATGCGGCTTAGTCTGATCTTCCACATAAGAAATATTGTTTATATTATATCTATAAATTTAAAGTGATATGAATTATATCTATATATTTATAGATCCCATTGATCATAGCATTCTTATTTGTATGTACATTAACCTTTAGTAAAAGTTACTTCAGAATCAACATACTGGTATAATTTGTTTTGTAAACGGTCCTTAAACCTTTTGTTTATATATATATATATATATATATATATATATATATATATATATATATATAAACGATATTCAGCCTTCACTATTTTAATATTAAATTATAAAAATAACATTATTTACGTTATGATCTATCGTGCAAATTATAGTAATATAAGCATATGAGAATTAAATATTTATACATATTTCGTAATTATATCCCTATGTGCTTATAATCTACTATGCAATTTACTACATTATGCGAGTTGATTGGATTACTTGTAATATGATAATGTTGTGCCTTGTATTCAGATGGAATTAGGATGAAGTGGGTCACCATGGGATTGTGATATGGTCTGGGACAATTGCCAGTTTTGGATTTCGGTGCCCCCGTGTGCACCTGATGAAATGTTATATGAATGATATGGCAAAACCACAGGGTGGCTTCTTGTTGGAAATGGAAAAAGAAAGAGAGAATGGAAAAAAAATGTGAGAACTGGTCAAGTGAGGAATAGACCAGTTGGCCATGTATGAGGATCGGTTTCCTGGTGCACACATATGAGATGACAGGCCATGTGTGATGACAACTTGTTAGAGGTTTTATGACTCCATTTAATGTGATTATTTGAAGGTAATATTATTTATAAGTGCTGATGTTGTGACATGTGCTTGACTGAATAAGTGTTCATCATAATAAATGTGCAAAGCATCTTGTGTGATCGTTTGGCTTATGCATTATTTATTATTAATTATTGAGTTTGTGAAACTCACCCTCTCCCATAAATCTTTCCCAGAAGGTAGACATCTTGCTGATTCAGATGAACTCTGTTTCTTTCTCCTACGAGTTACAATAGTAAATTCCAATTTTTAGTAATATTTAAAAGTACAATATTGTGTATAAAAATATATCATCGTTGTACTGAGCTCTGCAGTTAGGGAGTGATATATTACAATATAGCATGTAAAAATTATTAGAGTGTTGTTCAATAAACCTATGAAATTTTTCTAATTGAATCTCTGAAAGTACGATAGGACCAATTGGCCTATGGTATAGACGACGTGAAAGGTATATGAAATACAGATCCGAGCTATGAACTATTTGAAAAATGGAAGCTGAATCAGAGATATGATATGGTTGTATGATTTAATCACATCATATTATGGGCTTATTGTTCTTGGAATCGACTTTGAAGAAATGGATTGATGTGAGTTGGGCTTACTATGGGCCTCGGAGCCTTAAGCTTACTTGGGTCTTAGTGCCGGTTCGGCTCAGAGTTTTGGGTGTGATATTAATATAACTTTTGCAATAATAATTTTATATTTTCTTTCACAATTTTAAGTTATTTTTCACAATTTTTTATAATAAAATGAATGTTGTCCTTTTTAAAAAAAATAACACTTTTATACTTAAAATTATAATATCTATATTTTTTCTAGAAGATATTTTTATTGAAAATATAAAACATATTTAAATAACTTAATTAAATATTTTTATTTTTAATTTTGTATTATGCTTTAATATGTAATTAGTTAAATAAGTTTTAAAATATGATGAAATTTGATATTATTGTTATTATTATTATTATTATAGATACTTAATAATAACAAATTTTAAAAGAAAAGTTTCTAAATGTATTCTATTAAATTTCATTTCTTTTACTTATGAAAGTTATGAATAATATTGTTAAAATTTTTTGAATTAAAATATTTTTATTAATTACTAAGTGAATGCATTTTTTATTTTTTATTAGCTATAAGTGAATACTTTTTAAATTTGATAGACATATAAAGCTATTTGACGATAAGAAATCCTATTCACCAAAATAAAGTAAACTAGTTCAATAATCATTTATTAAAAGTGCATGTTCCGTATTTTCTGTATTTATCTTTTGAAAATAAATAAAGACAATGCTCGAAATTTTGAAATTATATATATTATTACTTTTTTTGAAGGTAAATATATTATTAATTAAAAAACATTTCTGAGATCAATATTATCATCCAAACTTTTATGTACGCGCATATGAAAATATATTTTATCGTAAATTTTTTTTTTGTGCTGAACCAAACTAATCAGTTTTATCATTATAATTATTATTATAAAAAATTTTTCAGTTTTCATTTTATTTTCAGATTTTTTTATTTATTGCAAATGGACTGAGATAATACTGTAAATTACATATTCATATATAAGAAAGGTTATCCACTCTTTAATTAATTATTTTAAGATCAAAACTCTTTTGGACAAAATAACTCGAACCGAAACTCAACTTTTATAAAAAAAAAAAAATCAATCCGTCTACTTTTTTTATACTTGCATGAGATCCAGACTTGTGTTCGTTTTAACGGAGTATAGTAAATCTGACTAATTATTATTTGCCCAGACCCACGTTCATTTTAATGGTCCACAATAAATCTGACTAATCATTATTTGTCCAAAGAATTCGCACTGAGAAGTTTGTGTTGCGGAAGATTGAATCTATAAACTAAGTCACGATGATCAACTTATAATTATTTTTTGCCGCTACCCTCTTTTGGTTGTCAATCAATCTACGTTTGATTAGCTCATTTTTTCAGAAATTAATCACACATATCATGTAATGCATTAAGGGGAAAGATCAACGTGCACCATATGGAATTATTAACATTATGAAATTATAAAAGAAAATATTTATAAATTAAATTCTAGAAGTATGTTTAAGCGATAAGGACTCTCTATTTATTAAAAGTTAGGTGTTAGCAATAATCATAATAATGTTGATGTTATGTTATGAAAGCTGTATTACTTAGGTGTAGTGTGATTAGATTTGTCTTGAAACCACACGCATGGCATTATTTATTAAAGATTTGGAATAGCCTGACTGTTATATATCTTATTTTCTTTTTTTTTTTTTTTAAGAAAAAGGTGGAAAAGAATTATGAATTCATATACAGTTCAAGATACAATTCTTCAGGGTGTCACAATAATTATTTTTTTTTATCAAAATTCAGATATTAATGATAAACTAAAATATATTGTATTACGTACTTATAGATTATTGGAATATATATATATATATATATATATATTAAGGTTTTCAAACTGTTGTACAAAATATATCCTATTTTAAGAATAAAAAAACACAAAGTGATTGGCTAACATCCAAACAATAAAATAGATGCATTGGTTGAATATATATATATATACTTCATAACAACTTACAACCAATATTTTGAAACTCATAAATTTAGGAGTTAGGTGTAATTCCTGGAATTAGCAACTTTTTAAATGTATAAGCCGAAGACGGGAGGGGGTGCCATCAACTTTGCTCAAAGAAAATTTTAATTTCAATTAATGCCTACCAAGATTTTTTTAAAAAAAATTTATTAGAGGTTTTTATAGGTCAAAATAATATAATGAACTACACAATATGGATAACTCTCGCATTGACTGACCAAATTGGTGAATATAACTGTAGTCGAGATAACTTAAATCCAGATTACTAATTTTTTTTTTTTTTAAATGGAACTCATCCTGAATTATGTAAATTATGTTATGCAATTGATGTATTGTTAGCAAGTAATTAGATGTAGGAAGTGTTATGTGGTCCATCGAGCAAGGTTGGTGATCAATGGGTCCAACTCATTTACCTGCTCTTTCATCCTTTTGGATCCAACAAAAGATAAATGGAAAAAGCAAACTATTCCTAACTATATATTATTCATTTATTATTGATTATATTAGGATTAATTTATTATTTCCTATATATTATACATTTAAGTTTATTTTTAAAGTCAACATTTCAGTCATATAAATATCTCATGAATTTTCAATTGCTCCAACCTTGTGCACTACATGGCTAATTGTGTGATTAAATCAAATACAATATTAACACTCTAAAATTAATTACACAAGTCTTCCAATTGATATATGTAAATTCTATAAATCTTATTTGGAAATTATGAAGTTTAGTATAAATAGCAAGTGTTTATTTCATTTCCAAAAATTAAATTTTATAAAATTCAATATAATTACTTAAATTCTATTATATATAAATGAAATTTAACATTCAAATTCATTTATATAAAAAAGGGATTTATATAAAGATAAAAACACTCTAATTAACCTATAATAGATCCGAATTTTAATTTTCACTTCATGTAATTTCTACGATGTGTAATTTTTATCCAAAAATGGATTTATATTATAGTTTATGAGCAAAATTACTCTTTAATGGGTTTATAATAAAATTCATAATACATTTACTGCCAGGTTAAATAATAGTTTCTGAGTGAAACAGTTAATGTGCAAAATGTTCAAATAATAATAATAAAACTATATATTACAATGAATTTTTATTTTCTGAAACTAAACTGGCATGTTGCCAAAAAAGGAAAGTTTCTGAGTAGAAGAGAACACCTTAAAACTGTGTTCCTCTTGTGGAAAGTTAACGTCAACCAACGATCATCAAAATTCAAAACGTTGCGTGCGGGAAGAAGCTTTGGTCGACTATTAGGACAAAACCATAATTAATTAATTAACACAATACTAATAATAATAAATAATAAACGACACTTTTCTCAAAAAAAAAAAAAAATAATAATAATAATAAACGACACAGAAAGCGAAATATATGTAGTTTTTTCTTTTTTTACTTTCCTAATTTTCAAAACACATTTAAAAAAAAAACCCATCCATTACCATTTACTAGATTGTGAAGCAGGCTTGCATATAGAGACAGGAAACCAATACCTTTCACGGCCTCTGCCGAAGCAAACAAGACCCCTTTTTTCTTTCCTCGATTTTCACTTCCATTTCCGGGTAATGCGGAGCTTGTATGTCAAATTTTTTTTTTAATTTGCTTTTAAAATAAATTTGTCTCTTCTGTGTTATTTGATTGCTTAAGGTTTTCAATTCGCTGTTTACTTTTCTTTTCTTCTCCTTTTTTTTTTTTTTTTTGATTTGATTGTCTTAATTGATTGTATGTGAAGACAACGGCGTGGAGAATCTCGAACTGGGTATCTTTGTTTTTGTTTTTCTTTATTAATTGGTTTCATTTTTGCAAAACTTCAACGCGGGTTTTGTTTCCATTTTAATGTTATTTGTGTTTGATTGGATTGTTTTTGGTGATTGGGTTAATTGGGAAAAGAATTGAAATATAGAATGCGATAACCTTGAGCAAATACTGAATGGGTTCGTTTTATTTCACTGTTCTTGTCTCATTTTATGGTTGCTTCCTTTGTTGTATATTATAAATGTTAAACATAGTTTTTGGCTCAATATACTTGAGTTTTGTGTAAAAAATGGTAGCCAGTTGAGATTTTGAAATGGGTTTTTGTTTTTGTTAGGAATTTTGTCTCATATTCTATTTTTACTTTGGTGGTTATTAGATTGCCAAGGCGTTTCTGTGCTTTTTTTGAGGTTTATATTTGATTGAGATCAGTAACTTCGTTGGAGATTAGAAATAACTTTTTTTTTTTCAAAATATATTTATGAGAACGGTGATTTCCTGTAAAATTCCAGTTGCTTTTCTCATTCTCAATTGCTTATTGATAGCTATCTAATCATACAGGTGACTGTGAATGAACTAGAGATAAAAAGCTGTTTTTCTGGGTCAATTTTCATTAGATGAGTCTACTTTCAACTCTATAAAGTTTGTCAGCAGAAAATGTTTCCTTGTATTTTGATTGCATATAGATGTGCTTAAGTTGTTTGGTTTCTGCATGGATTGATCCTTGATGTTATTATTTTTCTTCTCCTTCTTGCCAATCCTAACACAAAAAACCCATTTCCTTATAATTTACTTGCAGTTGATTTTTGGATTTATAAATGTCTGGTAAATGTTGTTCCGCCACTTTCATCTTTCCTTTCCTTTTTTCTTTTGCTGCACTTCTACTTTTCGCTTTTGGTTTAAGTAGCCTGTGTTCTCTGGCAGGCTATTTGGTCTTTCAGCTCTTTACTAACTTGTTGATTAGTTTTTTGTTTTTTCAAGAGGCAGAGAGCGCATATGAAATGCTAACTTATTTTAAGTGGTCTGTCTTCTCTGCAATGTTTTATCAAACAATGCAGCTAAATGGTGTCTTGTTGCCACTGTTGACTGTTCTTATAAATATGGTACATCTCTATGGGAGCTCCTTAGAAATTTGTCAATAACTGACTATAGATGCAGAAGATTCTACTTCAAATCCACTAGTCATGCATGCCACAGAACAGTAGGATGCCTTAATGCCAAAACTACCCAAACTCCTTGAACTTTTTCTATGTTTAAACATTAAAGACAAATAGCAAAATTTCATTATGTATTAGAGTAATATCATTAGTAAGATTTTTGTGATGGAAGTTAGTCCAGTTGAGAAAATGGAGTCGTCATTCAGCATCTTGTGCTTAACCTATTGTAAAGTCTAATTTCTTCAAAAAACTGAAGCTGCTGCTGTGTTTACAGGCCAATGGGGTGTTGAATCTTTTGGAAATATTGCAAAAGTGCTTAATTCAGTCAAACTTGAAATACTGCTCACTTCGGGATAACAATGGCTCCTGGGGGTAGTGCTTGCAAAGAGGTTCTTGAATCTCAACCCACAATCCCGGATTATGATATTGGAACAGCAAAGGTAGAGAATAATATTACAACGGCTAAAGGTGCTCCCAGTCTAGGCGGAAAGCATGGAGTTTATACTAATAACGGCGTGCATGAACTCCTTGAGTGCCCTGTTTGCTCAAATTTAATGTATCCTCCAATACACCAGGTTTGCTCTTAATTTCAGCATTTCGGGATGCATTCATTCTCTCCTCCAACCCCACCCCCCCCCCCCCCCCCCCCCTTCCCTAGAATTGAAAATGGCCATATTATGTGTAATGCTCAGAACAGTATTTGGACCCTCCCCTTTTCTCCTCTTCCATGAAGTTAACAAAAGGAAATTTATTTATTTATTTATTTATTTGAAGAACTTCAACTATTGGTATACCAAATTTCTTATGATGCCTCAAATAATTCAGAGATTATTTATAGTTTGCTTGGTTCCTTATACATTTCTATAGTCCACAACTGTAAGGCTTTTGTCATTTACTTGTTATCGTGATTGTGGATACAGTAAAGTAATGCTGGAAGGAATTGAAGTTCATAGGAATCTACCTTTACGGTTTATCATATTGAAGGTGTATTTGAAATATGAAATTTGATAATTTTTTAAGGTTATCATAACCATTCATGAATGACAATATGTATTGTCAGCGCAAGCCATTATCATGTCCAGTGACTGGTTTATGAATATGGTAGGGTAGATAGCTGCGAATATACCATAGAGTTTGCAACTGTCATGGCAGGCTTGTTCGTAACTTTTGTATTCTTAACAGGGTTTTCTTGCAAACTATAGTTTACCACTTTGTGATGGAGGCAAGATTGGGGCATGTATAAGATAGTGTGGTGGTGGTAGATGCATATGACAGTTTGGAAATACATAAAATGGCTTTTTCAATTTGTAAAGTAAAGAAGGATTCATACTTTTTAATACTGATTATAGACTAACTGATTAGTATTTAACTGTATTTTTGGGTCACTTAGGAATCAGTGCAGTAACAACTCTTGATTACTTGACCATAAAACTCCTAACTGCTTAGTTTGGTAAATCAAATTATGAAATTAATGATTCAGTTAAGATTTCAAATTTAAAAACTATGTATTTCCTATTTCTTATTTATTTTTCCACATCTTTTTAGAATTATTGAATATGGTGATCCAATTATCAACTCTCTTATTTATGTTGGACTTTTATGTTATAGTGCCCAAATGGACACACTTTATGTTCGAACTGCAAGATTAGAGTGCATAACTGTTGCCCTACTTGTCGCTATGAACTTGGAAATATAAGGTGCTTAGCCCTGGAGAAAGTTGCAGAATCACTGGAACTGCCCTGCAAGTACCAGGATTTGGGATGTCATGATATCTTCCCATACTACAGCAAGCTCAAGCATGAACAACACTGTCGATTCCGTCCTTACACTTGCCCTTATGCTGGGTCTGAGTGCTCTGTCACAGGTGACATCCCAGCACTTGTTGCACATCTAAAGGATGATCACAAGGTGGACATGCATGATGGGTGTACCTTCAATCATCGTTATGTCAAATCAAATCCGCATGAAGTTGAAAATGCCACATGGATGCTAACTGTGAGTCTCTTGTTTTATGATACATAATAAACTTATATAGTTGGATTGTTTAACCATTCTGGTGTGCTAAAGGATGTGATTTTTCAGTATAATAGAGAAAGACACAAATAACTCAATAGATGCTAACTTCATGTGTCTGGGGTCTTTATGTTTGGGCTTGTGGTTAGAAATTTGACAGAATTTGGTGAATCAAAAAATTGGACCGAGTAGAATAGAAAGACTTGGTTATACTGTTAGAATTGTTCCTGTGCTTTCAGTTTGTACTGTTAGAATTGGTTATATAGGGGCTTTCAGAATTTCACATTTTCTGTTGTAAGAATTGCAAAGACACCACAGTATCGGATGATCGTATGATAAACTTTAATTGCAATATAAAACCTTATTTTATCTTTGATATTTGATTCTAAATCTAATTACCCAAAATTTATGTTTTCTGGGCGATTTGAACAAATACTTCAATTGACATCTTGAGCTTTTAATCCTGTGAAGGTCTTCAACTGTTTTGGAAGACAGTTCTGCTTGCATTTTGAGGCATTCCAGCTAGGTATGGCACCAGTATATATGGCCTTTTTACGATTTATGGGTGATGATAATGAAGCAAAGAAATTTAGCTACAGCTTGGAAGTCGGTGGAAATGGCCGCAAACTGACATGGCAGGGAATTCCCAGGAGCATCCGTGACAGTCACAGGAAAGTTCGTGATAGCCAGGATGGACTCATTATTCAGAGGAGTTTGGCTCTCTATTTTTCTGGAGGAGATAGGCAAGAGCTGAAGTTGAGGGTTACAGGCCGCATATGGAAAGAAGAATGAGAAGAGATAATGTTCAGTTGATTGTACAGTATGCAAAATTTATGTAATGCAAGGTCAGAGCGGTAAAGCTTCAGTTATTCAGATTGGATTTGCTATCGTCTTTACTTCGTGTTCATGATTGAGGTCTTCAACAATCTGTTATCTCACGACTCCGCGGAGCAGATTCCAGTTGAGTGTGTAGGAAGTGAAAACTGAATGTTAAGCTTCATGCATCAAAATGCATGTCGGTTCGCAAATGAACCATGTTTAAATATGCCATTTCTGTTCTGTTTATGTTTTTATGTACCATATTCCCTGATTGAAATGAGAAGGAATAAAGATCCAGTCTCTTTGCTTATCTATGTCCATCTCTTTTCTGCTAATATACTTGGTTCATATTCTTGAAAGACAGAATCCGCGGCCCGCTGTTCTTTTTGGCCGCGTTTTAAATATCACGCTGGCTTGAAAAAAATCCTCAAGTAAACAGAAATCCGAATCCTAATCTTCTCAGGTAAAGGAAAAAGATATTGCATATAATATATAAATCAAAATCTCCATGCTCATCTCTACACTTGCAATTTTTTCTTCTGTTGCATCTTCTTTTACTATTTGAGTCTTTGATCGTCATTAACCATGCCTTCGCCAAGAACTTTTGCAAGGCAAATCAGCTCTCTAATTAGCAGAAACAAGTTTTCTTTTTCTTTTTCTTCTTATAAGCCGCTCTACGCGAAGTTGTCAGAAAGTGCGAAAGCGCAACAGGGTCGAAGAGGCCACATAGCCATTTACGTCGGTGACGAGTGCAGAAGATATGAAGTTCCATTGAAAAGTTTGAAATTTCCGGCGTTGCAAGAATTGATCAAGCAGTCACAGGACGATTACTTCGACTTGAAGATTGACGGGCCAATAATTCTTTCTTCTTGCACTCCTGATATGTTCGATCAACTGTTGAAGCGCGCGAAGGAGTTTGCGTGATATCAGAATTGGATCATCATTAATACCCAATTACATCAAATTTTCTTTAATTTTTTTCTTCTTTACTGTATTTGATCAATCATATACAGGGGAATTGGTAATTGATGTCCCATTATTTTTGTTTTAACTCCAATTAATTCTAACTTGTAGTGCAGGAATATTTTGATTCAAGATCTTTTTTTAATAAACAAAATCACATATTTCTTGATTCTTTTGCATTTATATGTCATAATTCTTGTTTTTATCCCTGAAGTCGCTCATGAGAAAACTTGTCAATATAAAATATAATTTGAGTTCAAAGAATCATGAAAGGAATTTCTTATGTTTGAAAGTAATCATAACATTCATAATTTTAGTGGGTTTTGAAAATTTATAATTTTTTTGGATTCACCTGATGCTATTACCATCCATCAAATAATTTCTAATACTGTTTTAAAATTGAAATTAGATAATTTTTTTAAGTGTTGTGACTTGGATAATAATATTAAATACTATTGAAAATGATTAACCAATTTAATAAAAAGTCTTAAAAATTAAAAAATAAATTTAGAGTTTTTTTTAATTTTTTTTCCATGGTTTCAAATTGAAACCATTGATTTTAACAAAAATTATTGATTTGGATTTTAAAAAATGAAAAATTGAAAAACGAACCACAAAAATATGAATTCGATTACAGTTTAAAATCAAAAACTGTGATCATAGCTTGATTTTGATTTTAATTAATTCAATTTCAGTTTGACTTAAATTTGAAATTAGATTGTCGTCATTATCTACGTGTGACCCAACTTATCATTTTTAAAATGTAACTTAATTTTAATCCGTCCAAAGGATAAAGGGAAAAAAAAAGAAAAGAAGGATCAATTCGGTTTTTGCAAACTAGATATCAGAATTGAGATCATGATAAAGTGAAACAAAGACCGTCCGATGTGAATAATAAAAATAAAACACATGGGGCATGCGAAGCAAACGTGAAAGCACGTAGAAGTAGGTTAGTTTTAGCTGTTAAAGCCTCGGAATCCGAATTTCCCGCTACAACAAAGGAAAATGTGCCTCCGCCTCTGTTTTGTTCTAAAACAGAGAATCAATACAGGGAGTTAGAGAACAGAGAGAAGAAACTAAAAACAACCCATCTCCTTTCTTCCTCTGTTTTCCAAAATCTCCTCCGTTTTATTTATTTTTTTCGTTTCTGTAGATATTTTTTTTTCTTTTCCCACATTTTTCTCCATTACCATTCTCTCTCTATCTACCAATCGAATCTCTCTGTCATTTCCTCTGTTAAAATCTCAAATCCTTAGGTACAGATTCTTTGATTTTACAATATCAACTCTTTCTTTGTGGTTCTTGATTTTTGACGATGAAATAATGAAAAAAGTAGAATTTTGCAGGACATTGTTTGAAATTGTGGTATTAATTGAAGAGCTGATATGTCGTGTTGCGGAGGTGCGGAGGAGGAACTCGACGGCCCGCCTGCTAATCCATCTGCAGCCCCACCTAAAGGAGGCAATCCATATGGAGGTAATTGTCCCTCTAAATTTCTTTTCCTTTTTCTTCTTCAAATGCTGGTTTTATATGCATATTTCAATTTCTTTTTCTCTTTTGTTTTATAAATTTTTTGAAATAGTTTTATATGCATGTTCTTTTAGTATGTATCAGAAATTCAAAGTTGTAATTAATGTTCCTCATTCCATACATAGGCACAAATTGAGAGCAGGGGAGTATATTTGCATTACAGTTATAATTATATCCTACCAAACAAAGCCTATATTTACTTTTGGTTATTTTAGATAGCCAGAGAGGAGAGCCAAAGAGTGCCAATCCTGCCAAAAGTGGAGCTCCGCAAAAGATGTTACCAATTGAAGTTCCATCTATGTCATTGGAGGAGTTAAACAGATTAACCGATAACTTTGGTTCTAAGGCATTGATTGGTGAAGGTTCTTATGGCCGAGTTTTCTATGCCAAGTTAGAGGATGGTGGAGAGGCTGCAATAAAGAAACTAGATGCCAACACTTCACAAGAACCAGATTCTGATTTTGCAGCACAGGTTAGATAATTTATGTGAATTCCAATCTCTATTCTTGCCTGAAAAATTTAACTATTCTTGCATTTTTCTTTTTATTGCGGTATGCAGTTATCCCTAGTTTCAAGGCTTAAACATGATCATTTTCTGGAGTTGATGGGATATTGTTTGGAATCAAATAGTCGAATCTTGGTTTACCAGTTTGCGACAATGGGTTCTTTACATGACGTATTACATGGTACATATCTTACGTAATGTTTGGCATATAATGTAATGAAATGTAATTTAATGTAATGGATTGATAAATGGTTGATTTTATGATGCAGGAAGGAAAGGTGTGCAAGGGGCTGAACCAGGTCCTGTACTTAGTTGGAACCAGAGAGTTAAAATTGCCTTTGGTGCAGCCAAAGGTCTTGAATATCTGCATGAAAAATGTCAGCCTCCTGTAGTTCATCGCGATGTTAGATCGAGCAATGTACTTCTTTTTGATGATTTCATGGCTAAAATTGCTGATTTTAACCTGTCAAGTGCCTCTTCTGATACTGCAGCTCGGCTGCATTCAACAAGAGTCTTAGGCACTTTTGGTTACCATGCTCCTGAGTAAGCATTTTGGCTTCTCCTTCAACATTAACCTATGTTTCTTATGGATGTGATACGCAACATTTGAACTGAAAATGCATTTTACATTATGTCACATACGATTATGACATTTCGGAACATAGCTTAAACAGTTGATTAGTTTAACATTCCTTTTCAACCTGTTTGTTTCTTTATAGGTATGCCATGACTGGACAAATAACACAGAAAAGCGATGTTTATAGTTTCGGAGTGGTTCTTCTAGAGCTTTTGACAGGAAGAAAGCCAGTAGACCATACAATGCCTAAGGGACAACAAAGTCTTGTTACCTGGGTATGTTTCTTTTTTTTCTATTTTTGTTCTTTGATACATTGAAAATACTTAGTTTGAAGTTTAAACTCTTAATTTCTTGCATTACAAGACATACTAGTAATTCTTTAATCTTCTATTTATATTCATTTTATGCATTCAATTAACCAATACTAGTAATTAAACACAGGCAACTCCAAGATTAAGTGAAGATAAAGTGAAGCAATGTGTGGATCCCAAACTAAATAATGAATACCCACCAAAGGCAATTGCTAAGGTTTTCTTTTTTTCTTTTACTATAAACGGCCTTTTCTTTTTCTTACCAAATTTCTTGATTGAAACTATAAATAACTGAATTCTAATGTTTGCTCGTTAACTAACTTATCAGTTAGCAGCAGTCGCAGCACTTTGTGTTCAGTACGAGGCAGACTTCAGGCCAAACATGACAATTGTCGTTAAGGCTCTGCAACCACTTCTCAACTCATCAAAACCAGCAGGACCAGAAACTCCAGCATAAATTCAAAAAACGAAATAGCCTAAAAATTTCAGACAGGCATTCTTAGATTTATGTAATATATATGCAGTTCTACGTAGTTCCCCTATTTCGTCTGTTGTTTCTGCCACGACATTGTCATGGTTACATAGACGGATTATACAGAGAGGGAATTATAATCATAAATCTATTTGATACAGTTAATATGGGATAAAAATTTCAATTAGTGTTTTTTTGATAGATTGTATTTTTAGTTGTTTGGCAAATACACATTGCCAAGATTGTAGTGCTCTTTTTGTTCTTGTCTCTAACCATGTGAGAAAAATGTTATTGGGAATGTTTTTATACCATAATGACTAATTTATGTGGATCCAAATATTTTTTTTTTAAAAAAAATTTATTATTGTTTTTTGTAAATATTATATTTAAACATTATGTTTTTTTTTTTTAAATTTCAGTATGGTATCTTAAATTATATTTAATTAGAAATCTCCTATTAAAGCTTCATAATGGTGTTGTTAAAAGAACAATTAAAGTTGAACAGATTTCATAATGATCAAAGGAATTGATATGTATGTTGTCAAACTGATGACTCTGCTCCAAATGGCAAATGTAATTCCATCAATTCCCAAAATAAAAGAGCAGCGTCGCCTGAGGGGTTCGACCTTTCACGGGAAACCCCATGTACTTAGCATGCACACGTCTTAATCACTCAACCAAAGCTACTTGTTTGTTTTTGACCATGGAATTTTTTATCTTTTCTTGCTTATTTGCCACAGACATGATATTCCTCTGCAGTTTTTGCAAAACCTTATAAATAAGAATACTGCTACAAGCATGAACCCAGGAAAGGGTAGCCCAAACCGAGAAGGGGAATCGAAACTTGCTTCCACCATTTTGAGACCCATAAATATCTGTGTATTGCATGTATAATCCCTCAAGAAAAATGGCAGTAGTAGTACTCTTTACATCAAAATTGCAGATAACTAGACTTGTTCCCTTTTTCTTTTTAATAAGAAAAACCCTTATAAAAATAGATGGAAAGAATTCTTATATACATATGCTTAACTAGAAGAGAAATGAAGATATTACATACAATTATCATATGAATTTTTGGATCATTTCTCTCACTTCTTCAATCACAAGCCAAGCCTTGTGCCCTCCAATTACCTCTGCTTTCATCTCTCCATCCTTCCATAGCTGCATTACTCAATTCTGTCATTCTCACTTCTCCAGTAAACTACTTACTAAATAATTTTGGTCAAACTAATTTGAATAAAGTAAGAATTCTGATAGCAAATGTACCTGAATTGTGGGCATTTTCTGGCAATTTGGAGAGAACCAAGGGAAAAAAAAATAAAATCATTAGAAAAAAAAAAAAATTATATAATTGATAATTATAGTTTGAAACGGAAGTAATTGTTTGACAGAGTGAAAAATCAAACATACTGAGATGTTTCCACGCTTGACTAGAGCTTGTGGTACCTTGTTCACGTCCACATAGTAAAACTTTATCCTAAATTTTGCAACACCAAAAAAAAAAAAAAAAAAAAAAAAAAAAAAAAGATTTTTTTAAAACATGATTTCTTTTATTACAAGATAAATATTCCATCACCAAATCATTAGTTCAACAGTTATTTTGTCAATAGTTTACTCAATAATTTTATGCTGAAACTAGAAAATTTATCCCAATAATTTTTTTTTTATTTACAGTAAAATAATGTTTTAAGAGTCAAACTTGCAAGATATTTTAGGTAGATATTTTTTGAATAATGCTACTGTACCTTTTGTGAACAGATATTCAAGAACGGAGGAAAAACAGAGAGAGAATTACTTGGTATCAAATTCAGCGGCCAATTTCTTTAACTTGGGCTTCAAATAGATGCATTTTCGACACCAAGAAGCCATCCTACAAAATAATAATAAAAAATCCAATTAATTGGTAATTAATTAATTAAGGAAAAAGAAGGGACAACAGATAAATATATTAAATATAAGTAGAATTATTTATGTATGTACCAGTCAATGAGAATAGGCTGTGAGAGTTGCTGCGCTTGGATTAGGATTTGATCGAGCTGATCAGAATCGTTGATGGCTTCCATCTCTACAGATGTGGGTTCTGTCATATCAGCCCAAAAAGCTTCGAGTTTCATGTCTCTTTTGGAAATCCCTTTTGGTTTTCCATTTCTAAGATCAAAGAATCCACAAGTTCTTTGCACTAAAAAGCTGGAGCAGCAACTCCCACCGCTGCTACTTCGTAACTGCAGCTGCTGCTGTTGGTAATTATAGACTGCTTCTCTGTACAAAATGTGGGAATTCGCTGCTATAATTGACATTCTTGTTTCTTTCTTGAATCTTAATTATCCCCTCCTCTATTTCAAGAAAAAAGAAAAAAAGAAAGCCTTTTCAACAAATTAAAGAAACATCAAGAAATTTTAATTGGTGGGTGAGAGGGAGAATCATCCAAGAAAATCATGTTTTGGTTATTTGAAGTGTTGAAGTTTTTGAGGCCTGAGAGTTTGGATTAGACGATTTTGAAGGTTGCTTTCTTTTCCTTTTTTTCTGAAATTATTAAATTTATTATTATTATTATTAATTTTTTGGCCGTTCCGAAGGTGGATAAAAAAATGGTTGGAAAATGGGAAAAGAAAAGCTTATCCGGAAGGTGAGTTGGGAATGAGAGGAAAAGGAACAATGCCTTGTGGGGTCCATATATGAGGAGCCATTTTTGGTCTCCTGGACATTTCAGGTTCTCTATTCTATTAATATGAACAGTCACTGATATTGGCCCAAGTTTGAAACACACGTTTGCTCTATGCAGCAGCTGGACTGACCCACTTCTTATTGGGTCTAGTTTATTAGAGCTGGGCCTAGGATTCAGTCGCTTCCTCCCTTCTTAGACAAGTGAATGTGAATCTTATTCAGTTGAATGATAAAAACTACTGACTGCTAAATAATTAAAAATTGATGTAATTTTATAATTATTTACTGATAATTTTATTTTTTAATCTGGCAAATTATATAGCTTATTAAATTCTGTTGAAAAAAACTTTTTCATTTACATAAATTTTGATTTGTAAATTCAGATAATTATAAGCAATTTATCAATTCAGCTCTGAGAAATAAATTTATTTCATTTTTGTCTAATCGAATAAGCTGAAGATGAAATACCAATAACCTATCGACATGACAAAATAAACAATCCTAAAGTTAGTAGATTATAAGAAAAAAAATTAGTAATTTTTAATCGTATATGATTGTAAATTTTATGTGCGGGTTACAAATTAGGCATTCAATCATTAGAGTACAGCCAAAACCAATAATTTGTGCAACCTTTGAAGCTATCTAATAGTTAGACATTGAAAATTTTGCAAACAAATAAAAAATAATCTGAATGAAGCAAATCGAATTAATTCGATTCTGAACAATAATGAATTCCTTATCTATATAAGGAAAAAAAGGAAAAAAAAAAAAAAAAAAAGGAACAATTGAATAATCCAAAATCGGAGATTAACTACCTAATCAAACTAGACGCAACTCATGCGTTACCAGTTTACCAACTCTTTGGAACGTTTAGAAAATTATTTTTCCTCCTCTAATTAATAATCAAAATGCAAAATTTATTATAAAAATTTCATGTCTATGCTATTATCATCTATCAAGTTTTAGTATATTGTTACAAGTCCATTTCTCTTATTTGATTAACTAATATAAATATTCACTTTTAAAACATATATGGACGTGAAAGAAAACGACTCGACGTGCCTTATCAATATCATTTTTTATATGCATGTAGAATTGAAGATTATGCATTGAATAATAGCTACTAGCTAGCTTTTCTTGAACAAAACTTAAAAGGTAAGACAACTACTACAATTATGGCAAGATTACAGAGAAACCATAGATCAATAACTGAAGGAATTAGAAAAGTAAACAAGCCACAGCCTGCTTTTCATTCCTTTTCAGGCATTTAACTACATATAGACCTCCATGTCACCAACCTAATAACTAATTAATGACTACATGCATGTATATTCAACTGTATTAATCAGAAACCTTGACATATAAATAATACAATAGAAAATCTCTAGCTAGAAACTAGTATTAGCAACCAAAGGCATTGTTCTATCAAGTATTCTACTTATCAACATAGTCCTCTTTTTCTTCTTACTACCAACCCTAAATTCTTTCTCACCATCACCGCCATTGTCTGAGTTTCTACTAACTTCCCAATCTCTCAACTTGATGTGATGCTCACAGAATTCACAGCCTTCAGCTCTCTCTCTACTGCATCTCCATCCTTTCCCATTTTTCCTACAACATCTCAAACTCTTACCTATTCTTGTATTATTGCTATAATTATCGTCATAATCTTTCCCTTTCTTATGGCAAATCTTGATTCTTGACTTATAATTAGCAACAACTGATTCCTTCTTTCCATTTTCCTTCTCATCGAATTCTTGGGTTATGAATTTTTCTAAGCCCATTCTTCTTTTCTTCAATGGAAATACTTTCTCTTCCTCACACCACCATCCTGTCACCACCATTAATTAATTGTATATCAAAGTATTAACACAGTTACAGTTATGTACAGTGTAGGAATCTTTACTTACCATAAGTAGATAAAGAGGAAGAAACGGAGCTTGAACTTGATGTTTCCGTGCTAATAGAGCTATAATGAAAAACAAAAACAAGAAATTAAAATATGAAAATATAATTATATTTGAAGAATATTAATTAATTAATGAAAAAAACCTCTCACAAACTGCTGTAGTCATCTTCTCCACGCTATCAACCGTAATCCGTTTTTCTCCGGTGCCGATTCCTGTGTTCTAATTAACATAAAGACCTCGGATTGCGTTAGCTATTATTACATCAAGTTCAGCATAAAAAAAATAGAAGCTTGAAAGACAAGAAACCTTCACCGGAACGTTTGTTCTACTGATCATGACAGGCGGTGGAGAGAAATAGTCGTTTCCGCCGTTAGAACCACTGTCTGATAGGCGGTGCAGTTTTTGTGACGGAAAGGTTGGCGTGGGAGTTGTTGGCCATGGAGGCTGGTGAGCAATCGATGAAACAAGATCCGGTGACGACGCTAATGGCGGCGTTACTGATGAAAGCTGAAGAGCATTACAGTACCCTTTCCTGATTCTCATTGACGGAAAATTTGGGGCTCTTTCTTCAGTTACTTAACAAAACCCTAATTTTGTGACAGTGAAATATAGAGGTAGTGGCGAGTGGTGAATGGTGACTAGTGACTTCCTTTTGTCTTGTGTTGTTGGTGCAGCGGTGGCGCTACATGTACGATGCCACGAGGCTCCAAGACGCGCGTATGGATATTATAGATACTTCACGCTCTATCAAGGAGCGTGTTATTCACATTTCCAGCTTTTAGTGTACACGTTTTGCATTGGGTTGGGTATAAAGGGCAGCGTGCAGTGAGGCGGGTAGAGAAACAAAAATTTTTGTGGAAGCGGCTGTTTCTTTTTGCAGTATCTGCTGGCTACCAGTGTCAGAGCTGCTTTGGAGCGTAGAATAAAAAAAATTATATTCGTTATTTTTGTGAATAATGATTGCCCAACACGCGCTGTAACGGTAACCATATTATGTGGATAAGAAAGAATCAAAAGATGAATAAGTAATGCAAAAGTTTAGCCCAATTAATTTATAGTTAGGTTTAGGAGAATTATCAGAGGCCCAAATTGATGGGTTCGGAATTGAATTGAAGGCCCACTATTGGATTGAATTCGTTTGGTGTGTATTGTTGGTAGTATATGCACCGTATTTACTATTGAATTATAAATCCTATTTTTTTGACTGTTTGTTTCTTTATTTACGAAAATGAAACCACAAATTTATTTCGTATATATGCCTAGTTTTTCTCTTTATTTTGTTTTTCTATTTTTTTTTTTTTGTTTTATTTCGTTTTATACATACTTCTTTTCGTCTTTCAATTGTAGTTTTTATTTTTTTTTGACCGAAAATGAAATTCTCTTTATTTCTAATCTCTTTTGATATTTTATTTATTTCGAAACTTCATTTCTTTTCTGACATTTATCAAGATGTCCCCTTTTAAATATATACTTTTATCCTTACAGTTTTAAAACTAGAAGAAAAAAAAAATCATGAACAACTGAAGCATGTTAAAAAATAATCACTCAAAGATTAAAGAATGATTAGATTTTTAAAATGTTAGAAAAAAAAAAAAAAAAAAAAAAAAAAACTAGTCCAATTGTCAATTATGAGTGTGCTGTTTACCTTATTGATTATGCTATAATTTTTGGAACTAACATAAAAATAATAGTTTGTAAATGATAATTTAATCACAGAGGTAGATCCTAAAGTAACATATTTTTAAACTTATTATAAAAAAAGAATTAATTTTGGTAAGGTAAGTAAATTGAATGGAAAATATAATCTAACCATCAAATATTACAATCTGGTTTGAAAACATTATCCTTTGTATGGATGGGAGTATTTTTTGGAAGGAATAAAAATAATCATTTCTAGAATATCTCATCGTTTAAGTGAAGATATAATTATCAATTTTCAACAATAATATTTTCTTTCTCTAAAATTTTATACTTTCCAAACAAAGGAGGATAAATCGATTTTCTTTCCTTCGTTATATTCAAAAACAATGATAGAAATCGACCGTGGGAAGGAAGTTAATGATTCCTCATTATTTTCTTTTATTATTTTTCTTTCTCTAATATTTTCCTTCCTCTCTTTTCCAAACAAAGGGTAAAGTATGGTGAGATTTTCATAATTTTGTGGTTAAAAAAATGTTTAGTTGTTAACAATAAAAAAAATTAAGTTTTATATAAGAAAAAATACTCAGCTATTGCAGAGCATAAATATAAATTACTGAAATTAAAAATTGAAAATAAAAATTGGCAAGTCAAATGAATGATGGGTTGAATCAAGTCAAACAATGGTAAACAAATATATTCCTCGTCACTCTCTTACTTTCGATTTGTTATGATTTCATACTAATACTAAAATTTAATTTTTTGTTCTAATAGCTACTAACCATGGACCGAAGTGCCGGCTCGATTCGTCCAACCTGCTTGATTTAAAAAAGAAAAAATCAAGCTTGGATAATTTTTTTTTAGCTCTAGTTCAATTTCAACTTGGTCATGATGAGTTGGATTTGGATCAAGGTGTAATGATAAGGTAAAGTTTGTGGATATCTGTCAAGATCTATAGATATCCGTAATTTAAATTTAAATTTTTAAATTTTTTTCCTAAATCAAACCAAATTTGAACCAAATAAAAAGTAAATCGGTCCGGTTAGGTCTATTACAAGTAGGGAAATACTTTTACTTGTTTGATTATAACTTGCAATTTATAACTTTTAAAGGTTCTATTCACGGCAAACATGCTTTAATCACTGTAAAAGATTGTTAAAGTGATTAATTTACATAATTATTGGAGCCTAATCCATTTCTTTTTTTTTTTTTTTGTCCTTTTTGTCTTTTTTGCATGGTTCAATTAGGAAGGAAACGCTTTCTTAAAGAAAAAGGAAATGAAAGTTCAAATTTGTTAACTTTTTTTTCTTTTTTAAGATAATATTAGGATTTCATTAAAAACTTCCGGTCAATACAAATATTAGTGGAAGGACATGGCCCCTCTTTTGAAGACCAGACTAGACATAGAATAGAAACTATAAAATAATTATTGTTTACTCATCTAATAAGAAATTCTAATAAAAAATAGAAGGTGAACTTAAAGGAAATGGATAGATATTAAAAGTGGTTGATTAGATGAACTCCCCAAATCTTCAGTAATTATCCATAAATTAGTTGCTTATGAACAATTACAGAGAATTTGAACCACTAAATCCAATGGAGTAACATGCCACACTACCAGACTCTAAAAGGCGAAGATCATCGTATTATTGAAAAATTCTCCACAAATTGCAACCCATCCAAATAAACCAAACAAATGCAAACAACAAAACAAAATTCCATATAAAATGGAGAGATCATAAACTCCATACAAAATGGAGATAAAACATAAATAGTAACAGAAACATAATAACATGAATTTGTACTTGTATAGACATAGATTTGTAATTTATTTAATAAAAAATATAAAAATTTGAAATAAAATTAAAAATATGAGGAGGGGCTGTCACAAGAGACAAGAATCAGCCTCTCCCCGTATCTACATGCTTGATTTTGTGCTTCACTGAAGGGAAGAAAAGAAAATTTTAACGGTGAAAGGGAGAGAGTGAGGGGGCGGCGGTTACATATATTGCTCGTCACCCACTTCCAAATTTGTTAACTTAAACACGAACAAAAGCAACAATGAATATGAATAATAGTTGTATAATTTTCATTTTATTATATAACCAAAAAATAAATATTCAAACACTTTTTTACTATTTTTTAAATAAGAAATGAGCAGACCAATAAAATTTTAATTGAGTTAACTAATAGCGTCAATCCCATAAAAGTAAGAATATAAATTCAATCACAGGTAAGTACACTTTATAATTACTATATTATTTCACAATTAATGCTATTGCGCAATAAAGGAAAAAGGGAAACTAATTTCTTTGATTTCTTTGTTTTCTAATAAGCAATTAGCAAAGGGGTCAAGATGTACCCACATTGGTCATTCTTGATGATTTAGTTAGCCATTAAAGAAACCAACAAGGTGCTACTAGCTTTTCAGCTTTTAGCCTTTTTACAATGCAAATGTACATATACAACTTTGCTAGCTGTAGGCCGGTGCATGCATTATTAATTATGTATAATCAACAATTTCAAATCCATACAAAAGCAGAATATCATCATTCATCACCGTACCATATATACACACACAAAATTACAACCAATAGCAAAACCGGAAAAAATAGTTCGGAATAGGGTTATAAATGAGCGAAGTTGACCCACATGCTATTTGAGCTCAATTTAATAAAAAAAAAAAGTTCATAATAGGGTTGTAAACGAGTCAAGCTAGTCCACAAGCTTTTTGAGCTCGGTTCAAAAAAGTTCGATTCGAATCGAGCTGAAAGTCGAGCTTAAACTAACTTGTTAGAAAACGAATTGTGCTTGAGTCTAATGATGTTCATTTAAAAAGTTCGTCGAGTCTCATCTTACTTTTATATATACATATATATCATATTTATTTTAAATTTATTTGAGTATTGAGCCGAGTTCAAATTTAAAATTTTTTGAATTGAACTCGAGCAAATTGTCTGGCAGGTCTGAGCTCGGCTTAACTTATTTATATCCGTAGTTACGAATGTGAAAATTCTTTTTAACATTTGAGAGTGTGAAATTAAAATATTTACTATTTTATAGCGAAAATATCAAATTTTCTATATTTTAAAAGGTAAATTTAAAAAAAAAATAAAATTAGGAGTCGGGGCCTTTGCCGACGTCCCCTTAATTTTGCGGTTGATTATAGCATATATGATTATGTGACTTATTAATTTTATTCTTTGTTTTACACACACACACACACATATATATATAGAGTTAAGCTAGGGATAAATTACCTTAATTAGATCCATGACTTTGCAAGTAATAGATTGATTAAGGTATACCAATTAGATGAGATATCATTTAATTGTTTAAATCATGGAAGTTTATTTGTTAATGAAATTTTTTTGGTACTATTTTCTTTTTTTAAAAAAAAAAAAAAGAATCCATCAAGATTACTGAAAATAGCATTGCTGCAAATGCAAATGTACGTTAATTGAAAAACTAAAATTTTATTCTAATTGGTTGTTGCATTTATATATCATGTCATGTGCTTCTTTCCGATTTGCATAATTAAACTAAGTTTATATATACTTTGGTTCCTTTTAATATTTCTCAAAGAAATATAAACTCAGGTGTTTTTATGATCTAAGATATTTAAGTATTAATTAATTATCACAAGATAATCATATCCTTGAAGTTTTTTCTTTTTCTACATTGAATTTCTTTTCCCTTCTCCCTTATGTTGCTTTCATGTGCAGCTAATACTAGTAGGACCATTAGTTGAGAATCCCCTATTTAAATTTATTATTATTATTATTATTATATATAAAATCAAAGAATTCTATCTTAAACGAAATCAAGTGTAAGTCTTTTAAATTGTCAGATGTAAAAAGAATAATTATTTAACATAATTATAAGACGATAATAAATTGTAATAATAACAATTATAAGAAGATAAGTTGTTTTATATTTGAGATAATGTCATATAGGAGGAAAAAAGAAAAGAAAAGAAAACTAATATTAATAAACAAAAAATATTTTATTTGAAAATAAGAAAAGAATTCAAGGGAAAAGAATTCTAATAATTTTCTCTTCAAATTTTTAAATAAATTTTTAAAAAAGTAGGACATCGACAAACAAACTACACTAAATAATTACAATACATTAATATTTTAAATAAATAAATAAATATTTATAATAAATTATAAATATAAAATAAAATAATTACTTAATTTCTTATTTTACTATAATTAGATAAATTCTTAAAATTATTATCACTATTAAAAAACACATTAATAGTGTGTGAACATTTATTGATGCAGGTCGTACTAGGTGTGTCTAAATGGGTCATGATACGAAAACATTTTTCACCTAACACGCGAAATAAATTAGTAAGGGTTAAGGTTAAACGAATTTGTGTCATAAATAAGTCACTCATTTATATAAGAATAAAAACGTGTCATATCGCGGATTGACACGCGGATTAAACAAGTAACCCGTTTATTTTAGAATAAAAATATAATTTTAGTGTTAGATATAAATACTTCAACTAAAATCTATTTAAATTTTATTGTTGTATTACTTTTTTATTTTAATTATGAACCTTGAAGAATTTATGCAATTTATGTATGAAAATTTATTTTTTAAATATGACTAAAATTAAATAGGTTAAAATTTAAAAATATTATAAGTAAATTAAGTGCATTATATTAGAACTGCACATGACTCGTTATAATCCGGCCCAATCCGAGTGACCCAATCCAACCCGACAGGTCTAGAGATATAATACGTTGGGTTTGGACGTGTCATCTTTATAATTCATTGAGTTGAGTTGGGTCACAAATTCACTGGAACAACCCACAGACGCGATGCAATAATAAATAAATTATAAATTATTTAATTAATTTTATTTGATTTGTAATTTTGAATATAAATATGAAATTATTTACGCATTTAGTAGATACTATGACCTTTATTATTGGAGTATATTATTAGAGTACTGTAGTTTAATATTATTTTAACCTTTAATATCGTTGCACCCGTCAGACTGTTTTTAACACCGGTTGTTATTATTATAGTCTTGAAGGACATGTGTCATAATGTTAGATCTGGCACACAGTTGATTTGGTGTCGGAGAGTGTGCCAGGCTGCTTAGACAGCAAGACTCCACGGAAATGAAACAATGATCATGTGAACTCTAATCCTATCCTTGCTTGGGATCAGAAACGGAAAATAAATAATAGAAGAAGAAATGAAATGAAAAGGGAGGGAAAATTTTGGAAAAAATGGTAACAATACAAATTATTTACACTGTTCCAAAATATGAGTGATTTAAAATTTTTATACAAAAATTGAGAAATTAATTAATTCTTTTAGATAAAAATAAATTTAGAATAATTTAACTAAATTATTTTTTATCTCAAACCAATAGTTGCTTATGAAGTATTTATTATATTTAATATAAATAAAGGTAACATTGAAAAAATATCATTTGTTATTTCTTAAAATACACAAAACGATTTATATTTTGAAACAAAATAACAAATTAAAAATGATTTATATTTTGAGACAGATAGAATATTTAGTAGTTTGTGTTTGGAATTAAAGAAAAAAATATTTTATTAATGTAGCTTTTTTTTTTTTATTTGCACTCTAGTTTTTTTTTTTTTTTAAAAGGAATCTGCACTCTAGTTTAAACAGTGTATTTTAAAAAATTAAAACAAAAATTATTTTCTTTTCTCTTCTTTTATCAAATAAAAAAAATTGGTTTTACTTATTATTTTCTTCCATTCAATATTTTCTCCCTCTTCAAATACAGTTAGTTAGCATTATGATTCTACTTTAAATTAAAATTTTTGGCATTTCATATTTCTTAAAGATTTCCATCAAATTAATTTAAATAAACTAAAAGTTTCACATAATAAAATTTTATAATTTGCATTGATAAATTAATTATATGCAATTTGTCTTTTTGCGAGACAAAAAATTTTGAATGGATATGAGAATATATTATATATAGTGCCAAAATGGTGTGGTGTAGTCGGTGGACAAGAGTGGTTGAATTGGATTGTGAGTTGGATTGGATGGGACTTCACCTCATTTCATTTCCCATCTCACATGCATTGTGATTTTCATTTCTCATGCCTTTATTGATTTTAGTTGTATCATTTTCATTAAATATTAGAATGATGCTATTTATTGATGCTATATTAGAATGATGCTATGATTTATTGATTTTCATTAATAAATGATGCTATTTATTTTATATTTAATTATTTATATTCAAAATTAAAAATAATAATATTTTATAGCATAATTATCTATTCAACTATCATGAAACTACAATTAAATTATTTATGGTTAATTTAGTTGAGTAGTTCATACCAATTGATAACTGATAATGGTTGTTGATAGCTAGTGGTCAATGACTAATGACGATTAATTGATTACTGTTTGTGTTTCATAAAATTTTTTTAGCCGTTGCTGTTTTAAAATATAAAATGACTAGTAAGAACACAATTGTTTTTATGTAATATGGTGTATAATGTGTGTATATATATATATATATATATATATATATATATATATATATAAATTTAATTTGAATATGTTATTTTTTAATTTAATATATTATATGAATAAAATATTAATTAATTTTTAAAAATAATATTTAAGAAATTTTTTTAAATAATTATAAATAAAATGATAATAAAAAGTATTAATTAATAAAATAATTTTATTACTAATCATTTATGAGGTTGATAAAGTCCAAATTGTTAATGAATTGATTTTTTTACTATATTAATCAAGATTCGATTTTAGAGATAACACTTAGAATACGAGAAAAATAAAATCATAGCATATGATACAGTGAATGCAATTTTCTTGTGTGAGATAGTGACATATAGTGGAAAAATGTTTATATATTTATCAAAATTGACCAATTGATTCCATTTATTGCATTATTTGCTAATACAACGATTCTTATTTAATGCTTTGATTTGATTTTTCTTTTAGGCCTAGCTAATCAATAAATGCACATGTCTTGCATTATATATGGTGGAAAATATTGAGAAGTTTGTTGTATTTGATATTATACTAATTAAAGTTATTTGTATCTGTTTATGATTCATTCACGAATCAAACTAATCAAAATAGATATTTTTTAAAAGATTTTCTCAATTTTCCATATCGAAAATTAAAAATATCCTCGTTTCAATAAATAAAAAGTATTTTTCATAAATTTAGTCCATTGGAGCTATTCACTCACAATGGTACTATCCCCTTAAATAAATGTCTTTCGTTTACTTATTTTCAAGAAACGTTAAAAAGAAAATTACAATTCTTTATATCTTATGGAGGTGGGAATCTACGCAAACTATATACAAAGCTAATTCTATCAAATTATTTGATAAGACTTTGGGTTTATTATATTTATTAGTAACCTTCTAATTTGACATTAATATAAAAATAATCATGCTATCCTTTTTTAGTTTAACTAATCTTTTTCAAGATGTGCATTGTACGTTGACAATACTCATTATATTTTTATTTTTTTATACTCTTTTAATTTTTTATTTATATTAAAATAAATACAATTAGTTAATTTGTATTAGACTTTGCCGTATAAGCTACTTGCAATGTTATTTCTTATGTATTTGATTCTATTTTTATATAATGAAATGATCTCAAAATAAAGTTCAATCTAATCTCTATAACTAATCCTTCAGTCCCTACTTTATAAATACAGATTCTTAAAACCCTGATAGGTGCTCAAAAAGAAGATCAAACTATCACTCAATCCTTAACTCTTGCCCTTAATCCCAAATCAATATCTATATACAGTTATAATGAAAAATAATAATAATTTTTTTTACTGGTAGGTAAAAGAAAAAAAATGAAAAGATGATTTGAATTAATAATAATAATTATTTTGGCTATAATGATAGTATTACTTAACCAGTGCAAAGGAATTTATGAACATACATATAAACTCTTGAAACCAAAAAAATGATCCAAAATAGAAATATATAGTTCTAGTTTTTTTCAATTTTATAAATATTATTTTCTTTCAAGTCTAATATATTTAGGATATAAAAAAATATCAAGAAAATTAAAAATGCTTAATCATGAGGCCATCTATTTATTACAATTGAGATATAAATCTCTTACTAAATTAAAGTGATAGTGGTTATAAATTAATATAATAAAAAAATAATAATAAATAAAAATTTCTTATTAAGAATAAAACTCTTTTAAGAACTCAACATATAACAAGAAATAAATTACATTAAAAAAAAAATTCCCAATTCGAATTTCAACAATAACCCTAAAAATGCTATAATTTAATTAAATTTGATTTTGATGCAAAAAAAAAAAAAGTCAAGTCAATAAATAAAAATTACAAAGTAAATCATGCTAAGATCCAATATCGGTCAGTTAATGAGTTTATTTAAGTATTTTGTGTCTATATTATTCTAAGTTGCAAATTTAAAATAAATAAATAAGTTAATTATGTAATAAAAAAAAGATTACATTAAAGAAACGTTGTATCCTCTCCAAATAAACTCATATTTTTTTCTACAACCATACAAAAAAGAAGAGTATACTTTTTTCTTTTTTATTATATATATTTATTTATCTAAAAAATAATTTTTAGAAATTATATCCAATCAAATAATAAAATGTATTTTTTTTTCTCTTAACCACAGGTATCCCAAGCCCACTGGGCTAGAGAACTAAATTATGCTCGCACCAGGTGGGCCCAAGAAAGGATAAAATGCTTCCAACAAGTATTTGCTTCATCTATAAGGATCGAATTGCCGACCTCATCTAAGGGGGAAAAGTGTCGAACCACTCATTCAAACACTCGTTGGTATAAAATGTAATTTTCGAATTAGCTACGACTAAAATTATTTTAGGATATTCTAAATTTCATTGAAGACGATATCGAAAATCCCATGTTTTCCTCCTATTCTCACGTTTATATATAGTACTAGTTCTTTTTATGACCTGTAATGCATGTTAACTATACTCGTAATTATATGCTGATTTTTTATACTCATTTAACTTTATTATTTATATAATTAAATATAAATTCTTATTTAGATTGCAATAAATATAGTGATTTTTATATAGACAGTAAAATATATATTTTTAATATGTCTTGAATTGTAACATCTCATTGAAAAAAAATGATATATTTATTTCTCCCTTTAAAATAATAATTTAAATAAGAAATATGTCATTTATATTTTGTTTCAATATACCGGTTCATATAGTTTTTATTATATAATAGTTGCTTTTACTCCTTTTTATTTAAGTACCAAATTGATTTATAAAAGCCATCATATAACTTTGATTTTATATATTATAATTAATTTGTACGTTATGTTAATAACTTTCATTATAATCTCTTTGTCATTTTTTACATATTGCATTACCCAAAATCGGCGGAGATGTGGAGGTGTGGAGGTTTTATTATCCCTAACGCTATTATCACCTATCACGATTTTCTTTTGCAGGTATTTTCGACACAAGGTGCAGAAAAGGCAGCAGAGGTAGCTGCTTACGCATGGAAAAATTGGGGTCTAGGAACAACTATATCTAGTCCCAAATATGGCAGACTCCAGCGCAGATTCATATGGATGCAAGAAACTACGTGCACGAATTCCATGCTCTGACCCATGCAAATATGGTTGTGCTGTCTACACCCGGTGGCCATCCCCTTGGTGCTACTTCCATGCAGATCACGTCGTCAACAAACTGGTTGGCTTTCGTCGATGGTGCATTATTTCCAGCAGCTGATTTTGCTGGCTTTGGGGCTGTCTTTGAACATGTTGAAGGCTCTTTCACCCTGGCTATTTCTGGTTACAAAGAAGGAACAGGGGTCCAGCTCTTATTGAAGCTCTAGCACTTAGACAATGCTTGATCTTTGCTCAAGCTAATCTTCCACTTAGTGGCTATATTTTTTCAGACTGCCGGTTGCTAGTTTATGCTTTAAACTATCTTAAAAGTTGATAACTCAGATTTTGGTTTAGTTATTGCTGATTGTAGATCTCTTTTTAGCTTCTACACATAATATTAAGATCATGTGAATTAGAAAACAAGAGAATAAGGGAATTCATTTGCTTGCTCGAGCTTCCATTAACCATTCTCGCTTTCATATTTGGGACTCAATCCTATACTTTTTGTTTGATCATTATTCTTCAAGGTAACATAAGCTTAGTGTTATTCCTTTTCGGAAAAAGAAAAAAATTACTTTCGGTAAATAAATATACTTTAACAATAGAATAAGAAAATAATCTAATAAATCAAATTAAATATTTATAAATTATAGTAATTCTTATTTTTTTTATCCAATCAAATCATGAAATCATTTAAAAAATGTATTAATAAAATTGTATTTCGTTAATAGAAAGAATATGATTTGAATTAAATAGGATATCAATATAATTAATCAAATTCGAGATGTTTAAAAATAATAATTTTTTATCTTTTTTTTTCCAACCAAATTAAAGTGCAATTTGTAATTAAAGAAATTTAACTGTATCTTTTTTAAATTAAAATCTTAATTATCTAGATATATTTATTTAATATAAGTTAAAAAAAAAGTTTCAAATGTATCATATTTACACATATTCATTTAGAATAATAATGTTGAAGAAAACTTACAATAATAGTAAATAATAAATAATAAATACTACTACTACTAATAATAAATTATTAAATTATTATTAATAATTTATATAATAATAATGAAATAAAATATAATTAGACATAATAATATAATAATAGTAAAATTTTAATTTTTCAAATGCTTAATTATCTTTATGTTTTATCTGTTAAAAAAGTTAAAAAAAATCCAATTAAATTATAAAGATATTATATATATTTTTGTGTTAAAATTTTTTAATTGGCTATTACTAAGGTTATTTTAGAGTATCTTAAATTTTATAAGGACAATATACAAAATCTCATTATTCCCCTCAATCCCACTTTTATATATAGTATAAACAATTAAATTTTTAGCAAGTCAAATTCAATTAATATTTTAATTTTATTAATGCTCGCCCAATATTTAGGCCATAAAAATAAGAGTTATGAGTAGTTATAAATGCTTTTCTTGTACTCCCTATACCAAAAAGATAATCCATCTTTTTTTTTTATTTGTCCCAAAATATAGTTTATTTTTCCTTTTGAATTATAGTTGAGCATTAAATTGGCTATTATACATTTATTAAATTTTATCTTATTTTCAATAGCCTTCATTAATTCTTATTTATTATTTCAATATAATAATTACTCATGTGTTATTTAAGATGGGCATAATAGAAAATTTATATGTATAAAATTGTCCTTTAACCATAATAATTGCTACTTTCTTAATCTGTGTAAAAATAAAAAGTTGACTATATTTTTTGAAAATATTATTTCATCAATAACTCCGATACAATAATAAAATTAATATAATTTGGAATACAATTCCAAACTTTTAGACCAGCCATGGCCTAAAATATTATACTTCCATTTTTGTTAAGATTTTATTTCCATTTTAGACAGATATTATATACGTATTTAAAATTTTTAATTAGAGTAGAATATGTAAAATTTGATTCTTTTTTATTCAAAATTAACAGTAAAAGTAAGTAAATTATGGATGGAAGTACTTCTTAGATATTGGAATGAATTAATATATTTTTTAAAAGATTAAGATTAAATAATTAACTTCACCAAATTAGTGGGATTAAATAATAGTTTATACCGTTTCAAGGGGTAATCTCCGTAGTAATCTCCATGAGTACAAATGATGCCTGATCCACTCAATATTCTTTCTTTTTTTTTTAAAAAAAAAAAAAAAAAGCATTGAATTGAACTTATTATTTTTATTATTATAACGAAATAAGAGAAAAAAAATTGGACTAATTTGGCACCGACAATGACAAAATACTATCAGAAGCTTTTTCGTGTTGACGCGTAATCCACTATCGAGTCCACCTTAATGTGTACGGATCTGAAATCCTTCTTATTTGTTTAACTTCATTACCTATAAATTATTATTTTCTTACTATATTCTTTCCCATAAAGAAATTCATCCAGTGAAACTTATATTATTATTTTTAACTTCAATTAAATAAACATAGAAATAAAATTTCGTAAATAAACTATGTTATACTCAGCTTTTCAAAATAAATTACGAATTAAAATAATATTAGTTCTAATACATTATATTATAATCACTTTTCAAATTAAGCATGCTAAATTACGAAATTTGAAAGTTTTTTTCTTTTTTTTTCTTATATCGGGTTTTGTTGAGCAATATTCAGTCCGATAATAATTCCTTTAAATTTTGAATTCTTGATCATTTTTATTTTAATTTAAGTCATAAAATCGGAAGATTCAATATTTTTTTACTAAAAGTTTTGGACATTTTTACTAAATATTTTATTATTATTATTATTATTATTATTAAAAAGAGTCACAATTGGTTTAGTTTTGAATAAAAAATATCTGATTAGACAAAAGATTGATAGAAATTAATTTCAAAATTTATATTGAGAATATAATTACAGGAGTGCTTCCATTAATAATGTAATACCAAAAATGAGTTTCGTGCTTGTCAATTACATTAATTTGTTGGACGACTTGTTAATAATATAGATGAATAAACTACAATACTTTACGAAATGAAACAAACGACAAAATTCAAAAAAGAATTTCTGGCCCAGTGAAAACAACATACCATCTGCCGTTTCATTTCATTGAATCATCTCCAGAGTAATAAGTGAAATAGTCAAACGCTAAGACGACAAATATTTTTCACTAATACAAGAAAACGACGAAGGAATAGCCGATCGACATATGGCTGTGACCCAGAAACCTCAACGTCAGTGATTCGACTCGATTTTACCGATTCTTATTTGTCCGTGATGGATTCTTCCAATGCAAACTGGCGCAGGCCAGCCAAACTTTTAACCCACCATCTTGTCACCCTGCATATCAAGAGTTGGTTTGCCTGAGATCATGACCGTTTCAATCTGATCTGTAGTTTTAATTGAGACATTTATCTTGGACACGTACGATGTTCTGTACGGTAATTTAAAAATAAAAAATATTTAGTTTCTGTATATAGGGCTCCACGCGGAAAGTCTTATATGTGAAACTGGTTGGGAGTGGAGGACCGCATGGTTTGAAGTTTGAACTGGGAAGCTTCAAGGGTATACCTCGTCCGGCCATGGGTGCTAATATTTACGGGTTTTGCCACTTCTTCATACGCAAATGGTAATTCTCATAGAAAAAGGGTTTTTTTTTTTTAAAGTTTATTTGTTATGTTAAAAGTTAAAAAAAATAAAATACAAAGTTTAGATTTTTGTTACAAAACTTAAGCAATATATATATATATATATATATATATATATATATATATATATATATATATATATATATATATATCAAAATCTCATTTATTTCAGACAATTATATATATAAATCAAGCTATATTAAAGTAAAAAAATTAAAACTAAAAGCACCTAATTTTTTTCTTAATAAGATAGAAGAGCAATATGTACATAAAATAGTCATGTCTTGTCACTATTTTTCCCTTGTCTATGCTCCTTTCATCCTACTTAAAATTCTTTAATAAAAATTAATTGAATTATATATATATATATATATATATATATATATTTATTGATAATATTAAAATATAAATCTATAATATCTCTTAATTATCTAATAATAAAACACAATATATATTTAAAAGATATCCTAAATATAGATAATATTTACTACAAAATCTACTTCAACAACCGTTATAAAGTATCCCTATGATATCTCTCAAATGTATCTTAAAATTTTAAGAATAAATGGTTAGCTGGGGAGAGATTTTATCCACTTCTCTATATAAAGAGGAAATTGAAAATAAAAAAAAATATATAATCTTACTGTTTGAGTTCAACATATATATAAGTTAAAATGAAGATAAAAATATTTTTTTTTATATTTCAATTGGAGATTTAATTAAAAAATTAATATTAAATAAAGATAATAATAAATTTTAATCTAAATCTATTTAATGGAGACATATCTAATTATCTATATTTGAGATTTTAAATTATTGTAGATTATTGATGGAGTCCTTTTCATAGTCGTAACTCATTAGTAAACTACATCTGAGTTCAGCAGATTTGTTCAGGATTAGGGTTAGGTTGATTCGCCGGATAACGCACTAACCTAGTGGCAGTTATGCAAATTTTCCAGAAAATCGTGACTATATATTGAGGACTCTTTTAACTAGTATCAGATCTTCGCCTTTTTACTCTTTGAGAACTATCTATCTTCTTCGTCGCAGTAACAGTATAAAAAAAAGAAAAGAAAAGAAAAAGAAAACTTACTGCTTTCTCCTTCTCTCTCAACTGTAACAGGTAGCACTTATTTTTATTTTTTCAGGACTTCCATAACCACAAATAGCTCTACCTGTTTCTTGCTTTTGCTTTCTCTCTGTCTCTCTCCAGCAATCTCCATATCTATTTTCTGAAGAAGAATAAGAAGAAAGAGATAGGAACTTAAACTTTCAGTCTTCTGCCATGGCTGATGCAGCCACAAAGCACCTCTCCATCAATGGAGGAAGTCTTGTTTCTGACTTAAAGAGTCTTTTTTCTCTTCTTAAAACAAGAAGAACAAGTATGGCTTTTGCTTATGGCTTCATGTTTGCTTTTGTTGCTTTTACTATTTTCTTAGCTTTTAATCCTTCCCCAAATTCCTCGGCTCTTTGGTTCACCAATATCTTTACTACTACTACGCCAACGCCTACTGCTCCCTCTGATTCTTATGGATCTCAGTTTTCTTCTATTTTCTCTAATTTTTGGCCAAATGGCACCAACTCATCTTTTCCTACAAATAACGCTACCAGATCTAACACTACATCGTCTCAACTTCCCACTTCAAATGATGAAGTGCAAACCCCACTTACTGTACAAAAACCCGCCGTTTTGCGAACAAATCAGTCCGTAGATGCTTCAATTGTCAATAATCAAACTCAAATTCTTGAGAATTCAAATAAAACCGCAATTTCTACACCAATAAGCCCAGTTTCAGCCGAGCAGACTGCAAATTTAACCACAATCCCAGTTTCAGCCGAGCAGGCTGCAAATTTAACCACAAGCCCAGTTTCAGTTTCACCGATGAAATCTAATCAGGGTTCAAATTCAGCCGACAAATCAGGCTTAGCATCGCCGGTGCGGGAAAATCAGGATGCTATTCCTGTTTCAGATTCACCGGAAAAATCAAATCAGAGTTCAAATTCAAACGCCAAATCAGGCTTAGCAACGCCGGTGCAGGAAAATCAGAATGCTAAATCATCTACAAACTCCGTCTCTTCGGTTAAAGGAAAGCAAGAGAAGGGAATTGCAGAGAAGAATGTGGCTTCTAATTATACATCTTCGTTGTCCAAAAAACAGAATAATGGGTCGAAACAAAGCAATGGAACTAATTCAGAGCTGTCAGGGAAACAGGGAATTGAGAGTTTGGTGAATTGCAATTTTTTTGATGGAGAATGGGTGAAGGATGATTCATATCCTCTTTATAAGCCTGGGTCTTGCTCACTGATCGATGAGCAGTTTAATTGTATAAGTAATGGTAGACCTGACAAAGACTATCAGAAATACAAATGGAAGCCTAAAGGGTGCACTTTACCAAGGTATGAATTATGAATTAAAATTAAAATTAGTTATAATTTACTTATTGAGTGTTTTCTTTTGGATTTATAAATTTATTTTTCTTTTCATTTAATTTGTAGTTGAATTTGGATTCTGATCTGTTTATCAGTTTCCTTTTAAAAGTTATGGCTTTGTTTTTATTAAGATTGATTTCAATGAATTGCTTTATATAGGTTAAATCCTGCTAAGATGTTGGATATGTTGAGAGGAAAGAGACTTGTTTTTGTGGGTGATTCCTTAAATAGGAATATGTGGGAATCTCTAGTTTGTATGCTAAAAGGGTCAGTGAAAGATCAGAGCAAGGTTTTTGAAGCTAATGGGAGAGTCCATTTTAGAGGGGAAGCTTCATACTCTTTCGTATTCAAAGTAAGTTATTTAATCTTTTTGTTTTTTTACTATGTATATATTCTTTTAGTCTTGAGTGGCATATGCATAATTCAATGGGTTTTCCTTGGTTAGGATTATGACTGCACTATAGAGTTCTTTGTATCTCCATTCTTGGTTCAAGAATGGGAAATGCCTGACAAAAATGGAACAAAGAGGGAAACGCTTCGGCTTGATTTAGTCGGTAGATCATCTGATCTATATAAAAATGCAGACATCATCATCTTCAACACTGGGCATTGGTGGACTCATGACAAAACTTCTAAAGGGTTAGCTTCTAATTAAGTGCTCAGAGTGTTTTTGTTTGGCATTTGTTTAGCAAATGCTGGGAACTAAACTAGCATTGTAATTGCAGGAAAGATTATTACCAAGAAGGGAGCCATATATACAATGAATTAAATGTTCTAGAGGCATTTCGGAAAGCTTTGACAACATGGGCCAGATGGGTTGATCACAATGTAAATCCAATGAAATCTTTGGTCTTCTTCAGAGGATATTCTGCTTCTCATTTCAGGTGAAAAGCTAATTGCATTTCTTAATGATAGATTTCCATTTATTTTTCTCCCATTTGATTGAGTAACGATGAAGCAATGTTTTTTTTTTGTTGTTCTGATTGAGTAAATTACATGTAATAAAATGTGTTTTTTATTTTTAAAAGGTATGCCAAGCACATGAACTAGGTTCTCAAATAGAAAGCTATGAATCAATAGACAAAGCAAATGTTTCTTGTTCTCTTTCATGATTTGCCAGGTTTGAGCTACTTGAATTGTTTGCAGCAAATAATTTAAATTCATTGCTTTGTCTCTCTCTTCAGCGGTGGGCAATGGAATTCTGGCGGTGCATGCGATAGTGAGGTTGAGCCGATAAACAATGCTACATATCTGAGGCAGTATCCGCCCAAAATGTTGGTGCTGGAGAGAGTGCTAAGAGGGATGAAGACCCATGTCACATACCTGAATGTCACACAAATGACAGATTACCGGAAGGACGGTCACCCTTCAATCTATAGAAAACGTAACATACCACCAGAGGAAAGAAAATCACCACTACATTTCCAAGATTGCAGCCATTGGTGTCTTCCCGGCGTGCCGGACACCTGGAATGAGATTCTTTATGCAGAGCTCTTAATAAGCGAGTACCAAAAGCGGCGAGTGCAGAAGAAACACAGGTAAATAATAGAGAGCACATAAATTTTACATGCTGCAATTGGAATATGGAGTTGAAACAGAAAATTACACGTGTAATTTTTTTCTTCTTTTCCTTTACCTTATCAATTTTGGATTTACAGAAAAAAAAAAAAAAAAAAAAAAAAAAAAAAGAACATGGGAAGATCCAAGAATAGTTATAAATCAAACCTTACCTGTGTATTACGTATATATATATATTGAAGAAGAGAGAGGGGAGAAAAGAGTTCCCTTCCATCTCATTGTCTCTTTATATATTCTTTTAGAATCAAATTATGGCCTTTTTGGGTATTATTGTAAATCACCAATTATTTAGTTAGTTTATTTTGTTTAATAAAATAGTGGGTTTTTAATTATTTTTCTGATATTTGCATTATCTGTGACTCAAATTTTATAATCTTCATCGTTGACAACGTGAGTGTGAAACGTTCAAAGCAAGTACAGTTGTTGGGTTTGGGTGTCATTTTCCTTTTGTTAGCAGTTGTAGTCAATGTTATTCGTTAAGAACCGGCAAAGTTCCTCTCGAAGACCTCTGAAGAGGACCGACTGTTTGCTGCTTTTGATGAAATTGATTAATTAAATTAGTGAATATAAAATTATTAAGGTTTTAATTTTAGTACAGTTTGGTCTTTTTCTATTCGCATGGGATGTTTTTGGTTATTAAAATATTGTTAAAAGTTAAAAAACGAAATTTGTTTAAATACAATATATATAATGTGTCGGTGTTATTGACGGTGAGTTACAGGCCACGTCTTTTTCGTGGAAGCTTTGTATCATTGTCGCAAATAGCGGAGATTATTTTTTAATTTTGACTATTGGCAGATTGGGCTTATGGTAAAAAAAAATTTTCTTTGTTAAAATGGTAAAAAATAATTTTAAAGCTTGGGTACGCTGTATATTCATTTTGCGTATTAATAAAAATTACAATTACACATATAACCGTAGCCTATATTTGATCCTCTAAATGCTAAAGGATTGAATGAATAATTGAGTAAAGGTGGTGTTTGAACAAGTGGATGTGCATAGCAATACCTAATTTCTCATGTTTTCAATTTTGATTATGACTGGTGCCAAATTTAACATGGTGGATGGCCTGTCCTCTATATTGGGACCCTACCCAAATCAGCACACCGCAATTGCTACCTGCTTTGATTTTTTTTTTTTTTTTTTTTTTTTTTTTTTTTTGAAAGAGACTATACCCTATTATCAAACAACATGGCTTTGTTTGTTTGAAGTGAAAATGGACTTGAGGTGATGTTGATGGGCTTAGTGGTATAGAAAAATATGAGACAATGGGCCGATAAAATGCTTCAACCACATTATGATGGGCATTGTATCTACGAAGCCCGCAAAGATTTTCTTTCTAAACGTTTTCAAACATCAAACGGAAAAAGAAAGTGTTACGTGTAATTTTGATAAAGTAGTATGGATTTTAGTAATTTGTAAAATAGAATTTTTACGAATTTTAATTTTATTAACAAAAAATTCTGAATGTGATTTTCAAAAAAAAAAAAAAATTCTGAATGTGAAAAACACATTCGCTTGTATAAAAAATTTAAAATTGAAAGATTTCGAAGTAAGATTAATTTAAGGATTTCAAAAAGTACTATTTACTTTATAAAATAAAATGCACTTAAAAATTAAATTAATCTGGTTAATTTATTTCGAACCAATGTTTAATGGAAGATATCGCCATTTGTAAATTTCGGCCCTATTCAACAAGAAGCTTGGCCCATTTTCTAGTAGGGACACTGACTCTTGTGGCCCAATTTGAATTCCTAGTCTATTATCAGGACAGGCACTACCCACTATTTTAATAGTTCTAACTTCCAACTAATGAAACTTGGTTAATCTTGTAATCTGGAGTCGTGCTGTTTAATGGGCAACACCCATTAAATTTGTAGTTGATTGAAAAGCTTCCATTAATTAGGCTCAGAGTTGAAGTTTAATCTTAAAATTCAAATTCGTCACTATTGAGAGGATTTTATTTAAATATCATTTCAGTTAGAGTATAAAGACACGTGTAAATTTTTATATATATATATATAATCTATTAGTCAAGTAAGAACGGCTAATATAAAATCAATTTAGCAATAATTAAAATTATTGAAGGTCACTAAGGATAAGTAAAAGTGAGACGTTTGAAAAAAGTGATTGAAATGTCAAACATCATCATCTTCCTTGTTATATATATATATATATATATATATATATATTCTTCTCATAATGTCAAAAAGACTTGATTTCTATAAATTTGGTTGCATTACATATATTTTTCTCTCCTTTATTGTCCAGATGGTATGGGACTTGATAGTTGCATGATGATTGATAGCAGAGAGAGGGACCATACAGTACTATCTATTCTGTCTCTGGTCCCAAAATATAATTACATTTTGGTCCCCATTTTTTACATTGACTTAAATGTTTTAAGTGCATCTTTCATTGTGGCTAATTGCTTTACTAAAATTAGTCTCCATCTGTTCAAACTCTTATCATGTTAATAATTATCTGTTGCTTTCAATCATAGCTACCATGTTATGAAACCATACACTGCATAAAATATAAAAATTTCCAACAATTGTACTACATAAATTCATTTTTCCTTGTTTACAATTCCCATCTAGATAAAACGACACTAATAATCACAGACATGTGATTAGTTGTTAAACAATCATTTTACATGTATCTTGAAGATGCTAACCGAAAATACCAGCCAAAGAAATTCGACCATTCCCAAATCAATTTCTTGATTTATATATTTTCAATTCAGGAAACAACTTGACAAATTCGAGCACTAAGCCGAGCTCACAGGCATGTCTGACTTTCATAGCTTCCCTAGCGTGAACAACATAAATTTGGCGTTTCTTGAGAATGGAGGTTACCAACTATGACTTGTAATTTCTATTATAGTATTAGTGCCAACTGAAGAAGCCTAAACCCTAAATTTAGCATGTTTGTTTTCTTGGCAATTGGATTTATCTAACTCTCATTATCAATCCTCAAGATTCAAGAAATAGCAAAACAAAAATCCATTATCAATCTTCAAGATTCAAGAAATAGTAAACCAATAAATGAATTACAGAAAGAAATAATATCGATGATCTTCCAAAATATATTCTATATAAAAATCATTTAATTACATTACATTTTCTAATTAGATAGTAAGACTAATCATTAACTTAATTCCCACAAAATTGAGATCTTTCTTACAAAAATCTCTTCATTAGTCAAAGGAAATGCATCAATCAACCAAACTCTTCAAATTCTCCTTTCCCTATCATCTAGATAAAATTAATAAATTAATTATATATAACAATTATAATTATATTAATAAGTAAAAAAGATTTTCCAAGCCACGATATTTACAAGTGGAAGAGTAGAATTTTTTTTTTTCACCACTAATTGCACCTCAATGAAGATGAGTCATGAGAGTTAGAGAAAGGGTAAGACCTAGGCTTGGCGAGTGATAAAGATTTAGAATTTGTATTGTTAGTGGTGGTGGCGATGGCGGTGGTGGAGGAGGGAGTGGTGGTGGCCACGCGCTCACAAGAAGGACACATGGTGAGAGTGGTGGCAGGAAGTTGCTTGTAGAAAGGTTGTGAAGTTTTCAAAGCTCTTAATTCTTGCAATTCCTTTTGTAACCTCCTATTCTCTTCTGTCAGTGTCTCACAACATCTCCTTAAATACTCACAATCTACCTCCGTCTGCTTCAGTTTTGTCCTACATATTTCAAATAACAACAAAAACACCATTTTATCAAGATTCAAGAATTCAATTCTTTATCTTTCTTCCAAGAAAATTAAATACCTTGCTCTTCTGTTTTGAAACCACACTTCCACCTGGCGTGGACGAAGATTCAATTGCTTTGCTAATGCAAGCTTCTGTTTCTGCACATTTTTACAAACAATTAATTAATATTTTGGATGACAAAAAAAAAAATCTAAAAGGTACCAAAAAATCATTAATGTAAAAGCAAAAGATCCAAGAAAATAAGCATGGGTTGACTTACAGGGTTGAGGGTATTGTGTTCTTTGAAGCTTTCTTCAAGAAAAGCTGATTGTTCTTTAGAGAGTCTGAGTTTCTTCCGAGCCAACCCGTTTTCTTCATCATCACTCGCTCTTGAACTCGCTCTTTCGGTTTCATTAACACCTTCTATATCTCTTTTATTACCTCTACTACCTCCACTGCTTCTAATCCCAAAATCCATTTGAAACGACGACACTGCATTGTTCGGTGAAGATAAAGCCGCTGCTTCTTCAGCCTCCTCCGCTGACAACCGGTTGACATCAAACCCCCGACCCGACCCATCTGTTGAACCCGGTTCAGACACCACTGTAACGTTAAAAATAACCAACAAAATTTAATTCTTAATAAGAAAAACTAAACATGCAAAACAGCAGATCTTTTAAAATTGAAAGTTTTCTCTTGTGATTTCTAGGGAAACAAACAGAAAACGAAAGAATACATACAGTTATCAGTTAGCCATGGAAAGCGAATCTGTGAAGAAGGATTTTGACGGGGGACGGGAGAGAAAGGTAAAAGATCAAGCTGTAGAGGTGGATCTGATGGAAGAACTTTATCACCTTCGCCGCTGTGATGAGATTTTCCATTAAAACCAGTTCCTAAAGCCATGCAAAACCCTAGATCTTTAGTTGAAATATTCGTTGGGTTTATATCAAGAAACTTGAATGGCTTCGAAGTATCACCTAAACTCAAAGCAAGCTCCATTTCTTGGCGTATAACCAGAAGGAGAGAGGGTTTTCTTGGTTTTTGGATGATGAAGAAGACAGTGAAAAACCTGAAAGGCTTAAAAAGGAAGAAAAGAAAAAAATAAAAGCACAAATCTTCTACTTTCTTACTGCCCTTTTAAATTTGTTTTTGCGTTGAGGGAGTAAAGATTGACCGACAAATCCAGGTTGACAAACACACGTGAATCTATATAAATATGCACAACGGTCCGCACGAGAGAGAACGAGAGATTTTCTCTGCGCAATCAGGTCTAGCATATCTAGGTTATAAATTATATTAAGAAATTAAATTAATTTATATTTTTAAAGATTTGTTTTCTTTTTTCTTAAAAAAAAAAATTAATGTTAAATACTCTATTAAGCCTTACATGTCAAACCTTATGCTTCCCTTTTCCATCTTGAAGTAAAAAACAATAGGTCAGGATTGCTTAACAAATCTAATTAGCTTAAATAAAATCTGATTCACTATTATTTTTTTTAATGAAAGATACCTATATCTTCATTTACCCTAATTATTATTATTTAATTTACTTATATATACGTTCAACATAAATAATTTCTTCTCAGTTTTGATTTTAAAAAATGTTTTATTTTCTTGATTGAGGATTTATTGTTGTTTGAATACTCAATCTTTAACTATTAAAGACAAATAAAAAATGATTACAATAAAATTAAATTAATTATTTTTGCTAATACTAATCACATCTTGGCAAATGGAATTGTGTCTCGGGAATTTTTGTTACAATTTTTATAATTTAATTTAAAGTTTTAATTAGTGTTCAAAAATTCGACTTTACACTTTCTAAAAAAAAAAAAATTGACTGCACAATTATTATAGACTAGGGAATTTTAAAAACAATTCACCACTCTACCTACCTTTTAAATTTTTATAATTTTAAAATATTTTTGTCCTCAAAATTTTATTTTCAAAATCTTACTCCATCTTTCTCATAATTTTATTTTAATTTTTCTATATGTTATAAATTAAGAAAATGATAGAATCACCTCAATTTTAAAAAAATAAAGGTAATTGATTAAATTACCCTTTAATTAATGTTCATTTAATTGATATAAAGTTTAGTGCAAATATTTAGATAATAGTATATTTAAAATAAAATAATTAATCATACTTTGATATTCTAAAAGTGTCATGTAAATAGAACCAAAAAAAGTAAAAATTATCAAATTTAACGAAATAGAGGGAGTAATAAATAAAAATCAGAAGGTAATGACTAAAATTTAAAGATTCAATTGCCAAAAATTAATTTCTTGTTTTGTTCTACAAAAAGAAAAAAATCTTATTTTTGACCTTTTAATAATTACTCTGTTCCGTTAAATTTAGTAGTTTTCGACATTTTTTCTTCATTTAGATATCACTTTTAAGAACCAAAGCAACATTAATTATTTTATTTCAACTTTACTCTTATCTAGATATTTACACTAAATTTTATCCTTATTTTTTTTTAAAATTGAGATCATTCTATTATTTTTTTAATTTTTGTGAAAAGTTCGACAAATTTGAAGGAATGGACTGAACTATTTAGTAAATTTTGACTTACAACTATAGTCGGTATAGTTATTGATTAAGATTAGATATTGCAATCTAGCAATCTTAGCCTTGGGATTTCAAAAATTCCTATATAAAGAGACAATTTTGAAATAGTAGAGGAGGTTTATTTACTAATTATAATTTTTTTCCATTAACATAAATGATTTACATTAGTAAATATAATTAAGGTGAAAATTATGGTATTAATTAATGGCATTATCATTACCTTCCAATCATTAAAATTATTGTGTTGTCACCAAACATATAGCATCGAACCATAATAATCCAATGCGATAATGCTGCCACGTTTTTTATTTGACTTTTTTCCATCACTTACTAATTGTTTAATTATCATCATCATTGTTATCATAGCATGATTAATAATATGTCGTTACGGAACATAATAATTATTTAGATTGGCAAGAAATTTACTATTTTTTTTTTAATTAAGTCCCTTTTGGTATTTCTTAAACATAAAAAAAAAAAAGAACTATATTTATTTTTGGGCATAATTGATTTCAATATACTTAATTTAAATTTTCTGGCTTTTTGTAATTTTATAACATTTTAAATATTCAAGTGATTAAATCTTAATTTTAGCATTTGTTCAAATTACCTTCTGTTGATCTAAAATTAAAAGGGAAACAATATTACTTGGACTTTGAAATAAAATTCAATTTTGACTAAATTATAAAAAATGCAATAAAATTCAATTTTGATGAAATTATAAAAAATAAATAAAATTCAATTTAATCTTTTTATAATGATTAAGAAAATGATTGGAAGATATTGATTTTCTAAAAATATATGGTAAAATGTTTAAGTTACTCTTCTTAAAATTAAAAATTCACCATTTCATTTTACTACAAAATACCTAATAAATATGGATAAAATTGAAAAATAAAATATTAATGTGCTCTCAAAACCCTAATTGAACATAAAAAATGAAACAAGGCAAAATATGCATTTGTTACTATTAAAATAGAACGAATTAAGTATTATACTAACCAATTAGACTTTTTCTTTTGTGCACTGCTAATGATATTTTTCCATTTCTTTAATAATAATTAGATGATAGATTAATTCCTTTTGAACCGACGAACGATTATATTAAAAATCATCTCAAAATTTCCGTCTCATGACTTAATTCTAATATCATCAAGATGAAATTTAATGTATTTCAACCATTAAATTACACTATCTTGGACCCAGTAGACTTCATTTTATTATTAAGTAAACCATGGAAACCGATTTTCATGTCTTCCATCAACTTATTTTCCAAGAATAAGATTCAAATTCTAGAATAATAAAATAAGAAATTTCAGATCACACAGTCAACAATTTGTTTGTTTCTCCAAATCCAAATGACGCCATTAAATCAGTCCTTTTGGTGTTTCCAAGTTTATTAATTAAATAATTATCCTAAAATGATGCACTGTTAGAATAGAATAGAATTGAAATGACTAAGGTGGCTTCAAAGACAGAGTTTAGAACGCTGACTCACCAACCAACACTGTCGACCTCTACCAGCTATTTGTCCAGGTGGCAGTAACCCATTGGAGAATGGAAGAAAAACTGTCTTTTAAGATAAATTTTCCCTCTGCGTGATGGATGAACTGAGTGAAACATTGGAAACTAGATTGTTCGATTAGAACAAGATTTGACCATTTTGAAAGAAATAGTAATTTAAAAAAAAAAAAAAAAAACATTGCATTGTGTTTTACTTATGGGCAGACAAAGAGTCCACTCTTTTACCTATCCAAGAAAAGTCTATAGGGCCCATATCAACGTTCTTTTCCTTCTGTCTTCATTTTTTTTTTGAATATTACTACATTAAAATTAAATAATTTAAAAATTGAATTAAAAATATATTGGCTAATTGAAACTAAAACTTAAATCAATTATAATGATTATAAAATAAAAAATAAACATTAAAATATATAAACTCATTCTATTAAATATTAATTATAAAATTATACACTCGTATTATGATATATTTTGATTTATTCAACAGTCAGGTTGTGATTCTGTCAAAAGTGTAATTTCAGTTTCTGTTTCAATTAGTTTCAGCTTATTTTAATATTAATGTAAAATGTTAAATAAGATGAAAAAAAATAAAAAAAGATAATGGCATGGATGGAGTATCCAATGAATATTCAGTATTGTGTCGTAGTGGGCGTTGAAAATGAATAAATGAGTTAATAAATAAATAAATAAATAAATAGGAAAAAAAGGGTGGAGGTGGTCCCATGCGCGTGGAGAAGATTTTACGTAATTAAAATGCACATCTAGAGGATGTGAGGAGGTCAGATATGTCATGCTTTTGGGATTCTTGCAATTATTGAACTCATGCAGGCTTTAATGATAGGTTGCAGAGAGACATTACCACTGAATTATTGGCTGGGCCCCCTTTTCATAAACATACACACTCGGTTCTTCTTCCTCCGCCTCCACCACCACCACCACCGCCGCCGCCGGTACCTCCACCCACTACATTCCTTGATATAAAATTTAAATAAACTATTTTGACTATGAAAAGATTCTGGCGAGTGATTGGTCAAGCTTGGACTAAGCGATCATCAAACATGGATTAATTGCCGACGTGGACTTTATTAAAGTTTTATTATTCTTATCCTTGTGGATCGTGGACCGACATTCCTTCCGTATCGTATATGTGATATGTTAATTATATGTATATATACGGTAGAGTACGTGCCACCGTCTCACGTAATTCTTGCATATTTTATCCCTCCGTCCCAAAATTAGTCTTAAATATGTTTCACAATGTTTAAAAATAGTCAGCATGATTTTTTCTTATTTTTCCTTTATGTGTCCTAAAAATATAAAATATTTTATATTGATAATTTGTTGAAACTTTCAAAATAGAAATGAATAATTAGTATATCTAGATTTTATTTTAAGACTTTTTTTATTATTTAGTAAATTAAATTGATATTAATTATTTACATGAACTATTATATAAATGAATTATTATATAAGAGTATTGTGAAAAAATGAAAAAAATATTTCAAAAATATAAATGGAACTATTATTTTGGAACATTCAAAAAAAAAAAAAAAATGGGACTATGATTTTAACGAAAGGAACATAATTTTCTTTTTCTTTTTTATATTCATTATCAAGTGATTTATAGTGTTCAAGATTTAAAATTCTGCAAACAATTATTTCAATTTCCAATTATATAAACTGCTAAAATAATATTGGCTCCAATATAAAAATATGATTAGATACCTAACTAGGTTGCTATTCTCTCCATAATTATAATATAATAAATTTCCATAAATTTGTAATATTCAAATCGTAGTCCGTATCCTTAACAAAAGTTCAATTTTTCTCCATTACTTTTTTTCTATTATTAAAAAATATTACTCTTCACTTTCTAAAAATTATTGTTTCAGTTTCTTTTTTGACATTTAAATAATAGTTCCATTTATATTTTTAGAAATGTTTGTTTCTTGACTCCCCCATGAGACACCTTAATTATATATTATTTCATGTGTATAATTAATATTAATTGAATTTGTCAGATAGTAAGAAAAAAATTTTAAAATAATTAATTCTGAAATTTTGATATATTAACCATTCATCCTAATTTAAACGTTTTAAGAAATCATCGATATATAGAAACTTTTGAAATTTTACTTCTTGCCCATTTCTCTTTACCTTTTTCACTTTAACCTATTTCTTTTCTCTAATTCAATTTTAGTGTACAACCATTTATGTCATTTTTTATTAATACAGTTTTTTTTTTTTCGAGATATTATGACACAATACTATATATATTACAATATTGCAATTTTAAACATACTTTAAACTCAATGCAAACATAAGATAGTGTCTCAAGTGGATCCGATTTGCAGTGAGTTAAATATTCACTTAAAATGAACTACTCAAAGCCAAATCTAATTATTAATTAAGTACTCTAATTTATTTTCAGATTTATTTAACATTTTTATTTTATTATTTAAATTTGTTTTGAGCCAGATTACAATTATGCGTTGAATGTATGCATCTATTTAAATGTCCATTTAACATTAAAATATTTTTTTTATTTTAATACTGAAATTAAAAATTAAGAATTATAAAATTTATTTTGACTTAATTAAATATAATATGAATATTAAATATAATTATTGTATTAATTATAATTAGAAAAGTTTACATATATATTTTTTTGAGAATACTAATTATTTTAAATATTTTTAGAATATTAAATGGATGGCGAGTCCATCAATCTGACCTCAATACGCATGGTTAGAACACTATTCAAATTGGTCCAGAGCTCGTCAAAATCAAGTAGCCTGTAACTATATCTGTGTTTATGTCAAATACTGACACCTCTTTGACAGTTTTAGACATATGTCGAATTTTTTAAAAAATGCATCCAATTATTATTTTTAATTATATTAATGTCGGACATCTCTTTTAATCTTTAAAAACACTTCTCTAATACTTTAAGGATGTCTTTAAAAATTTTATGAAAATATTTAAATAAATTTGTTAACAAAAATTTTGAATTGAGATGTTAAATATGGGTGAACTAACTATGTATACTTAAAATGAAAAAGTATATAAAACAAATATAAAAGAATTAAATGTGAAATTTCTTTTTTTCACTTCATCTTTTTTCTTTGCTTTCATTTTTAATAAAATCAGATCTCTCTCTTCTTTTTTTTTTTTTTTTTTTTTATTTTTATAATAGGTCAGTCTTTCTTTCTTTTCATTATTGTTATTTTGTCTCCATATTTGGAGTTTTTTTGTTCCTCCTTTGTGATGGTGTATTATTAAATAAAAATATGATATTTGATTTTGTTTGGTGGCAGATTTTAGATCTTGATTTGTAAGTGTGGTTTTTCAAGCAATGGAGTCTGGTAATGCGATATATTCCTCTATCGATGCTATTGACGCATAGTGACAGAGACTCATATGTTTTCGTCATATATTGTAAATTCATGAAAAAACAATCTAAGTATAGAAGATGTAGAAAAATTATTATTTTGTTGTCTAAATCAATTAATGGACTAGTTGCTATTATGAAAATTTATATTTTTATCAAGATTAACTCTAAGCGAAAAAATCTAATATTATATTTTTGAATTTTAGTTTCATTAATTAAAAAAATATGAATTCTTTTATTTCGTTAAAAGATTAGCGGATTCTATTAGCTATTAATAGTAAAATTCTTTGTCTAGTCTATATGATTATATGTAATTATTAATATAATTATTAATGAATTACTTTTAAAAAAAACATATAAAAAAGAAGGACAAAAGAACCCTACACCATTATTTAGATTTATAATTTTATTTTTCAAATCCAAAAACTGAACAAATTAAAAGCCCGCAATATTATGAACAAGTTAAAACTTGGAACGTTATAGAGGATCCCTTTGACTCTTTTCATGATGCTGAAATTGCTAATTTATTTCTAAATGTGTGAGAGATGAAGCTGATGATTTTTTATCGATGATGTTACTGTTGAAAATTTAACTAATGATGTTGAAATAGTAAATTATTATGTTTATGACTTATTATGAATGGCTATTTATTTACTTGAATATTTTTTTTCTTGTAAATTATATCTTTTAGTGCAATGTGCGTTGAGCAGTAATAATACATAAGCATATAGAAGATGATAGTGAAGCCTGAGCAGAGCAGCACCAATTCTAAACAAAAGACCAGTCCTTCTAATTATGTGTTATATGCTATGGAAATTTTTCACAAGTCACCATCAATATTATTTCTATGTTTATATCTTAATATATGAACTTCAAAAAAATCGAACCTAACAATTGAACTTTATTAGGAATTGTCAATTCGAAAAAAAAAAAAAAAGATATTAATAATTGAATGATCAACAGTTCATATCCTCAAAAAAAAAAAAAAAAAAAAAAAAAAAAAAAAAAATCAGCAGTTCATCTGTCACAACGAGTTGGGTGTTATCTAATTTCTAAAAATATGGAAACATAATATAATCTGACCCCACTTAATTAATAATTTTAAGGATCAAAAAACATATCATTTCATGCAAAGATTATGCCACTTATTGTTTGGGCCATTCCTCCCTAAATGGGGCCATAAAATCTGGGACGTTGTCTTAATTTATTTGTTTTATGTTCTTATAATTGCTTAATCACCTAACCCCAGGTAATTAATCACTAATCAACCAAAACTCTCTCTCTATTCTCACATGCTAAGACAATAAGTTGCCATTCTTTCTCATTTGTTTTGTTGGGTAAATTTAATGATTTCACAGATTACTATATTGAAATTTAAAAATTTGCAGAAGAGAAATATTTTCTTACATCTATTGATTTTGATATTTTCCAAACACAGCCTCGACCGATGATTCGTCAAATTATGTTCAAGAAACTCCCTTGATTACCGTTAAGCTGACATAGCATTTGCCTAATTAGGGTTAAAGTCTTGGACAAAAGCGAGTCGTTTGAATCTGTGGCACGACAGAAAATAGATGCTCGCCCCCGTGGTTACAATGAATAAACCTCTATGAAGAGCGCTGACCCGCTCTCACCCATATATATTGGACTTTTGGTGGCTAACGGTTCAATTCCAATGTTAATTGATGCAGCATCATTACATTCCGCGTTTCATTAATTAAAGTGGTCAAACATATTTCTTCTTCTTTGCTTTATTAACTCCACCAAAGTTAATTAGTGACCATTTGACGGAAAAATGATTAACTAAAATGAAATTCTCATCACTACCAGCTGATTTGATTAACGAAAGTGCACCATTTATAATTGAAGAAATTTTGTATAAATATCACTCTAATTAACGAAAAGTTTTGAAAATTTAAAAGATCAATATGATTAAACAAAAATTTACTTGAATAATACCTGATTCAAATGTGAAAACACATGTTAGAACCTGTAAATAAAAGAAAATATAAGTATACTAGTATTAGGGAATAGGAGTGACTTGGGTTAAGCAAACTGAATTAACTCGGTGTCAATTTTATCAGAATATATGTCTACGGTAAATGAATCCAGAACCGAATGATATAATAACCGATTCAAATTGAATTAAATCTGTTTAGTTAGTTATTTCAAATCAAATTAGCTATTTTAAATTTCAAAATAAATTTAATTAGTTGTATATAATAACTTAATTAAAAACTAAAAATCAAATGGTTTAGATATCCAAATTGGTCGATAACTGAATTTCTACAAGAAACATCCAAAGCTAACCAAAATGAATTGATTTAATTTATTCTCGATTAAAAGCCAAGAATTGCTACGAGAGTCACCCTAGCTAAGTAGAGAGTCACCCTAGCTAAGTAGGGAAGTCATAACTCATAATATAAAGAACGTGATATCAACTTATCCACACGTACAAACGTGAAATCAACTTATCCACACGTTACAGCGTACAAAGTTAATGTAAGATGAAGAGGGTTAGGGTAAATTACATAAACCACGAGACAGGAGCATGTAAGAGAAGGAAGGCATGCAGGGCAGAGAAATCACGTGAGTAAACCGTGATTGTAGTAATTAGTAATAAGGGAATGGGTCAGAGTCAGAGAAATGACGTGAGAGAGATAATGATGAAGAAGAAGAAGCGGAGGAAGAAGAGAAGAGGAGGTTGTAAGGTCGTAATTGGGATGGGGACACATTGCAGTGTCTTAAGGAGACAATCTTCACAGCAGCAATCATTTGTACATAGGATCTTATTACGTTTCTCTTCAATTTTTTATTTTTTCTTTCTACTTATTATTATTATCATTTTGGTACAACTGCCCACGTTGTGGGGTTCTTTTTGTATATATACATTACTCAAATTATAGTGAGGTGATTGTCTTCTATTTCTTGTGCCTTTGCTTTCTCTCTCCCATTTTTACTACTGTTGCTACTTTCCATGCATTTCTTTTGTTTTCTATGCTTGTCCTTTTACAATTATGCAACTTCCGTTTCTTCGTATATTTATAATTTGTACTTATTTCCAATTTAGTTGTGCATATTTATCTAGATTAATATGATAAATGCTGTTTCGATATTATTCAAATAAAAAAGATTGCTCATTTTTTTTTTATTAATTTTTGTTAAAAAAAAAATTCTTTTTTCATTTTAATATTCTTTTTGAATACGAGACTAATTTAATTTTAAAATTTTTGAATATTTCTCTGTATAAACAGTGGTAGAGTTAAAAATATATTCTAATGGGCTCATTTTAGTGGCGCGGCCCCTGTCTATAAATATATACTTTTTATAAATGTCAAATCCCGGACCTTGCAAATCATCCATTGAATTCTTTATATAAAGTTTCAGATTTTAATAATTTGTTAAACCGTCAAAATTATTATATAAATGATTAATATATATTGTACTAGTTAGAATCTCAGATTAATTAAAATACCAAATATAAGAAATCTAAGTACCTAATTAGTTAACACTAGTACACCAAGCTAATCAAAAAAATTTGTTTAAAAAATTATAATTATTTTATTATTTTTTCCGGAATGAATTGTCTAATTCTTTTAAAAGATTATTACTATAATTTTTTCATAAAAATTGTCATAAATACTTTCATTACAATTAAAATTTTATTTTTAACTAGGGCATGGGTGGGCCACGGTAAATCTTTTTCTAAATTTTTAGCAATGATTAGCCCAAAATCAAATTTCTCTAATTTGTACTCACCTTAATAATTTAAACTATTAGCGATAATCAAATATCCCTAATGAATTTTACTTGTAAAATTAGAATTTTAAAACTTAAAATCAGCACCGTAAGAAATATAAAGAAAATTTTATTTAAATACTGTCATGGATTGATCATACTGACACATGTAAAAGAAAATTGCTAAACCATGAAAATCATAATATAGATCGTACTAATTATTGACTTTGATAACATATTCACGATTTGAAAACTTAAAATATTATTACGTGGATAAGCAATTTTATTTGAATTAATAATGCGAAACCTTTTATTGGATTTATTGAACAATAATTATGTTTGTCGTACTACATACGGTGACATTAACTATTTCCAACTTGAATTTCTTTTTATCAATAATTTAGTGCTATTTATAAAATAAATATCAAAAAATATATAAAAGTATAGAGGATTCGATATTTAGCAATGATGAGTTGTAGGACTCCTTCTGTCAGCCTTTGTAATTATATGGGGTTTTGCGTTATGTGTTGTTCCTTTTAATACAAGTCACCATCATTAATTATTTCCTTTCTCATTTAATAATGGAAAGTAAAAGCGAACATTTATTTTTTTTTCTAATTTAAAAAACAAATTTTAATTCAAATGAAATGCAATTTGAATTGGAAAATATTCAAATATATTGTTTCTAAATTAGAATTGAGTATTTTTTTAAAAAAAACAAAAGAAAAAAGCTAAAGCAATCATGAGGTCCAATGTGATTAAGATGAAAAGAGAGTGCCAAAATGTAAGATAACAAAATAATAAGTGATGATTAAAAAAAGAAGAGAAACCAAAAGACAACAAAAGAGCATGCAATCCTGGAAATAGAAGCATCTTTGTTCCCTCTGAGTCTCAGAGACATCATTATTAGGACTTTGTCATGCTTTCTTTTATTATCATAATCATAACCATTAATCATAATCATAATCATAACCATTAATCATAATCATCATCTAATGTTCCTTTTCTCATCCTGGGATGCTGTGTTTTTGCTGCCAAAGTAACAGACAACAAACCCTAAAAAACTGCCTTTTTTCATGATTCTGATCATAATTGTAATCATATACTTATAATAATTTATAAATGTAACTGTTATTATTTTCCTTGCCTTTTTCTTTTTTCGCAAAGATTTTTTTTTTTAAAAAAAGGAAAGAAAAGAAATGTGTTGGTCAAATTTAGAAGCATGATTAATGGCAAAGGATGGACCTTTTCTTTCATATAATATTAATTAATCGGATGATAATATCAAAATTTATTTACGACATGCAATTTTTGAAATTTAATATATAATTTTTAAATATAGAAGTCTTCTTCATAAATTAAAATCCATCATCCTGTTCTGTAGTTTCAGATTTTATTGTTTCTTTGTTATGGAACAGCATTGTCCAATGGGCTAATTTGTGAAAAAAATATTATCCAATGGGCTTATAGTTATAACTTAGAAAGCCCATTCAAGTCCAGTTTCTCACAAATTCAATCCATCTCTGCAACGATATTGTATACATCTTGAATGTGATCATACCATGCCCTGAATCCATTTTCTTCTGGCTAGAAAACCATTAATGGGTGATAGTAGTTTCAACTATTAGATATTTGGTTTTAATCAACTGATTACGAACTAAAACAGAAAACAGAAACTTCTGAAGAATTAGAGCCCACCTTGGAAAATTAGAATGGAAATGAAAATAGAGATGAAGACTTAAATAACTAAACAGAATCTTTTACTCTGATTAAGAATAATAATCTAAGAATAATAGTTTAAAGGGACAATATTTATTTTCATCTTGAAGTTTTATAAAAATAATTAAATCATCGTCATATTTTTTACTATTAGATATTTATCTGCCCATGTTTTTTTTTTTTTTTTTATAAAATAGTTATTCCGTTTGAAATTACATTTTTTTTTTTTGTGTTAAACGAGAGTGAAAATAAAAGGGAGAAAAGAGATATTTCTAAAAAGACAAATGCCGGGAACACAATCCCTTTCTCACTCAAACTCAACTCTTTCCTTTTTGTTTCGTTCAGCACAGCAAATGGAAGCAAATCCAATTTTATCTAAACAGCAAAAAGTATATGAACAATAAACGGTTCATGAACCATTTAAACTACAAGGCGCAAAATTTTCAAATTGACTTGCAAACATAACCGCGGCGACGCCACCAACCAGCTAAACCCACATTTAAACACAAGCCTTGCAATTAGGCGCCGCAGGTATATTGAACCACCGGTTCAAGACTTTAAAAATTTTAAATCAATCCTTAAACCGCTGGTTCTAGTTCAGTTTCAATTTTGGCTTGTTTCAGTGTGATTTTATTGAACCGACGGTTTCGATTATGGTTTCCGGCATATGTGTATTAATTTTTTCTCAAAAAAATAAAAATTCAATTCTAAAACGTCTTTATTTTAAAAAAATTAGTGTGACTTTAAAAAAAAAATATTAGTAAATTTATTTTAAATAACTTTTAATGCTCATACTCATTTAAGCAATAAAATTAATTAATTTTATAAAATAATCAAATATAAATTATCATTTTATTTTATCTAATGTTATTAAATAAATAAATTATTAGAAAAATTTTAAAAATGCTTCAACCAATAACATTTTGAACTAAGTAAAATATTTAAAAGGAAAAAATGTTAAACTCCCATTTGTATTAAACAATATAATTATATACTAAATTTTATAAAATAAGCTAAGTAATTATAACTTTAAAAATAACAACAAAAAATTTCTGATTCGAACCGGATCAGAACCGCCCGTTAAACACCGGTTCCGGTTCAAAATTTAACATTTATATGAACATTAACCGGCCCTTGAATTGCGAATTCTGGTTCAAACTTTCAACCGATAGTTTCGATCCGGTTTCAATTCATCTACAGTACAGTTCGATTCCAATTCAGTTCCGGTTCAAAATGAAACACCGGTAATGCCTACTTGTAGTAGCCACAATACCAAATTCAAGAGTATTGCTATAAATCCCCGTTTCAATCTTATGACCAGTCTTATTTTCGTATCATGAGCAATACCCAGATCAAAATCAATGGCATTATGAAAAAATAAATAGAACAGTAGGCTTATTACTGGCCCGATTACTTAATATTAATAGGAGTACCGGCGATCATAGTTCTGGCCACACATATCCCCTTCTTCCCGTCCCTCAGCCCACCACCAGTTTCTCGATCGTTTGCTACAATATTGTCAAGAAAAACAAGAGACCAGCGTACACCAAATGACGAAACAAGAGCCAGAGCAACAAGGGGAAAGAACCCCGCATTACATAACCTTTCCCTAACAACCCAGCATAACCTTGATGGGTGGAGGTTGGATTTGACGGAGAGGATGAAGAAGATAGATGATAGATCGTGAGTTTTAATTTTTGGACTATTTATTTTATTCAAGGGTATCTTATTTCAGACGGAAAGACCATTAATGAGACAAAAGCAAACCTCAAGGACTAAATATTGAAATAGTCAAGAGTTCGAGGATGAGTTAATTAATTTTATAAAACTTCAGGGATGAAAAAAATACATTTCAATAATACTCAAGTTTTTCAAATATAAAAATACCTAAAAAGTCTTATATATATATATATATATATATATATATATATATATATATATATATATATCAAGAATTGCATTCCATCCCTGATTCCAGGATGAACAAAACATGGCATGAAGCAGAAACAGATATTCTATCCTAATATGAAATTCGTAGAGAAATTATTGAAGAAGGTACTAAATGGTAAATGCAAACAACGGCTGTAGTCAAACAAAACCACAGGTACATAATTGTCATTCAACACATGAAAGAATGTGAAACTCAAGCTGATGGTGCTTCTCAAAACATGTGCAGTGCTTCCAGAAACAATTGGCGACATTGAAATCCTAAATAATGGTTTCTATTTCATTGTCTTGCAACTTTCAAAAATGTTTCAGCACAAATTATAATTATGCCACTACATTGCTTTGCCCTTCATGATTCATGCTGCACTGACAATAAGAAAATTATATAGCTCTATAAATTAGCTAGATATCTGCTAATAATAGAGACAATTTAACTTAAGGCTTGACTTTAAAAAAATTCATTCAAGATTATTCATAAGCTCACCGAGTAGAACTCGAGCTCGAATTTACCATCAAGCTAAATGAGTCTTCAAACAAGCTTGGACTTGAGTTCAAATCTGCAACTGTAAACTGTAAAACAGTGGAGTTTGAGTTCATTTACAACTCAAACCAGTCCGGCCTGAGACGAGTTCGAGTTCAGTTTTTGAAACTCAAATCAAACTGGAGCTCAAGTATACTTTTAATGAAATAAACTCAAAGCTCAATAGAACTCGACTTAGCTCAGCTTGTCAACATCCTTTGACACAATTAAGTTCAATTTCCCCATCTATCAACAAACAAAGATACATATAATACATCAATGGTGAATTAGCGGAAAAAGAAAAAGACTATTTAACAACTAAGCATCCAGTTGCTACACCAGAGTAGGTTGATTTTATTAAATGAAAACGAAAAATCCAGATTGGAAATTATAAAAATATAGTCATAAAACCGGAAAAATTTTTTTAAAGAAGATATTTAAAAAAAAAGAAAAGAATCCTTCGTAAAGTTTAGTACAATAATAAGAAAAATGTTATGCACAAGAGGACTATAAAAACCCCCCATCAACAAATCAGGAGTGATATAGACATTCCCTAAAAGATTCTAGATTAGTGATGCAGTGGACATTCAGAATAATATTATTTTTCCTCAAATTATAAGGAACCAACTATGCCTTCTGGTAATTATAACGCAAGGAGATCATAAGCTTCCCCAAAAGTTTCTAAATATAACAAATTATTCCGTGTCATCTCCAATCATTCGTGCTAATTGCCAATTGAAAAGCCATAAACAGAAGGATGTAAGAGTCCATCACTTTGTGACGAATTGAAAACAAAGCAGCAATAAAACAACACTTTATTACTGAATAAAATTGGTTTTATTATGCCTTTGTTGCAAGCAGTAAACATACATATTTAGCTAAAGTTACATATAACTTCTAGGATATTTACTACTATTTGAACTTTGAGATAATGAAATGGTAACTAAGAAATACCATTTGGCCAGAAATCAATTCACTGATTGGCATGATACTATGGGATAAGTTCTGCAAGAATAGCAAATTTTCCATAACTGTGGAGTCTGAAAAGTTTTTATGTACAAGGGAAGGTGATTGCCTACTCGCTCTATGAATTTAACTTTCCATACAAATTCAGAGCACAAGCCCCATAATGTAGTACAGTAGTATCTCAAACAACATAGTGGCAGCAGCAAAGGATTGGAAGTTATATAACCACCTCATGAAAGTCAACAACTTTGCAGGTGATGAAAACCTTGTAGAGTGAAAGAACTATAATGCAGGAAACACTTACATATGTTTTGCCATACCTTGAGCAACTTCCAGGATATATTAATTATTAGATGAACTATTCCTAATTGAATCGTCTCCTCCTAGGTGCACGGGAATCCCCGCTGTCCACATCTGAGACTCTTGCAGTATCATTTCTTCTTCTGGAGGAAGAAGTTGAGAGTGACCCCATGGAATCGATTTCCACCGCCGTGTCCATTTGAGACTCAGAGTTTATACCAGCGGCAATACTTGAGAATGAATCTCTATCGTCAACAGGCTGGGGCTGCTCCTGATTCCTCCCTAAAGGATAGTTACGAAAATATGCGTCAATTAACCTTTCAGCAGAATTCAAAGCAGAAGAATGCGAAGTGTGGGTTGAAGATCTCTGAGAGTGAGATTGTGATCTTCGAAGTAATAGCGAATGGAGTCGACGGGTGTGCCGTGTGTCAGGACTGCTTGTGCCAGTGTGTGTTAAATCCACTAATTCATCAATAGGTGCAACAGGATTTTGCTCAGTGCGCATTCCCCTAAGTGTCATAATCCTACTCAGGAAGGAATTCCTGTCTGCTATTTCATTAGTGCCATTTGAATCCTGCACTGAATTCAAATCCCGAGTCAAATCAAATCTGCTTCCAAGTCGTCGAATCATTTCCTCCATTGGGAAACTAAAAGAATTCCTCTGAATACTTTGCCTCCAACTCTCAACCCGCCTTGCTTGTGGCCTGAGAGGGATCTCAAGGCTTGAGTCCTCCTCTGGCTCACGAGTATTATTTCCACGGCCATAAATAGGGGTCACATTCTTAATGGTTACCTCTCCCTTGCAAACTGGGCATTCCTTAGCATCTGAATGCACATGCAACCATCTGTATAAGCATGGCCAACAGAACAAGTGGCCGCAACAAGTGACAACTGGATCTGTAGCCAAATCCAAACAAATATTACAATCAAAGAAGCTCCCCTCACTATCATTTCCATTCTCCATATCACTCTTTTTCTCTGATACTTGGTCTTCCAAGAACCCATTGTTATTTTCACAAATTTTTGGCACCTCATTTGTCCTTTCTTCAGCAGTAACACTACCCTCACCAACTTGTAAAGTACTGACACTGTCAGAATTTCCTATCAATTGGTTCAATTCCACTGAAATGGTCTGAGTTTCACGAGGAATTTGAACTTGTCGCCATCTCCAGCGCTGTCTAGCCCTACTAATTCTAACAGCCTCCCTAATTCTCTCAAAAGGATCATCCATCCACTCATCCAAATTCACTGCTTCGCCTGGTACTGATCCAGACCCTGCCTCAGGACCAGGGCCCAAATTCAAATCGAGATTCATAGTATCAGATGTCTCCTCACCCATCCCAAACCGAACAATCCCAGATCAAGACCCTAAAATTACCAAAAATTGAATAAACACAAATCAAAACTCTTTACTTTATCAGTAAAGAACAAAGCAAACTGAACTTTCACTTTATCCTCAATTCAACAAACCCAGATCAAAACCCCAACTTTCCCAATAGAAATGAAGCAACCCAAATCACAAAATCTCCACTTTATCATAAAACCAAATAGACCCAAATCATATAAAGTATTTATCAAAAGCTACGGAAATCCAGCTGAAACACAGCTGAAAGGGAAGAAAAATAGCCATGCATTAGATAGAAACATAAAAATTAAAAAAAAAATTTCGTCATAAATTGAGAAACAATAAAATATTTTATCAATAAACCCTAGTTTTAAGTCACTAAGATTCAATTTCAGAATTAATGGATTCAAAAAATGACTCAGATGAGAAAATAAATAAAAATATCAATAGCTAAAAACCTAGCGAATTATGAGAATTAGGGTTCAAAAAGAAAATAAGTCTAAAACCTGATACTGCAAGACAAGACCTCGACGATCTGCTTCAGACTCGTTCAAGACTCAGAGTCGAGTAATCTCCGAGTTGACTCACCATGGCGAATTCTCTCCTTTGAATGGCAATCTCGTCTATCCAGAAAGGAGAGAGAAAGAGAGAAGTGTGTGAATTGTGAAATGAATCAGTCTCAACGAAGACAGAGAGGGGGAGGGAGAAATTATTTCGTGTATTAGAGTTTAAATGGGGATGATATTTTCGGTCATCGATGGTTCTAATCTGGCGGTCAGAATAAATTTCATTTAACTTCAGTGGACCTGATCTCAATAGACATACTAGCAAATCATAGACTCAGAAGTCCCCGATTGGCCAGAGTAAATGGAAGGTTAGATTCTACGCTACCGGACACAACCATGGTTCAATTTCAAATCAGAATACTAGCAAAATTAAACCGGTCAAAATCGACAATAAAAGGCATAATCAGCTGCTCTTGATTTCAAATAATAATCGAACCATGGTAAGCAGTTATAAGTTTTAAATTGTAACTGAAACTATATATTTCAGTTCCGGCTCTTTATTTTTAAAACCAAAACGGATGGTCTTTTGGTTTAAAATCGATAGTTTTGGTTTGAACAGTGAAAAAATAAGTTTTTAAAGAAACTTTCAATTTATTTTTTTTTTTGTTTTATTATAATTTTTTAGATTAACTTTAAAATTTTTTTATTGAATTGGTTTAGTTTTTTTTCCAATAATAATATTTGTTATTATTATTATTATTATTATTTATTCAAACTACAAATTTAAGAATTTAAAATTCTTTATCTAATTTCAGTTCAAAAATCAGAATGAAACTAAAACCGACAGTTCTAAAATCGTCTTAGAAACTGCCTAAAAAAAAAAAAAAATTCAATGTCGGTTCTATTTTTTCTATAACCGAAACTAACAGTTTCGAAACAAAAATCAGGGATTCTAAAACCGTAGTCATACCTATACACAATGAAAGGAGTTGTGCACGTGCTAAGATGAAAACTATTTGTTTTTATTTTAATTTCTAAAATTTATTTATCATATTTTTCCATTAAAATTTTAAACAATTCAATAGAAATTATTATTGTATAAATGAAGGAAACAAAATTTAATCTATTATTTATAAAATACTTTACTTGAAAATATTAAATCATTCTTTTTTTTAATTTATTAGGGTCTAAATAGACCGAAAAATATTATGAGTTAAATAACAATAATGATCCTTTCTTTTAAATCGCATTTACTAAGTACATAATATAATTTTAGTAGCATGGAGGTAAGCATGGCCAAATTACGGTTCCGAGAACTGGAACCGTCGGTTCGAACCGGCCCGAAACCGTAACCGGAACTGGTGAGAACCGGAACCGGGACGAACTGAAAAATTTCGGTTCGGTTCCGGTTCCAGAAAAATTAGGAACAAGAACCGGCGGTTCCAGAGAACCGGTAGGAACCGGACTGGAACCGCCGGTTCTCAGGCCGGTTAGAACCGCCGAACCGGCAGTTCTAGCCGTTGTAACTGTCAGACCTGCTTTTTTTTAAAAAAAAATTTATTGTGAAATCTCTTAATTACCCCTCCCAACAGCCATAAATGGCTACATAACGGCTAGTTTCAAGGATATTTTTGAAAAAATGAATTTTTGGATTTATTATAAATACCTCATTTATTTACAAATTCATTACAAAAAAATCTCAACTCTCTCTACTTACTCTCTCTACAATATACTAAACTCTCTACTTACTCTCTCTACAATATACTACACTCTACTCTATATTATTCATTTATTCTTCTCTACTCTACAATCTCTCTTATTAAGTTATTATTGTCTCTAATTTTTTTTATTCAATTTTCCAAATTATATCTTATTATCATATAATGGCAAGTGAAGGAAACTCAAATTCGGGTAAGGGCAAGGGAAAGATTGGAGAATCATCTATCCCTACAAACGACATTTATGATATGATTCCCGACCAATTTAATTTTGAGAGTTATCAAAATGAAAATTTGGATATTCCAACTCAAGAATCCGAATTTAATGAGCAATTACAAGAAAATGAAGAGCAAGAGCAAGAGCAACGAGCACAAATTGTTACAAGAGCAAGACAAAGTTCCGACATATTCTCCATTCATTTCACAAAAAAATTCAAAGGTGAGAAAATGTATGATGTAATTTGCAATTATTGTGAAAAATCTTATAAATTTAAACAAGCGGGCGGCTATGGATCATTTTGGAAGCATTTGGAGACAAAACATCCAACAAAAATAGGAGTTGATCGGTCTCAAACACAAATTTCCGGGTACGCTTCTAACCTTTCTTTATTTAAATATTCTGAAAAAATACAAAAAGAAGAATTAGCAAAAATAATTTCTATGGAACATTTATCTTTTAGTTTTGGTGAAAAAGTAGGTTTTAATAATTATTGTCAAAAAGCTTTAAATCCTGCTGCTAAAAGAGTACCAAGAAATACTGTAAAAAGAACTATTATTTCTTTATATAATAAAGGAAAAAAAGAGTTAGAGCTTTTATTTTCTCAAATGAAAATTCGTGTTTCAATTTGTTGTGATGTTTGGAGTGATCATTGGCAAATGCATTCTTATATGGGTATTCCATGTCATTGGATTGATGATGATTGGAAAATTTAAAAAAGAATTATTTATTTTCGTGTTTTTTATGATAAACATACTGCAAATAATATTTATAGAGTAATTGTTTCAATTTTAGATGAATATAAGTTGACAAAAAATTTTTTTTCAATTTCATTTGATAATGCTTCTGCAAATACTAGATCAATTATTGAACTTAAAAAAATGTGTGAACCAAATATTGGTGGAAAATTTTTTCATATAAGATGTGCATGCCATGTTTTAAATTTATGTGTATAAGATGGTTTAAAAATTCTTGAATGTTTTATTTCTTCAATTAAAAAAACTATTTCATATTTATGGACACATCCCCAAATGATGAAAAGTTAGGCTAAATTTTGTAAAGAAAATAATAAAAGACCAAAACGTTTTTCAAGGGATGTCCCAATTCGTTGGAATTCAACATATGAATTACTAAATGAGTCTTTTTCTTATAAAGAATTATTATGCTTTTTTGTTACTAATAATATTGAGGATATTAATTTATATCCACAAAATTGGGAGATTTGTGCAAAAATTTTAGATATTTTAAAAATTTTTAATGATACTACCTATAAATTTAGTGGGGTTTATTATCCCACATCTCATTTATTTTTACCTATGTGTATTAATTTTATTACTGCACTCCAAGAATTTCAAAATGATGATTTATTAAAAGATTATATTTTTTCAATGAAAAAAAATAGTTATCTTATTTTAAAAATATACCACCTCTTTATCTTGTTGCTATTGTATTTGATCCTAGATATAGAATGGATGTTTTATGTGATTATTTGACTATTTATTATGATGTATTAAATCTTGATGTAGAAGATAATGTTAATATAAATGTAGTAATGCATGAAGTTAAACAAAATATTATGCAATTATATAATGAATTTGTTCAAGTTTCTAGTTCATCTACTTCTACTTCTACTTCTTCTCAATCTAATATTCAACAATTTTCAACACAAAGGGTAAGTGGTGTTGGTGTTGCTCAACAAGTTTTACTACAAAGACAAAAAAGAATAAGGGAATCCAGTTCTATTTTTGAATTTGATAAATATCTAACAACTTCTTTTGAGTTTAGTGATGATTATGTAGATACTGATTTTTCAATTTTAGATTGGAGTCGTCACGCAAATACTTTTCCAATTCTTTCTTTACTTGCAAAACAAATTTTAGCAGCTCCGGTCTCCACTGTTGCGGTTGAACAAGCTTTTAGTCAAGGAGGAAACATACTTGATGAAACACGATCTCGTATGACACCCGATTCATTAGAAGCACAAGCATGCGTGGATGATTGGACCAATGCCGAACTAAGAGCCCAAGAAAATCCAAAAGAAAATGAAGATTTATATGATTTATACGATGGGTCCTCAACGGGAACATCAATCGGTGGTGCAAATAACGATTAAGGTAAAAGGGGTGAAATTGGTATAAGGTAAGTAAGAACTACGTGGGCTTTGATTCCTCTAAACCCGAAGATGATGTGTAGGCAACTTAATTTTTTTTTAAAACAAAAAAAAAATTGAGTTCAAGCCCTTTTTTTTTTTAAAAAATTATGTTTAAACTTTTAAAAAAAAAATTCAGTTGAAAATTTTTTTTTAAAAAATAATTATGTTCAACAGTTCAAGTCTTTAAAAAAATAAATTTAATTTTTTTTTAAACCGGTCTTCAAAATTTAAAATTTTTTAGGTGTATTTTTTAATGTGTATTTTTTAATTTTTTATGTTCAAATAATTTTTTTTAAACCGGTCTTCAAAATTTAAAATTTAAAATTATGCGATTCACCGAAAAACTGATCGGAACCGTCGGTTTTATAACCGGATCAGAACCGAAACCGAAACCGGAACCGGACCTTTTCGGTTCGGTTCCGATTCCAATTTTTCTGGAACCGGAACCGCCGGTTCCGAAACCGTGGCCAAGCCTAATGGAGGGGTCAAATCCTAAATCTCTCGAAATTGACAACAACATCTATTTGGGAAAAATATAAAAAATGTCATGTAGTTTCACTATTTTTATTATTATTATTTTGGGATCGATGGAAATTGATTTAATAAAACATGCTATATATTGATAGAATTATACCCGCAAATCTCATATAGAAATAAAAATTGACTTAAATTATAAAAATACTTTAAATTTGTTATTTGTTCCGAAATCATTTCAAAATTGATTTTTGTATTTTGGATACTCAAATTATTGACACCCTAATTTAAAAATTATCTAAGATTTTGATTAAAATAATATATTAATGGTCTTACCGGTTAGTCTTGGGTTAACTTAACCTAACTAAGGGTATGAACGAACAGTTTTGATAGCATCTCTAACAGCACCCGTCTCTGTTCTCTCCTCCCCAGGTTCTACCACGAATCCAATACCCTTTCTCCTCCCATACTCGAAAGCCACCATGACCGGTTAGAGTCTGTGAATTCTCTTTAGCAGGCCATGTAGTTCATCGGCGATTCAAAGAAAGAGGAGGACTGGATAAGCTAATTCGGTGCATCACTTGATCAATGAACGGTACTGTTATCAGTATGAATTCATTATATGACAACAGAATTATACGCAATGGAGAGGGCGTAGTTTTGCTTTTAACTTGTTAGTTGGCGATTGGTTGAGCTTGAAAATATCATATGCATGTAGTGAATTATTTTTTGGTCCTCAACTGAGTGTGTTTGTACTATTGAGCATCGTTAGATGAAGTATGGGAGGAGAGAACAGAGACAAGTCTCTGTTAGACATGCTATTAAAACGGTAAATTTTATGCTCTTAGGTTAAGTTAACCAAAGGCTAACGAGTGAATATACTAATATATTATTTTAATCAAAAAAACTCTAAGTTACTTTTAAATTAGGTGTCAATATATCTAAATTGCAAATCTGGAATGTTCGGGGTACAAATGTCAAATTGGAGTAATTTTGCAACAAATCACACAATTCCGGATAATTTTATAATTTAAGTCAATAAAAATTATGATTGTAATTTACTTACAAAATTTTTGTCGATTTCTATCACAATTTTGACATCGAACACAAGACTCAAAATAATTAATACTGTCACTCAAAATTATTCACACTTGACGTAGCAACTAAATACTTTCTCTGTAACTCTTAAAAGGTGAGAGAATTATTTCACCATTTAACATGAGGTTTTGAGTTTGAGCACCGAAAAAATTTATAAAAGGGAGCACTTTGCTTTCCTTCGTACATTTGTTGAACGTAAATCTTGATGGTTTAAAACCAAAAAAAAATAGTTCCTAATGGCTAAACAACAAATTCCCTTAATTAAGATCAAAACACATCTAATTAATCCATTAAATTTTTAGCGATAATTAATATTTATGATGACATTAAATTATATTTTAAACAGTAAAGTTTAACCTAAATGTTTTAACAATTAGTTTCTCTCTTCCTCTTTTCTCTCTATTTTATCTAACTTTAGCTTTTGTTTGGGATTGTTGTTGTTAATCAGTGGTAGTCTCCTATTTTTATTTTTTCTTCTTGCTTCTAATCTTTTATTCGTTTTTAATAAACTCAGATATATTTTCTTTTAACAAATCTGTTTTTCCTTTGTTTTTTTGTTTTGTTGCTCTGTCTCCATATTTGGAGTTCTTTTATTCCTTCTTCCGCGAGGGTTTAGCTCTTTCTTTGTGAATATTTGTTCTTAAAAAGTATAATATTTGATTTTATTTGATTGGAGAATTTAGATCTTGTTTTACTGATGTGTATCTTCGATCAATGGACCCTGGTAATACGGCATGTTCCTCCATTGATGCTATTAATGCGTAGTGATTTGAACTCATTTGTGTATGTCATACGCAATAAGTTTTTGGAAAAGCAATCTAAGTATAGAAGATTCGGAGAAGTTATTTTATCGTCCAAATTAATTAAAGGATCAGTTGCTACTATAAAGATTCATATCGGTCAAGGTTATCTTCAAGCGAAAAAATCCAATATTGTTTTTTTTAGTTTTAGTTTTATTATTCAAAAGAATATAGATAATTCTTTTGTTGTTGAAATGTTTGGTCTAATTAAATATTTGAAATACTTGATTTTATTATTAATGAATTATATTTCTAAAAAAAATGTTTTAACAATAAAATAAAATACAATTAATAATTCCAAATTAAAATAAAATTTATAACATATATTTGATTTCGTTAATAAGAAATACCTTAACATTGTTTATTTATATTAATGTGACGTAGATATATAAAATCTTAATTGCCATGTTACATCTTTCACTCAATGTCAAATTAAAACTTTACACTGTTAAATGATTAAACTCTTAATTATTAAAATAATAAAAATATCATCCAAACAATTTCACATCCTAACGCAAGTGATAAACTGTAATATCATGATTTGCAATTTTTCAAAAAAGAGGTTATTGTTATTATGAATGGAGAAAATATATGCCGAAAGAGCTTTTCCCTCGTAAGCTGTGACGCAGCGCGAGAATTAGATTTAGCCCAGGAATTAAAAACACTTATTGTATAAATAAATAAAAAATCCTAAAAAATGTAGGTTGTCCTTGATTTGAAAAAAGAGAGTGAGCTGTTCCCTCGTTGAAGGACTAAAAAAAATTCACCATTCTTTCCAAATCTTGAAGAACATATTCCTTTCTGCAATAAGTATAACTTATTCCTAAAGATTACTAAAAGAAAGAGGCACCCCTTATTTACACATGAGAGAAAAAAAAATACAACCCAAACAACCTTTTTAAAAAAAAAAAAAAAGACAAAGCAATATCAATCAAATTTGAATAAAATTCTTTAAAATGACAACACTCTCTCTATCATTAAATAAATTAAGCACCAAGCTAATCACTTTCTGATTTTAATTTCATAGCATAATTAATAATTAATTAGCTTCCGTTGACTTTCTTGCAATCTGCTCTAATCTCTCCATTGCTTCCTGTTAAAGGACTAATATTTCCCATATTAATCATTGACTGAACAAAACTTTGGAAGAATGCAGTTTGATTACTGCTGAAGGTGTTAACAATAGAGATAGTAGAAGCACCCGACGTCGAAAATAGTTCTTGATCCGATTGAAGAAGCCCTTGATTGTTCTGTAGATTTGTGAAATAGTTACTGTCGAAAGTATCTGGTGTTGTTGGATCAAGATTTGCTAGAGCAGAGATATTGCCTCCTTGTGGACATATTTGTTGCAGAGTAGCTAAATATGTAGTGTTCAGTGTAGGGTCAGGGTTGCCTGTGCCACTAAAATTGAATAGCCTATTGCTAAATGTTCTACACTGAGCACGTCCAAATGTGTGGGCACCTGCAATTAATCTTAAATTAGTAAATGAGGCTTATATTGAGTGAATCAGGTCGAGTCAATTCCTGTGCAAATAATATTTTCAACCCTGACTCACTTAGAAGTAGATCTCTTTGCAAAGAATGTCATGAACTTCTATTTTGTAAAGAAAATGATATGTCTGATAGATAAAAACTTTGTAAAATTTTTGATATTTTCAATTTCAAATTCGCCACATGAATAAATCTACTCATGAGACGATTTATATGTAGAGGTGTTCATGTGCTTAAAATACCAAAATACGGTTCAAAATCATAGTTTTGAAAATTTGATTGTTTAATCTAAATTGAAAATTAAAGAACTGTCTGAATTCCAACAAAAAAAAAAAAAAAAAAAAAAAAACGACCCGTGACTCGGTCTAATAGTACCTGATAAAGCGACCAGATCATTGGTGTTTAGACCAACAGCAGAAAACTTGGAAGTAATGTTGGTTAGGCCATCAAAAGGAGTAGGAATAGAAGTATTGGCTCCCCCTTGATTTGCAGTTTGACTATCTCTTCTTCCTACCAGTACAGTCCATGAAGGTCCTCCTGCCTGCAACACAAATTACATTTTTATAATAGTCCCATATTTTAATTACCCAGATTCAATTTAACCAACTTACTAAAGAAACAGAAGCCTCTGCTGCTAGTGCAAGGATGTCTGCACAAGAAACAACACCAGGGCAAGAATTTTCCACAGCAGTTTTAATATTGTCCACTACATCGAAACCCCGAGCCGAATTAACGTTCGGAGCTGCAAATTTCTCACTCAGTATGCTTGAAGTATTATCCAGCAAAATTGAACCATCACATCCCTAAAATCCAAATAACAAAAATTAAATCAATAATAAATATTTAAAAGAAAATAATACAAGAAATTTAATATTTGTTATGGGTTTACATCCACGAAGCAATCATGAAAATGAAGGCGAATGAGACTAGCTCCGATCCGGGGATCAGATTGAAGAGCCTGTTGTATTACATTGGTAACTATGGCAGACACGTTCGGGCATGTAGTATTATAAAAAGTAGCACTCAGTTGAGCATTAGATTGGTGCTGCAGAATTATGGCTACCAAAATAATTTTAAGTGCCAAGTAAACATTACTACTAACAGAAGAAGAAGAAGAAGAAAACATTGTTATTTGCCCGGTTTTTAACAGAATCTCTTGATTGTTTTCTTGCTCGGTGCATGCGTTTAGTATGAGCTAATATCATATATATATATATATATATATATATATATATATGTATGTAGGAAAGTGTGTCGTAGCTATTAAAGAAATGTTAAAGGCAGAAAAGTCTATGATCATTAGGTAATAATTCTACGCTATTCTTTAAGCAAATTTATCATTTGATATTGAGAGCCTTGACCTCTTCTTCCTTTGCAGTATGATGAGAGGTGCAAAATGTCAAAGGAACAGAAGAAAAAGAATGTAATATATGGACAATATCTAATCAAATTACATAAAGAAAACAATGGTGAAAAAAAAAAAATGGAGTCGGTAGCCAGAAAAAGAATTATGGATATTATATTTGCAAGATTCTCCTGTATTTATCTGAGTAGTATCAAGTCCACCTCCTTCGGCAATTATTTGTCCCTCAACTGCCAAATAAATAAATAAATAAACTCCAAACAAATGCTGTCGGACAAACTAATTATCATTTTTAATTATTAGTCTCAGTCTTTCATGCACTGACTATTTTATTCTTTATTTTAATTAAAGAAAATACTAAGCAATACATAATTTTTTTAACGAAAAAGAGAGAAACAAAATTATTTGGCAACCCTAAAGAAAGAAAACAGATTGATGAATACAAACCAAAGAAAGCAAACTATTAGAAGAAAGAGCAAAATAGTCTGTGTACAACTCATTGATTTAGTTTTTATCTCCTTCCTCTTTGTTTCTTTGAATCTATTTTGATTCTTTTTTTTGATTTAGTTGTTGAGATGATTGAAAATGGTATTTTCTTGTTTCTTGATTTCTTAAACGTGAAGTTATGTATTTCCTATTCTTTTCCATAACTTGCTTTCCCTGTTTGATTGACGAGTGATCTTATCATCGTCACACTTCACAAACGCGTTTAGAATAGATTTATTAATTGTCAACTATTTAAATTAAGCATGACGAATAAATTCATTTTTTTTAAACAACTGAGCTGGTTCTTAAAATTATATAACGTTATTATTACACATTTTAATTTTTGGAACTTTTTTTTTTTTCTTGTCTCGTGACTCATTTTAACACTCTGATTGATCACGAGAGTCCAACTTATGAACAACAAAGGAATCTTCTCCTCTTTAAAATGGTCTTTTTCAAACTTAAACCGCAATCAGGGGAAGCATATGAAGTTTCGGTAGGGCCACATTTTTTTTTTTTTTTGGTTTAAAAAATATATAGACCAGTCAAAACCAACTGAGTTGCAAGTGTTTATAGCTGTTGTTTATACTCACTATTATCACTCATTATTTATTTTTTTCTATTTTATTTTATTTTGATCTCTGTGTAGATGTATTGCTTATATTTGCATAAAAGGTTAAGTAAATAATAAGTTATTGAAATAAAAATAAATAATCATATTTTTTCATTCTATTTTTTAGATGTTTTGCATAACTCCTTACTTATATAATTTGTACAAAAATATTATTATTCTCATCGTCTCTTTTGACTATTTTTCTGTTCGAGCCGGGATTTAAAACTAAATTTCTCCTCAAGAGAATAGACGAGCAATTCTCGTAAGATCCATCGTAGATCTAACTTTCTATTCACTTTTGGATTCATATGGGCTGGGAGGGACAATTACGGCTCCTCTCTTCTTTTATATGGAGTACGGAACATATGAAAAAGATTATGAAGTATTATAAGTATGATTTATACTTAAAATCTTGCTAATTAATTTTTCGATGCTTCCTTTATCAATTAGATACTTTGTCCATAGAATAAGTATCTAGATTTTTCTTTTCCTTCATATTCTGATTTCTGTGAAGTTAGATTTCTTTATTAGAGCCGATAAAAATGAGTGTTTTGCTGGACTATGCATATGTAGAAAGCCTATTAAATATTTCTTTTTTCTTTTCCTTTTTAATGGAGATAGTCGCATGTAATGATAGATCACAGTTATATTATTTAAAGCTTGTGATAAGAACGGGTTTCGAATTAGTTCTGAAAATAATATTCCATAACTTTTGTGTATTTTTAAACAATCGGCTCAATATATAAATAGACTCTTAAATTTTATTACAATAAAAAAATATATATAACGTAGAGGATCGAACCCATATACAGAGGAAGATCTACCCTCAGTTTTTAGCTTGACCTATTAAGCTAAATAATTATTGAAAGTTAAATTTATTGAATATTTCAATTTGTTTAAAATCATAATCATATCTATTGAGATATAATTTTTCACAATTTTTAATTACTCAATTATGTTTAATATAAATACAATACTTTATAAATCTTTCAATATGAATTATTCGACAATGATTTTTATATTTTTTTAATCACATTATTAATGTTCAATAAGTATAATTCACATGTTAAAATATTAAATAAGAATAATTTTATAAATCAAGTGTTGAAAAATATAATTTTACAAGTTAGAGATTTAATAATTCAAGATAAAAATTCAAAATACCAATAAACTTTTCTTATAAAATTTAGGTGTTAATTTATGCACCTATTTAAAAAAATCAAAATCAAAATTAGCAAATGAAAAGAATGCGTCTAACTAATGAATCATTAAAATAAATGCATACTCTCATTTCATCGCGAAGTCGGTGGAAAAGAAAAAGAAAATAGAAAATTGAATTTTCTGTAGATAAAAATTAAAAAAAATTGTTTTATTTTTTTTATCATATATATATATATATGGTGAGTTGACTTGGAACCTATAAATTAATTGAATATCAAAGATTAAGCTGGTGATGGTTGAGTCTGTGAACCAGAAAAATTAAAATGGATTAGACTACCTGGTGTGTTTTATTTTTATATTCAGTTAGTTTAACCAGAAACATGTCAGCTTGCTCTTTTTGGTTTAAAATTGTTTATGATATAAAATTTAATAATGGTTGATGTTGAAATATGAAATGAGAATTAAAAGTATAATTATTTTTTATTTGTTATTGTTAATATATTATTATTTTATTTAGGATTGAGAATTGATATGATATTGTGGAGAATGGATGTGGTTAACAGGTAGTAAAGCATTAGCATTCCTCTTGACACTATACTAATGAGTTTTAGTTAAATGATATATAATTACTCATTAATACACTTATAAGATTATGAGTTCGAATGTCAATTACATTTAGATTAATAAAATAGAATATAAAATAAGTTCAAAGCTTGATATGTACATAATTAATAATAATAATGATTAATTATAAATTTACTGTTTGGATTTTTCAAAATATGTTTTAGCTGAAAACATTTGCGATCAAGTGTTCAAATCCATTAAAAAAATTTTAGAATTACATTTAAGATACGTGGTATTATGCCACATTGGAAAGATTGCATACATGTAAAAAAAAAAAAAAAAAAAAAAAAAACGAATTTGTGCATCGGCGATATGACAATCTTAATGGACATAAACATGGAATTTACTAATGTTGCCATGTTATTTATAAGCTAAATTACTTTTTTAATAATCAAACTTTATCTAATTTGATTTCATTTAGTTTGAGTTGATGGTTTACACTGGGCATGGCCACTTAGTTGAACAGTCGGTTCAAAATTTTTAAAATGTTGAATCTGAATTGGTCTTTAAACCGCCGGTTTCGGTTCGATTCTGGTTTCGGCTAGTTTCAATGCGGTTTCGATGATGATTTCCGACGATTTATGTTTCTTTTTTTTTTTTTAAATCAGTTCTAATGTTTCTTCTTTCTTTCGAAAATGTTAATATGAACTTAAAAAATATTAATAAATTTTATTTAAATAAGTTTTAGAATGCTCATACTCATATAAGAATAAAATTAATTCATTTTATAAAATAATCAAATAAATTATCACTTTGTTTTGTCTAAATGTTATTAATTAAATAAATTATTAAAAAATTTTGAAAAATGCTTCAAAGAATGTAATTTTGAACTTCGTAAACAATTTAAAAGGAAAAAAAATTCAAAAATAATATAAGTTTGGACTAAATATTTTTCTTTTTTTTACCATTTTACTTTTTAGATTTTTAACTTTTAAAATGAAATGTATTTAAAAAAAAAAATTATAAGTAAAGTATATCATATAGTAAAATATTATTGAGACTTTTAGATATGTATATAATAAGTTAAGTGATTATTATTTTGAAAATAAAAATAGAAAATTTTCAATTAGAATGGAACCGAAAACCGCCGATTAATCACCGGTTTAGGACTGATTGAATTTCAGATTTTAACATTCACATGAATTTTAACCGACCCTTGAACCATTGTTTTTAATTCAAAATCTTAAATCAAGAGTTTTGAATCGGTTTCGATTTATTTACAGTATAGTTCGGTTCCATGCATAGTTTACACTTACTAATTGACGAATTATTAACCGTCGCGGAGAAGTAAACTGTCCTTGTGCTTATTCCAATACGGAAGTATCACCAAACTTCACCCTTACAAATTATAGGCTTAAAGTTTAAGGTCGACCCATTATAAAGATGGGTCCTGAGAAGATATTATTAAAGGCTAATTATTATGGGCCGCAGGTCTCCACCACTTAGATTGTTTAAAATTATGAGCCCAAGGAAACTGTTGCTGCTCGCTGTAAAAAAGGTGTTCGCCGGAAGTATTCAATGGATGTCGGTGTCGATATAGATACAATTTGAGTATGTTGAACCTTTGAAGGTGTCAGTGTACTATACCCAAACATTAATCTAGTTAACTTGGATGAATAGATCATTTGTCATTTGATCAATAAATCATATAATTATTAATAATGCATATTAATTAAATAATTATGATTATCAAAGAATATGTCAGGATTGACCGAGTTTATGCAAATTAATCATGATCGATTTATTGATTCTCTTTCCAATTTACCATTTCTCTGAATTGACTTACCAAATCGGGTCAGATTTAATAGCTTTGCTGCTTGTAAAAAAGTTAAATATATGTATATAAGTGGTAAGGAATGAGTTATTAGAGTGAAAAATTAGAATTTTGACATGACAATTAAGTGTAGTTATTATTAAAAGGTTATACTTTTTTTTATTTATCAAACTCTCTTTATTTTTAGAGGTTTATTGGAAGAAAATATTTTTTTTATAAAAAATTAAGTTATATAAAGGAAAATGACATTTTTTTTTTTTACAAAAAAAGAAATATTTTATAACTATTTAGCTTCTAATCCATTCAAAAAAAAATTCTAATTAAAAAAATAGATAAACATTTGTTTTTAGAATATAATAGACGGAAAAATACTTGCACCATGCATACACACCAAGCAAGTGGTTGGCTGCCGATTGTTACACTAACTGTAGGTAAGTCACTCATTTTGCTTTAGATGATGTGATAAAACCACCCACTCCTCCCATCATTTTGTGCTCTCTCTCTCCACTCTGGCAATCCTCGTCACTACCTTGTCTCCTTTCTCATCACCGTCTACTTGTTAAAGCAGTCTCCCACACGTGCTCTGTAGTCCCACGCAGGTGACCACCTCATTATACCACAACACAATACACACATGGTAAATTTTGCCTACTACTAGTCTTATTCCCTACCTTTCTGTGGTGCATATGAAAAAAAGTTACAGAGAGAAAATCAAGAAATAGAAAGATGGAGAAAGAAAGACTGATATTAAAGCATTCAAATTTTCTTGTTCTTGATACCCAAAAAAAAAAAAAATCTTGGTCTTCGTGTTATTATCGTTCCTGGAGTATAGTATTTTCTTTGTGTTTTTGCACTCTTCTCTCTCTCTTATTCTTCTCCTCTCTATCAAATCTACCTTTGCTGTTGAGTTTTGAATCTTTGATCTTTCTCTCTCTTTTTCTATCAAATAATTTTCCTTGCACATATGAGAATCAGGAAAAGAAAGACACCTTTTCCTCTTTCAGCTCTCCCGCCAGTTACTATTTCAGATCCCTATTTCTTCCAAGAAGATGGTAAAGTTTCCAACTTTCACCCAATCAACGGTCAAGATTGGTATCTTACAGCTTCGAAACAAGAAAATAAGACGGTGAGTAGTGTTTTTACTTTTTATTTCTTTTGTTTTGTTTGCTCATGATTTTTAGTTTTTGAATAAAATTTTTGAGTGCGCATGGGTGTAATATGACCTAAACGTGCAATTTTGATGGATCTAGTTTTATGGTTAGTTTCGCACCCATTTTGTGATTTTTACTGTAGATTATGATGGAAGAAGGAGAGGATAAGAAAAGGGGGAGAATTAGAAGGAGAGATGGGGGAGAAGAAATGATAGCTGGTAAGAAAGAAAGAAAGAAAGTGAAAATCAATATTTAATGAAAATCTTTTAGTGAAAAAGGTGAAAAGTGAGACCATAAGACAATTTTACCAACAAAAGAGAAAAAGAAAAGAAAACTACAGTTACTGGAAATACTGTTCAGGTGTTTTTAATATGAACTTTGGCTAGCTACCATCCCATCCCATCTAATCTAATCTATTAGTCTGTTTTTTCTATATTTTGGCTAACTGATTTATATAATATATATACCATAGCCCATGCGGTGCACGTTAGCATGCGACGCTGGTCCCCATTTCACAATGTTATGCAATGCACATCTATGTTTATATACTGGTTTTATTTTCTTGGCTCCATAATTTATGTATATTTCTTTCCTTCCTTTTTATGTATATATCTAGCTAGAAGTGTAGTTGTGGATCTTTTGGGTTTGGTTAATTGTTAATTAGGAAAGGAAGTTTCTTGGGTGCAAAAACACCACCTATGGTTTTCCAAGAATCAGCTTCTTTTCATCAACGTAAAGATTAACTATCTTCAAGAAAACAATGATATAATATTCAAGATCTGACAAGAATTTGTTGCACTTTAATTTGTGCGTTTGTTGATTCTGTTGCACCATGAAGGATATTGGTGCAGTGAGGGAGAGAAAGCATTTCCCTTGAAAAAACGAAGAGAGAGCTCCTCCGGTAGAAAATTGCACGAAGAAAACATAACAATGGATAAGAAAATGAAGACGAAGGTGAACAAGAAATGCATACAAGAAAATGAAAATAATGAAGAAGAAGAAGGAGGTATTGATAGATGTGGTGCAAAAAAAGAGAGTTACAGAGGTAGAGGTACTGCAGCTATGGAAGTTCATTTAGGCAAAGGAAGGCTTAGAAGTGTGACTAGCGTACGAAACCGGTCCATGGCCAATAAGGGTGATGAATCTCTGCAACAATTATCATTTTCACTAGCAGAAGAAAAAACAATGAAGAAAAGAAAATATCAGTAGATCGATGATATTAATAATACTCTTCTTGGAGCTTTACATGGAGATGAAGAAGAGAAGAAGCCATGGACGATGGTAAAGAGAAAGAAGAAGCTTGAGATGGTGAAGGCTAGATCGATAAATAGCTTTTTGAGCCCAGCAGATAATAATAACAATAATAATAAATGCAATTCAAGATTCAGAGGATGAGGAATAGTACAGGCAAATTATGTCGCAAGTAAGCATGTATTAAGCATTATAGTGGAACTATTAATGCGACTAGTTCCTTTCTGTTTTGAAATTTTTAATGAAGAGCACAACATGCTTGCAGTGTTGTGTTTCTTTCTCAATTACCTAGAGTAATTGTTTGTGCGAAATTTATTTCTTGTCTACACCCTATGTGCCGGTGCTCCTATACACCAAGTTAATTCAATTTTTTTTTTTAAAAAAAAAATATGACCGTTTTGTCTTTTCTTTTTTAAGTGTATGGAAAATATTGTTTATAATTGATTTGATGTATAGATAGTTTTGGGTGTCGATAAATCTTTTCCGTATTTGCATCCCTTGAACAAAAGTATTGAAAGTTTTGACTTGGAATATTATTCCTACATATTCATGCATGGAATTTTTATTTTAAAAAATTAATAATATTTATTTTCATATGACAATTTTTTTTAATAAATCAATTTCCATCACATTTAATTTTGTTGTCGAAATCCAAATTAATAACAGTTTACAAATAAAATGGTAAATGGAGCGCCGGCTAACAATATTTTTATATTATACAAATTGAGTGGTGTGTGTCTCATTCTTGGTCCCTATCTTAGTTTGACCCAAGTGTACTTAAAAAATAATTAAGTATCTTAATCTGGTTGTTGGCCAGAATTAAAACAATTAATAGTTTGATTATGTCATCCTAAGTGTAATTAATAATAAAGTCAAAGAAAGTCAATGTATTAGGTAGGAACCGTTTTTCAAGTAGTACAAATTTTATTAGAATTTTTATCAATTGTGAGTCCATTTTTCTGATAAGTTTAGTTTATTGATGAACAAAATTTTTGTAAATAAATAAATTTAAATTTAAATTTCATTTTACTAACAAAAATTCAATTTCAATAGTTTAGCTATTATTATAAAGCAAAAATTCTTATTTGTAAGACTCTTTATATTATACCAAAAATATTTTACTTCAGGCATATACGTACAAATACTGAAATACACACCAATCCAATTTGAAACTGAACCAAGCAAACAAATTTTTGTGTCCCTCGACCAATGAATGACAAGATGGAGACATGAATCGATAGAGACTGCTTCAACATATCCTAACTGGCTTCATACCTTCCTGCTGCAACTACACGACTGTAGATGAAAATCTCTATGAACAACAAGTTAAATTAACTCTGCAACATTTTATAGAGAAGAAAAGAAAAAAACACCATCACATAATATATCAAGCTTTAGTGTTGTGGATCTTGATATATATATATATATATAGTCATGAGTTGATTACTCCTTGAGTATAAAAGTCAAAAGAACTTCACTTATGATAATGAAAAACAAATGGATGGAAACAAAATGAAATGACAACAGAATGTTAAAATATTATCTAAATCAATTCTTGTTTAGTTTATATAAGAATTCTTAATTATCGATCACACATACAAAAGATTTCACCAGTCAAGCACTTGAGCAAAGCAAGGCATTTGGGTGATTCTATTTCCACTTCGTTTCATGTTTGGGCTGTTATGCCTCCTTCGCTTTCATCTATCCTTTGGTCTGATGTCTGTGGTTTCAGTTTCTTAAGATAAGTTGCTCTCTTTTTGTTCTTCCTTTTGTTACCAAAATAAATAAATAAATAAATAATAATAATAATAATAATAAGGCATTTAACTTTATCATTTTACACTAAAACGTACATATTATTTTATCACACACTTTTGATACTTTTAATTCATAATTCAATAGTCTTAAAAATAACAGTGGATTCAGTCTGATTTGAATGGAGTAAAATTGAAATAATTCAAAACTTTAAATAAATAAATCAAATTAAAATGAATTTTAATAAAAATAAAAAAAAAATCATTAGTATTTCATATATCTTCAAATATGAGATTAATTTCGTGTCCAGATATATAGTTATTTCTTTTCATAAGAAATTTTTGATGGTTGGATTTCTAATTTTGTAGAAATTATATCTACAATTCAAGTGTTTCTCATTATTTGAGCGAAAGGCAAATTTTGTTTTCTTAATCTTCTCCCAGTCTCAGTACAAAATATATCTAGTAGTAATTAAGGATAAATGCCTACAAAAATAAAGAAATTGTATAACAGCCAATTGCAAATAGGACCCACAATCCATTACTTTCTCCACCCTGGCGCGGCCATTGCTAAAGTCGTTGACAGTTCCCGGTAGCCGGTTGTTCACGAGATCGGTGCAAGCTCGGCCACAAGTGCTGATCGCTTGGCCTTTCCCTTCGTTTTTCAATATTGGTCGACATAGTTTGCAACTTGGAAGTGTATCCCACATAAAAAGATAGCCTGCGGAAATTCTTCTTCTTTCATAACTGAAAATTAATATGAACTGATGGAATTGAGAGATTGAAAATAATATAATTTTTTAGACTGTTTTCTCTTTGTAGAACTTTCCGTGAATTTAGATTAGTCGAATTTATAGATCCATCGAATACCAGAGAGTTAACAAAATTTTAGATTACACCGATACTTTAAAAGATTTAAAGTTTTATATCATTTATATTGTCAAAAATATAAATCATGTTGTAACATCCCTTCCCGGTCCACCCGTAAACCCGAATAAACCGAGCCGAGACGCTACAAACTGGTTGACTGAATGAACTGACATGCTGAAATCATAATGTATAATGAATCTAATATCATGCTGAGATTGCTTATAGTAATAATGTACTGAATATTTACAAGACATGATACTAGTTACAAAATGGATTGGGCCCAACTGTGTGCCCTGTACATGCCATAAAAGAATAACAAAATGAGTTTCTACCCTGAAGACCGAGTCTTCTACAGATGAACGGCAGCAGTTGTAAACGGACCCTCTACGGACTAGTCTCAAAACCTGCGAGTTAAACAGGTAACTCGCTGAGCAAATAAAGCTCAGTGGATATCTCAACATAAAACAACAATAAGCACACATATAAGCAAAAAGCATTATGTAAGCACATATAATCACACATAACATACGGCTTTCATTTTACCTTAATGATCTTTCTTACTGTTTATTTTACTGTATGATTCATGCAATAGCAAGTTAAAATATCTGTATGGCTCCATAAGGTTATAGTGAAACCGAAGTGATAAGATAAACTGTATGAAACTGTATGAATACTGTATGCTTGGCTGCTATGGCCTGTATAATCATATCCACTCAACGGCCTGTAGCCGGAGTTCCAAACTGTATGGGGCGCAGATCTGCTATTCTATGTCGCGACATAGCCTTATCTACATGGTTTCTACCCAACCTCAATGGAGCTTCATATTAGCATATCAACAATGTAACACAATAGCACATAAATGGTTTTACAACTTCATAGTTCATCATATTGATTTGAGTTCACATCATATAAATACTTACATGTTGTTTTAATCCATGTTCTTATGTTGTATTTTTGTTTTACAATGATTGGATGCATGCATGATGAGCAAAGGAAGTTAATTGCATAGGAAATGAAGACAAAAAGAATGTCAAAGCATCAGTCGCGAGCGCGAGAATGTCAAATGAGAGTCAGAGAGTTTCTGGCTCAAAGTCGCGACCGCGCAACCTTAGTCGCGAGCGTGAGACCAAGTCGCGAGCGCGTCTTCAACCCTCGCGAGCGCGAGATGTACCATTTGAGAGTCAGAGAGGTTTCTGGCTCAAGTCGCGACCGCGCAACACAAGTCGCGAGCGCGAGATGAAGTCGCGAGCGTGCTTGTGGAGTTCGCGAGCGCGAAATGCGCAAACTGAGAGTCAGAGAGCTTCTGGCCAAAGTCGCGACCGCGCATGTGGAATTCGCGAGCGCGACACGCTGCCCAGCCTGCGCGGCGCGCGCGACGTGATTCCAGACTATACAGTCTGTATTCTTTTGGCCATAACTCTCAATATACAACTCCAAATTGAATGATTCAAAAGCCCACGTAAAGATAACACATAGAGGAACAAATAACTCTTCTATGACACTTCCTAATTCCCTCATTAAATAGGGTCAAAATCAAGATGAAGTCCTCCCCTGTTTTCAACATAAACTCAATACCTCCCCTGTTTTCTCACCACTACCATTCTCCAACATAAAGCAATATATTGTCTCAATAGCAACACACCCCACAAATTCTCATGCAAAGACAATAATAAAAATCAAGAGATATCAAACCTTTACTCCAAAAACGCGTGAGCTCTGTTCTAGCTTCTCTTCTCTACACTCTTTGAACTTCCTTCACCTATAATAAAAATTCTTATCACTTATCTACGATATAACTCAATTAGAGGTTGAATAGCATAAAGCTTCAAGAAATTCTACTTACTTGGAGAACTAGAGGTTGCCTTAATGCTTAACTACCATGAAAATGGATGGAGAAGGGAAAGAGATGAAGAGAAAGATGAAGGAGATAAAGAGGAAGATGAAGATGAAGAAAATGAAGAACGCAAGGTCAAATGGAAGGCTCGTATACTTCCCAACCATCTCTTTAATTGTATGATGCAATTACCAAATAAGACCTACATTTCTACATGTTACCTTTTAATACCTCAACTTAATATTCTAGGGCAAGTAAATCCACTTATAAACCCATTCTACCCCAACCGGGTTTGGTTCAACTCGACTCAACTCAACTCTATGCAAAGACTCGACTATGCAAAGACTCGACTCGGTAGGATGTCACAATTCTCCCCTCCTAAATAAAAACTTCGTCCCGAAGTTTACCTGTTGTGAACAATTGCGGCTACTGTTGTCGCATGATGTCTTCAGATTCCCAAGTTGCTTCTTCTGTCTTATGATTCCTCCAAAGAACTTTTACCAATGCTATTCTCTTGTTCCGTAATTCTTTAATTTCTCTGGCTAGGATCTGAACAGGTTCTTCTTCATAAGTGAGATCCGGCTGAATGTCAATCTCTTCTGCTGATAACACATGTGATGGGTCTGATCTGTATCTCCTTAACATGGATACATGAAAAACATTATGGATTCGATCTAAGATTGAAGGTAACGCTAGGCGATAGGCTAATGGTCCGACACGGTCAACAATCTCGTATGGACCAATGAACCTAGGGCTAAGCTTACCCTTTCGTCCAAACCTTAGGATCTTCTTCCATGGTGAAACTTTCAAAAAGACTTTATCACCGACCGAATACTCAATATCCCTTCTCTTTAAATCAGCATAAGACTTCTGTCGATCACTTGCTTCTTTCAGCAGTTTTCTGATAATCTCCACTTTCTCTTCTGTTTCTCTAACCAAATCTGGGCCCAAAATCTTCTTCTCACTAAGTTCTGTCCAACACACAGGTGTCCTGCATTGTCTACCATACAATGCTTCATATGGTGCCATTTTAATGCTCGATTGATAGCTGTTGTTGTAGGCAAATTCCATGAGAGGTACATATCTGTCCCAACTGCCTTCAAATTCTATGACACATGCTCTCATCATGTCTTCCAGGATCTGTATGACTCTCTCTGATTGGCCATCTGTTTGAGGATGAAATGCAGTGCTGAAATGCAATTTCGTTCCTAATGCTTCCTGCAGTTTACCCCAAAACTTCGATGTAAACCTTGGATCACGATCAGATATAATGGATGATGGAACTCCATGTAGTCGAACTATTTCTCTAACATAAATTTCTGCTAACTTGTCTAGAGAATAGTCCATCCTAACTGGTAAAAAGTGTGCAGATTTAGTTAATCTGTCCATAATCACCCATACTGCATCATGCTTCCGCTGCGTCTGAGGTAATCCAGTAACAAAATCCATCGTGATCTGATCCCACTTCCATGTTGGCACTGTTATTGGATGAAGTAACCCAGATGGCAGTTGATGTTCTGCTTTTACTTGTTGACATGTTAAACATCTTGTTACAACATGTACAATATCGTTCTTCATGCCCGGCCACCAATAGCCTTTCTTCAAATTTTGATACATCTTGGTACTACCGGGATGCATTGTATATGGACTGTTATGAGCTTCATGCAGAATCCTTTGTCTAAGCTCTCCTGTCTGCGGTACAACACTCTGTCTTCATAGAATAAGACTCCACTGTTATCCAATCTGAATTTCCCACCATGATCTTCCTGTACTTGTTTCACCCATAGTGCTGTTTGTGCATCTTTCTTCTGTGCTTCTGCAGCTTCCTGAACCCAAGATGGCTGTATTTGCATCTGTGCTAGAATCACTCCCTGCTGTTGCAACTCCATGCGAATTCTCATTGCTTTCAAAGCAAACAATGATTTCCGGCTAAGGGCATCAGCTACCACATTAGCTTTGCCCGGATGGTAATTAATGACATAATCATAATTAGCCAGAATCTGCATCCACTTCCGTTGTCTTGAATTCAAATCTTTCTGTGTTGGTAAATACTTTAAACTTTGATGATCTGTGTAAATGTGACACTTTTCACCATACAGATAATGCCGCCATACTTTGAATGCTAGAACAATAGCTGCCAGTTCTAAATCATGGGTTGGATAATTCAATTCATGTGGCTTTAACTGTCTGGAGACATAAGCTACCACCTTCCTGTCTTGCATAAGTACACATCCTAACCCAATATGAGAAGCATCACTGTAAATCTCAAAGTCTTTACCTGACACTGGCTGGGTCAACACTGGTGCTTCAGTCAACTTTTTCTTCAAAGTGTCAAAACTCTGCTGACATCTATCATCCCATTGAAATACAACTGCTTTCTTCAATAATCTTGTTAAAGGTGATGAAATGATAGAGAATCCCTTTACGAACCTTCTGTAATAACCGGCTAAACCCAGAAAACTGCGAACTTCTGTAACATTTCTAGGTGGTCTCCAATTAACAATAGCTTCAATCTTCTTAGGATCCACTCTGATACCCTCCGATGATACCACATGTCCTAAGAAAGAAACTTCTTCCAGCCAAAACTCACACTTACTGAGCTTGGCATACAGCTGTTTATCCCTCAATGTCTGAAGTACGATCCGCAAATGTTTATCATGTTCAACCCTGTCTCTGGAGTAGACCAAAATGTCATCTATGAACACCACCACAAACTGATCTAAATATGAATGAAACACGCGGTTCATGAGGTCCATGAAAACCGCTGGTGCATTTGTGAGACCGAATGGCATGACTAAAAATTCATAGTGACCATATCGGGTCCTGAATGCAGTCTTAGCGATATCTTCTTCCTTTATCCGCACCTGATGGTATCCCGACCTGAGGTCGATTTTAGAAAACATACCTGCACCCTTTAATTGATCAAACAAATCATCAATGCGAGGCAATGGATACTTATTCTTGATTGTCAGTTTGTTCAGTTGTCTGTAGTCAATGCACAATCTAAATGATCCATCTTTCTTCTTTACAAATAATACCGGTGCTCCCCAAGGTGATACACTGGGTCTGATAAAGCCTTTGTCTAATAACTCATGCAGCTGAATCTTTAACTCTTTTAACTCTGCTGGTGCCATTCTATAAGGTGCAATGGATACTGGTGCTGCTCCAGGATAGACATCTATGGTAAATTCTACTTCTCTCCTTGGTGGTAACCCTGGTAACTCTTCTGGAAATACATCTGGATAATCACACACTGTTGGTATGTCTTGCACTTTTGACTGTTCTTGCTCTGCGTGTAATGCACATACCAAGTATGCTTCACAACCCTTCTGAATTAATCTCTTTGCTGTCATGGCTGATATCACATTACCCAGAAAATCTCGCCGCTTCCCGACTACTATTATCTCTTCCCCTGCTGTAGTATATAATGTCACCCTTTTCTTTGCACAATCAACTATAGCCTGATGTCTGGCTAGCCAATCCATACCCAGAATGACATCAAATTCTCTAAATGGCAACTCCATAAGATCTCCTGGAAACTCTTTTCCATGTATAACAATTGGGCATCCTTCGATCACTGTATGGGTTTTTACTACATCACCTAGTGGATTAGTAACTACCATACCCTGACTCACATATGCAACTTCTAACCCTTTAACCCAAGGTTTAGGTACACTAATGTATGAATGAGATGATCCAGGATCAATTAAAGCATAAACTGTATGATCACATAGAGAAAACTCACCAACTATTACATCTGGAGCTTCCTCATCTTCTCTGGTTCGTATAGCATAGACCCTGGCTAGACCTCTTGTATCAGGTCTGTCCACAGTCTCTGATTGCTGTCTCTGCCCTCCGGAGTTCTCACCTCTCCCTCTGCCTGCTATGACCTGTGTAGCCCTCTTAGGACAGTCTTTCTTCTGATGGTCAGATGCTCCGCATAACCAACATTTGCCAGTCACTAACCAACAATCTCCACCATGTCGTCTGCCACAATGCGCACAAGGTGGAAAAGTATAACCGGCTATCTCTGCACCTCTACTGGTGCCTGTACCAGTTCCTCTGCCTGAACCTCGACTACCACCGGCGGAACTAGCCACAACTGATACCGCTGGCATGTTAGCACCCCTAGCTGCGCCTTGGCTAAAGGAAGGTCTAGAACCAGCTGAACTACTAGCACCTCTGAATCTCTTGCTCTCTGACTGATATATACTGGGTGCACTCTGAGTCTGGTCTCTCCGCTGCTGAGACCGCTGGCGTCTAGTACGCTGGCTGGCTTGAATGCGCTCTATCTCCTGAGCTGCCTCTACCAAAGCTGAGAACTCTCTGAATCTGGAAGCTACCACTCCCATCTGAATCTCATCATTAAGGCCTTCCTGAAACTTTTTACACCTTTCGGCTTCTGTAGCCACTATCCCCTTACCATACCTGCTAAGCCGGGTAAATTCTCTTTCATATTCTGAAACGGACATTCTGTTCTGTCGCAGGTATAAGAACTCTTTCCTTCTCGCATCTAGGTAAGCCTCGGTGATAAACTTTTTCTTGAATTCATCCAAGAAAAATTGCCAAGTATGCTGCTCTGGTGGTACTCGCTGCTGAACAGTAGTCCACCATGTGTAGGCTTCATCTATGAGTAATGATGTAGCACAAATCAACTTATCCTCTGGTGAACACTGTAATTGTTCCAGGACTCTCGATGTCCCATCTAGCCAATACTCAGCTATTTCCGGACTATCATCCTTGTTAGCGCTGAATTCCTTTGCACCATACTTTCTGAGCTTCTCTAGTGGGGGCTTTCTTTCCCTTTCTACTACTATTGGTGCTTGAGGTATCACTCCTGCAATCTGTCGAAAAGTATCTGCAAGTTGCTTTAATAATGCCTCTTGACCTGGTGCTGCTGGAGCCTCACCCTCCACTGCTCTGGAGGCGTGTGACTCACTCTCACCCTCTTGTGACATCCTCCTAGAAGAACAACAACTGCTTAGTTCATCAGGGTAGTCATGGCATGTACACTATACTGACTTATGAATGCAAGCCCAGGGAAACTGAACCTAGGGCTCTGATACCAAAATTTGTAACATCCCTTCCCGGTCCACCCGTAAACCCGAATAAACCGAGCCGAGACGCTACAAACTGGTTGATTGAATGAACTGACATGCTGAAATCATAATGTATAATGAATCTAATATCATGCTGAGATTGCTTATAGTAATAATGTACTGAATATTTACAAGACATGATACTAGTTACAAAATGGATTGGGCCCAACTGTGTGCCCTGTACATGCCATAAAAGAATAACAAAATGAGTTTCTACCCTGAAGACCGAGTCTTCTACAAATGAACGGCAGCAGTTGTAAACGGACCCTCTACGGACTAGTCTCAAAACCTGCGAGTTAAACAGGTAACTCGCTGAGCAAATAAAGCTCAGTGGATATCTCAACATAAAACAACAATAAGCACACATATAAGCAAAAAGCATTATGTAAGCACATATAATCACACATAACATGCGGCTTTCATTTTACCTTAATGATCTTTCTTACTGTTTATTTTACTGTATGATTCATGCAATAGCAAGTTAAAATATCTGTATGGCTCCCTAAGGTTATAGTGAAACCGAAGTGATAAGATAAACTGTATGAAACTGTATGAATACTGTATGCTTGGCTGCTATGGCCTGTATAATCATATCCACTCAACGGCCTGTAGCCGGAGTTCCAAACTGTATGGGGCGCAGATCTGCTATTCTATGTCGCGACATAGCCTTATCTACATGGTTTCTACCCAACCTCAATGGAGCTTCATATTAGCATATCAACAATGTAACACAATAGCACATAAATGGTTTTACAACTTCATAGTTCATCATATTGATTTGAGTTCACATCATATAAATACTTACATGTTGTTTTAATCCATGTTCTTATGTTGTATTTTTGTTTTACAATGATTGGATGCATGCATGATGAGCAAAGGAAGTTAATTGCATAGGAAATGAAGACAAAAAGAATGTCAAAGCATCAGTCGCGAGCGCGACATGCCAAGTCGCGAGCGCGAGAATGTCAAATGAGAGTCAGAGAGTTTCTGGCTCAAAGTCGCAACCGCGCAACCTTAGTATATTATTATTTAATTAAAAATTTCAAATCAAAATAAATAATACAGAGAAGATATGATCCGTCTCCTGAAGACCATACATAGAACAAAAACTATTATAGCTAAAATAATTATTGTTCATTAATCTAATAAGAAATTCTAATAAAAGTTATAAGGTGAACTTGAAAAAAACTGATAGATTTTCAAAAGTGTCTGGTTAGATAAACTAATTAAAGTATTAGAAAAGGGTAAACAATTACTCTTAATTATGGATGAGATCATTTATGCTTTTTTTTTTCTTTTGAGAAAAAAAATCCATAATTATGCTTGCTTAATAATAAAAATACATAATATGAGATGTTCATCTTATTTTTATCTAGGTCATAGAGACATGGACACATGATATGGAATATGATGCAATACGGATTCGTAATAAGAGTAATTTAAAAAAAAAAAAAAAAAAAAAAAGTGGAATGATATGTTTATGACACAACGCACTGAAAATATAAAATATTTTAGTGACTTCACTTATTAATTTTAAAGTCGTATAAATATAATAAAATTATCATTTAGTAAATATTTTCTTTTTTGAAAAGATCACCTAATAAATAGAGCTAATCTCTTATTCCCTCCATTCTGTTAAATTGTGATTTTTCTACTATCTCTGTTTTATAATATTTGTTATATTTGAGAAAATAGTTTGTTTTAAAATATTTGTCACATTTGTGGTTTTAAAAAGTAATAAATGTTTTTTCTATGTTTACTCTTTGTATATGACTAATAATTATTACTTCAATTTAATGGTTTTTTTAGAGAATTAGTACTAAATTAAGGGTAATATAATAAATTTACATAATAATTTATTGTAACTTAGATAAATTCAATAGTTTTCTTAAGAAACGTGAAATTCTAAATGTGACAAGTATTATGGAACAGAAGTAGTATGAAATAACATTTTTACAAAATCAAAATAGCATTAATTATGTTATTTCAATTTACCATTGTCCATATATTTACATTTAAACTTTATTTCAATTTAATGAGCACAAATTAATTAAGATACCATTATTTTTCTCTAAAATTGAAGTGATTTAATTATTTTTCTAATTCTTATATAAAGTTAAAAACCGTCAAATTTAATTAAATAGAAAGAGTAATATTTTATTTGAAAAATTCAAATAAATAAACAATCATCTATAATAAATTAAAAATAACAAATAAAAATTTCTAATTTTCTACTTTAATATTATTAGGTAAGTGTTGAACATCAACATCATTAGTTAACTATTCAATATCAACATCATCACTAAAAACTATAACCTGCATCTCTAATCATCTAATGATAAATTAACAATTTCAAAATTATAAAAGAAGTAAAATAAAAAATAAAATAAAATGAACTATAGAGATAGCGTACCAATTCTTATACCCTTGTGAACCAATTCTTGAGTTGAATTTGAAATTAAAGCTCTATAGCTCTTGAATTTGATAGCAATTGAAATGTAGAAAATAATTATTTAAGTTTCTTCCTTCTTGTATATGTTTTATGATTTTTTAACTTTTAAGTATAAATAATTATTTAATTTATATTTAAGATTTCATTCTAAAATTTTAGTTAATAAATTTAATTTTAATTATTTTATAAAATTTTCCAAAAGAATCTCTAAAATATCTAAAAATATGTTTTTAAAGTGACCGAAATTAAAAAAATTTGTACCGCATTTTTAGAGTAATTTAAACGTATTGGAAAAGTACTAATCTAATATGTTGTCTAAAGCACAAGGGTAGGGTCCACCAGCAGCTGAAGTTGAATTAATCGTCTAATGATTGTGATTTTAATGATGATTAACAGAAAATGCATTTCCATTTGTATTTTCTGTGGTACAGCCTGGCTTTTTGCTTAACTTTTATACCTTTCTGCTATTTTATATACAAATCATGCACACATGTTTTGTCCATTGTACGTGCCACTAATATTCTCTCCGTCTATAATAATCGGTTTCATTTAACTTTAATATCAATTAAGAAAATCATTATTATCTTCTAAAAGTATATACACCCAGCCAGCTAGATTGAGGCTATTAAGTTATCGAAATGGAAATGGTTTCCATCTTCAGAAATCAAAATCACATTTAATGCCAACTGTCACTCAACTATAAAAACCACTAAATTTATTGCAACAACAGGTATTATAAATAATTTAGTAATTTATACTAAATTACTATTATTGTGTAATATTTTATAACTTTTTATAAAAGGTATTTTTTTAAAAAAATAAATGTTAGTGAGTTTCAAGTGATACCTCTAGTTATCAATATTCAGTAATATTTTCAAGTCTATAATGATTAGTGGTTGGTTTTTACAAAGTTGATGAATTATAAATAATAAATCAAATTTCAATATTTTGTAACAGTAGTAATTTTTAATAACTCAAGGTAAAAAAAAAGGAAAATTTCCTTACTTTTCCTTGAAGGCATTGTAGCAAGCCTCAGTAATCAAATCAAATCAAATGAAAGTAACTTGAGATTGATTAGTGGGTACTATTCATCAGAATGAGATGTTGATGCAAGCTTGTTTAGATAACCACTGCAAATTAATCAATTGAGTTCTTGCTCGTAATTTGTATGTCATTGTCAACTTTACTTCCTTTGGTTCTCTGTTTTTTTTATTATTTTTAGGTTTATGGATTTTCCTAATATGCCAACTTTATTTATTTCTTTTAGGATATGTCCATTTTAGTTATTTTGATTATCAATCGGTTTCAGTATATAAAATCATTTAGTTTTCGATTTTTGGTTTGATTACTATATATATCTAATCGAATTTATTTTTAAGTTCAAAATAGTTAATTTGATTTGTAATAACCGAATCTAAACCGAACCAAATTTATTTAATTCAATGTAGATTGATTATTATACTATTTAATTTCGGATATAGATACCGTAAAAATATATTTCGAACTGATTCGGTTTGGTTTGGTTTGATTAACCTATTTGTAGGTTGATGGATTTTCTAATACTTGATCATTTAAAATTTAAGGATCAACTAAAGAAATATGGTAAGGAGGCAGTAGTAACATAGTGCCCTACATGTAAGGGATTGATTGATCCTTCTTTTTATTTTTTAATTTTCTTTAAATACATATACATTTTTCAAATTGATCCCTCTTAAAATTAGGATTAAACCCTTGTTATTATATTTTATTATATATTGACTCTAGAAATTAATTAGGAATTATTTTTAAATTCCTAATTAATTGTTTGGTTAGTGCAAAACAGAGGAAAAAAAGAGAGAAAATGCTAGAATCCTAAATAGAGAAAGTGACAGAAATTGGAAGAAATTGTTATTTATTTATGAAATGACATAACCACCCAAAATACACAACATGATTTTGGAGATGCATTCTTAGCAGCAGACTTTTCAACATCTAACAAATTATAATGGGTATGTTAGAATTAAAATTATATGAATAAATTATTAAGGATAAGATTATTAAAAAAATTATTTTAAAAAATTGTCACTGTATTATTATTTTTTTTTTCCAGTGAACGGTCACCAACGCCATTGTTTTAAAAATGTTTTTTTTATTAAATATAAAATATAAAAGGTTTTCGAAACTTCAAGCTGAGACAACCACAACCTAAGCTTAGGGCTTTTTCTTAAAGTTGGATTTGAATTGTCAACTTTTAAGTCTTCTTCAAGTTGACTTCTACTTACTCAAGAGTTGAAATCTTTTTCTTTTTCTTTTTTTTTTTTTCTTCTCAAAACCTTAAGCTTTTAACAAGTTAGGTTTTTTAATAAACATTTCCTCTTAGTCTCGTCAAAATTTTAAAGTGATTTATGAATTTTAAATAATTTCTTATGTCAAGAAAAAACAAATTCAATGACCATATTTTTTAAGGCTCAACAGTATATGATAAATTCAACTGAGCTGAACTAATCTGATGAATTTGATTTTTCTTTTAAAAAAAAAATAGCCAAAAAATTTTTTTTATTTACTTTGATTTTTATTATACAAAATTGAAAAACTACAAAGCATAAAAATAAAAAACATGTATTGAAAAAGAAAATCGAATGAGTTGAATTTGATTTGCTTTAAAAGAAATTTAATTCGATTCAATTTTATACATAAAATTTTAATTTATTTAGTTTATTCTGATTTAATCCGTTTAAACAAAGCCGACCAAGTGTTGACTTGTAATAATTTCTATGCTTTCCTTGGAGTAACCTAGAATCCAGACATTCATGCTACGAGAAAACAACAGTTGAACTGCAAATGCTGACTTGTTTGTACGCACTAGAAGGTAATTGCTCAAATGCAATCGAACCACTTTTCTTGTTCTTGATATATATAATATACAGTGTAGTGCAATTCACTGCCTCTTGATTCTTGAATGCTTCAAGACACAGGCCATTAGCTTAACATATATGTACATCCATCCAAATCTCTTTTTGCCAAAATATTTTTAGCTTTTTCTGTAATAAGGCCTATGTGGCTCTCATTTTTCTGGGACCCATCCCATAAGACACATCATGTAGGTTAAAATAATAATAATAAAAAAAGAATTAAAAAAGCATTCTTAGCCATCACCCCCCACACTACACCGCACGAATTATCACTGTGTGGGATACATTCTTGTTTGGCACTAGACATCAAGCTTTACTGTTATAGTCAACCTAATTAACTTAATTATGACAAAAACTGTCTCAGACTTTGCAATCTCGTTGGATTTTTTTCTTAAATCTTACTCCTCTCCGGTCGAAAATATAAATAGTTTAAGATTTTTACATAATAATTAAGAAAATAATTAATTTTTATAGATTATAACAAAATCAATGATAAATTGACTAAATGATTCTTTTATCTTAAAATCAACATCTACTCGTCAAAGTATTTATTGTATTTAATGTAAATAAAGGTAATATTGGAAAAACATTATTTATTACTCCTTAAAATATTAAAAACAATTTATATTTTGGGACAAAATAATTACCCCAAAACAATTTATATTTTGAGACAGAAGGAGTTATAAAACATAAATATATTTACTTAGATGGTAGTTAGGAGGCATTCCGCTTTCATGGTAAAAGACTGTTTGATGAGATGAGATACATGAAACATTATTGACCAATTCAAATTATGATAATCTTACGTCTTAAACTATAAGACATGCTATTTTCTATATATGTTTATATATTATAATCATTTTAATAAAATTTTCAGAGAGAACAGACATACATATAAGATAAAGACATTATACATATTTTATCATGAAATTATTACAATTTTGACAAAACACATTAACTGATTTGTAAATTTGCATACTCTGAAAGCGATAAAAGAACTTTTAAACTCTTGTTAATAAAGTAAAGAAAATGGGATACGAGTATAAAAGAAGAAGTCAATATTGTTTAGAAGCAGCCAGCTAAAAAGTTTTGCATGCACCAGCACCAGGGTAGCTAGGTAATATATATATGTGTGTATGTAGTAGCAGCAGGGTACCCCACCCACGTCTGTCTCTGGGTAAGGAAAGGAAAGGAAAGGAATTATCCACCAAGAGGTTGAGCGTGTAATGTGTGTAGTTTGTGGGAAGGGAATTGAAGGGCCCTTCCTCTTCAAAGGACCTCTTGTTTTTGGGGAAGGATTGAGGGCTGAGGGCCCTTCTCCCTTCTTTAAGTGCCTTTCAGAGTTGAATATTCCACATATCATTACTTCCACTATAGAAGCATTTTTCGTTTTCTTTAGGATTGTTTTTCCCTTTTTCATTCAAAGCTAGCTCTTCTTTCTTATAATAAGTCTTTCCATCTTATCTTTCAACAAAATTTGGATTAATTATTGTGATTATAATATGTGAAAATATATGTTTTTTTTCAATCAAGAAAAATCATGTGTAAATATAATACATTAATGGTGGAGAGTATTAAAATGAAAAGACATAAATCTAGAATCACATGAAAAATTCATTTTTTCTTCACATTAATACGGACTTAGTTATGACTAAAGCTGAATGAAAATAAATAATTTATACAGATGATCTAAATTAATTTGGAATTAGGGTTTAATTAATTGTTGTCGCTGTATAGTTATTTTGAAGTTTTAAATAAATATTAGTATTTAAAAATATTTTTTTAATCAATCAATTGAAATATATAGCAAAGACTTTGGTTCTATTAGTCAATAGTCAATACTATGTTGCTCTCTTGGACTTATGCATTGCATGAGTGTAAAACATACAGCAGTCTGCATGCAGAAATTTCTCTCTGATATAGAAATGGATGTGAGATGTCCCAACCCAACTCTCTCTCTCTCTCTCTCTCTCTCTCTCTCTCTCTCTCTCTCTCTCTCTCTATATATATATATATATATATATATAGTGCCCAAATGATAACATAATTTTTATTAAAATATAAAAAAATATCGAATTTAAGCTCTTAATCTTTTATTATGAAGCAAAAATTTGATCATGTTCTCTGCTGAAAGTGTGATGTGAAATCATCTATCCACTTGCTTTCCGATTTACATAACAAAAATTGCATTCTGCAAGATGAAAACAAGAAATTCCCAAGCCCTAACTAGTGGTCTGAAGTAAGGAACCAAACTATAATAAAGAGGTCACTCAAAGCATAAATGGTGATAAAAAATAAAAACTACAATTAGTTACACCCATATTCAAACCCAAAAGCTTAAGCTAATGGGTGATGAGTTCGAAGATTTGTATCAACTTTCTTTGAAGATGAAAAGAATCTTTAAACACTCTTCGACACACATTAATTATTAAACTTGGTTATTGAGATGGTGGATTAGAACACAAATTAGGGAATGTGGAGCTAATTCTGATACCATTTTAGAACATTCAAAAGCTTAAGTGAATGAGCAGTGAGAGCTGAAAACCATTTACCAGTTATGCTCTTCTATTTTTTTGATTCAGTAAGAGGCTTAAAGTCATGTTCTATTTAGTTTTATGTCAATATGAAATCTTTCGGTCTAACATCTAACAAGATTTTAAGTTGTGTATTCATTATTCAATTATTACATAAGTTAATTCTTTTCTTTTTCATAAGAAAAGGTTCCAAATACTTCTGTGTTATAGACAAATGATCTTCCTTTTTTTTTTTTCTGTAAATAATTTTTTTATTTATTTTTAATTAACTAATCAATAAAATATAGAGTACGGATGCAGGCACCTGGGTCTTCTGAATCACTAGTCTTGTTCACCTTGGACAAAAGACACACATTAAGTCATTAACCATTGTCTATTGGGTGCTTCCCCACATATTTATATCTAACTATTTAATTTAATTAAGCCAGATAATCTGGCATTAAACCAAGAATTATCTCATATCTACAGCTCGTTTAACTGATAGTACTAATTAATATTCTAACCATCGCCCATAAAAAGCACTATACGAAAGGACTACGAAAAATGAGAACAAAATTATATAAGAAATACACTTTATCAAGAATCTATCCGTTTCTTGATAAAGAATCTCAAACACATTGAAGGACTTAAAAATAGTTGCACTACATAATTAAGTCTAACCCTTCATCACTTTCTTTCAAACAAGAACATGAAATGATACTACTCATTATTATCTACCATTGCAATTGCATTATTATTATTATTATTTGCTTGGCCTAACAAACTGCTTATTGACCGAGCTTTGACTACGCCAAGCTTCATCTTCTTCTTGGAGATCGTCAATGGCTTTTTATCATCATTTCCTTTATCTTCACCATCTAGCTCTACCATATCTTTTCGTTCTTTATCCTCTTGTGGTGGCAATGGAGATAAAGCACACGAACTTGCCTTCTTCGCTGCGCTGCTGGCCATGGATCGGTTGCGAACACTAGTCATACTTCTTAGTCTTCCTTTACCCAAATGGTGTTCGCAGAGAGAGTATCCAACAAGAGTTTGTTGACAACATCTCCATCCTCTTCCATTGACACGACTACAGCGAGACCCCTCCATAAGTGCACCACCTCTAACCTTCTTTTTGCTAGTACTAGTATTACTCTCTTTGATTTCCTTCTCTTCTTCTATTTCTTGATTATTATTATTATTGTCACTGTTGTGTTGAAGCTGGCATTTCTTGTTCATTTTTGTCTTCATTTTCTTTTCTTTTGTTTCTTCTTCTTGCTTCGATCTTTCCAAGTTCCCCCTTCTCTTCTTTAATGGAAATGCTTTCTCTCCCTCACACCATCTCCCATCTATATACACAGTGCAGCAAGAACAGCAATAAAGAACACTGATATTTTTATGGGATTACTCTAAACATTCAATTTCTAACACAGAATTTGTCTACCTTGATGAGAAGAATTTGATTCTTGAAACACCATTTCTGTTTCTGTTTCTGCATTAAATAAACTTCCTCTCCTAAAAACAAACCAGACCCAGAATTAAAGATTCACAACAACATAGATCAAATCATACTGACAAGAAAAAGAATGCAAGCAAAGAAAATGACGCGAGAGTGCAAGTATACATATACAATATATATAGAGAGAAAGAGAGCAAGATGCGTATATTATGTATGGGGACCAGCATACCATGCTAACATGCACCGCATGAGCATCTCTTATTAGGTAGCCAAAAAATAGATAGAGAGCTAAAAAAATAAAAATATAAAAGAATTACTAAAATTGAATTGTTATATGGGACTGCAAGGCATGGTGTTGTATAGCTAACACTCATAAAGATGATTAAAGAACACCTAATTAAAATTAAAAACAGTATTTTCCACTAACTGTATTGATTTTTTCTTTGCTGGTAAAATTATTAATTTTCACTTTTTGGCTTGTTTTTTACTACAAGATTTCATGAAAGAAAAGAAGAAGATAGATTTTAACTTTATTCTTTCTTTCTTTCTTTCTTACCTGGTATAATTACTTGTTTCACCATCTCTTCCTCCCTCATCTTTCTGCAACAACAATTTCAAGAATCACAACAAATTGAAAGATCCACTCAATTAGATAACTTTATGGTTAATGCAACTCTAAATCCAACAAAAACGTCTCCCTACGTCACACTAAGCACAAGTGCAACTAATTATTCTTTAAAAATCAAGAAATTATTTCACTAACCGGCGAATCTTTTGCCTCCTTCTTGACTTCCTCTTGGTAGGGGTTGTTTCCATCTCCGATCGGTGGATTAGACGAGGAAGGATTAAAGTAAGCAGCTGTGTCATCTTCTAGTTGAAGTTGCACCACCGGTGACCGGCGCAAGTTGGGATCTGAGAGAGGTACCGGAGAAAGAGAAGAAAGAGGAAACGGTACCTTTCTTTTTCTGATCCTCATCGGTGCAAGAATCAAGAATAGATTTGTAGGTTCTCAGGCAAAGATTTGATGATCGGAAAATAAAGAATAAAGAAAAGAAGAAAGATTTAAAAAACAGCAATCGAGAAGTGAAATGATCCTTGAGAGAGAGAGAGAGAGAGAGAGAAAGAAAGAGAGAAAGAGTGTAAAAACACAAACACTACTACTACTATAATAACACTAAGACCAAGAAAAATGTTTATCCTTTAATAAGTCTTTTGTGTGTTTTTATTTTTAATTTTCTTCTCTCTCTCTAACTTTTATTTGTTGCACCAAAGAAAGGAGGGGAAGGGAATAAGAATACTACTGTTAGACAAGGAGAAGGGGAGGGGGGGAAGGAGGGTATGCACGTGCGGAGGAGCACGTGTGGGGAGAAACTGGCTGAATGGGTAGCAGGTGAGAGAGAAAAGAGAATCAAGGAGAAGAAGGAGACAGGGTACGGACGAGGAGTGACAGGGTGGAAGAGAGAGAAGAGAATACAAAATGATGGGAGTGGGTAGTTTTATCGTTTCTACTTTTTAGAAGGAGAGAGAGTGGAGTGGGTCCCATCCCCACAACCTCCTTCTCTCAACTCTCAACAACGACCCAGATGCTTATACATTTTGTGTGTGTGTTTGTAATCCTTCATTATCCATTTAAATTTTTTTTTTACCCCTAATAATAACTGTGTGGAAATCTTTTTTTAACTGTGTGACTGGCTCTACACTCTACCGTCTACTCTTCCTTATAATTTTTTTCTACAAAATATTTTTACTATTTTAATTTTATATTATGTTTTAATTATATCATTTGTTTTAAGAAAATCTTTGAAAAAATAATAAATTTGATTTTATTATTACAAATAATCAATAATAAAAATTTTAAATTAATTTTATAACATTTTATTTCTTTTAACTAAAAAAAGAAAATTATGGATAATGTTTTTGAAGTTTTTGAATTAAAATATAATTTTTTTTGATACTCCATTTTTATTTTTTATTTTTTAAGAAAATAAAAAATAAAAAACAGAACTAAGTAAACATGTTCTAAGTTCTCACTCCCGCTCATCTTATTTTTTAATATTTTTAGTTAAAAATAATTATAAATGAATTTAAAATGAATACAATTAAATGAAATCACTGATGGTGATGGAAAATAAGATATGAATTTAATCATTGAATATTTGTTATCCATGACCTATCATAGATTCAATTGTGGGTACTTATAAACACCTTTACATTATTATTTATTACTATTAAAAGAGTAGTTTAAATAGTTTAAAGGGGATTTAAAATTTATAGATATGCTAATCGTACTTTTAAACAATTTTGGAATGGAGAAAAGATAAAATTATTAACAGATTCGTACATATCTATTTGGAGGATGTCGGATTCAATTCATTCATGCAAATGATAGCTGATTCATATCTAATAACTAAAATTATAGGTGTTTGTAAAAATTTTAATTAGCAGTTGATAGCTTATAGAAGTTCCGGTCAAGAAAATATTACAGAATTAAAAGTGGCTCTAGTTGATAATTCATCAACTACAATTTGGAATTTTTTCGTAACAACTAGTAGGTATTTTGTATGGATTATACTTATTTAAACTATATCCTTGATCCCATTCATGAACCAACCCAATAAAATAAATATCTTTAAAATTACTTTTAATTTTTATTTTTTTTTAGTATATGGTCAGAAATATCATCGTTTCAACAAAAATTCATATTTTTATTGGTTTTCGTCTATGGGTGAAGCTGTGGACTCGATCTAGGCAAATCAATCATAATTGGTATTTATATTATATTTGTAATCCTAATATGTAATTATAAAAATAATTACTAACAGCATTTTTTTTAGATTAATATTTTTTATCATTTTATTTACAGTTTATTAGAAAAATAAATTTATTTTAATATTATTTCAAAAAATTTAATTAGCATTTTTTATTTATATAACATGTTAAAAAATATATATTTACAGTAAAAATTAGGAGGATGTACATTATACATCACAATATATAAAGCTTTAATGGTCATTTCACTTTTAAATAATGATTATTAACAACTATCATTTGGTATGAATCATGAATAGCTAAATGAAAAGGGCTCTTAAATGAGTTTAAGACGGATACTAATAGTAAAATTCTAAAATATTTTGTTATAGATAGTTGAAAATTTATAAGTACTTATTCAGCTTTAATCCCTAATTTGAACATAGGACAAGTAAAGTTTTTAGAGTAAAATATAATTTTAAATTTTAGAGGCAAAATGTATTTATTTATTTTTTTCTAATTTTTGAGGGATAAAATGTAAGTTATTTCGAGGGGGAGAAAAACAAAAATTTTGTCAAGTACTTATCGATCAGTAATTACTAAAAAGCCAAGAATAATAAGATTTACGTGGTAAGTGATAGATCAGAAATCTCACAAAAAAAAATATATATATATACAGAATAGTGTCATCTAAAAAGAAAATTTTACAAAATAAATTTTGAATTTATATTTTCATTAATTAATATGAGGTTTAGGGTTGATAATGTATGAAGCTTTGAGTTGGATCCGCACCAATTAATTGAAAAATTAAACAAGAAAAGTGAAATTAATGCTTAAAGATTTTAATTAAATTGGAACAATTGGTGTTCATTAATAGAAAAATTTGTCATTTATTACTGTTAATAAGAACGTTTAATTGAAAAATTATTTGTTTTACACAAATAAATAAATAAAAAATAAAAATAAACGGAAACATGTCAATAGAATAAAATTTTCAGGTTTGACAATCTTGTGTTGAGTTGGGCTTCACAATTTTTGTGATTAATGAAATGTGAAATCAAAGCCACTTATTTATAGTTTTAAATGTGAAATCAAAATTTTTTTATGTCGTATTTAAAGTAATTCGTATATAAAAACTCGATTCATTTATTATTCATGGTAAGAGTGCTTTATAGTTAACTCATGAGACTATTAGGAGATCACTCCTTGATTCAAATAATTAAATGTTAATGTTTTTATATATATATATAATTTATTAATTCATACCCGCAGCAATTTATTAGAATATATCTAAATTTTTAATGGTGAGAGTTTGAAAATTTTATAGTTCTAAATCGATGTAAATGAGTTGAGCCGAGTTCCAATTTGTCAGACTCGAAGCTCAGCTTGATAAGATTTAGCTCAACTCGAAAATCAACAAGTCTGAAAATTTTAGGCTCGAGTTCGACTCGAAAAATTTTGAATTCGGACTCGACTTAAGGTTTGAGACTCGAGTAAGTTTACAATAAATATTACATATATGTATATATAAAAGCTCGATGAGCTTTCAAGCTAAACATCATTAGGCACGAGCTCAACTCGTTTAGCAAATGAGTTAATTAGCTCAAGTTCGAGCTCGAACTCGAACTCGACTCGAGCTAAATTTTTTTGAACTTTTTTCAAGCCAAGCTCAAATGGTGCGTGAGTTGGCTCGGCCCATGTTGTAGATTTAAGGATGGAAGTGGGGTGGGTATCTGCGAAATTTAAGCTAGTGGTACCCATATCCATTTAAATTTTTACTATTTAAATCCGTTTAAAAATCCATTTAAGTACATCTACCCATCTAAATCCATTTAAATTTTTACTATTTGTACTCGTCTAAGACCTGTTTAAAGTATTTTTATACGGGTAGGGTACTCAAACTATCTAAATTCGAGCTTATTTAAAATATAATTTTTACTATAATGATTGGGATATCCATGAGTACCTAATGGCGGGTAACAGGTAACAGATATCCAAAGACCTATACCCGTACCCTACTTATATCCATTACGGATAATAATTTCACTATTTGTACTCATCCTAAACCCACTTATAACTACTCATATTTTTTTAAAACGGATCAGAGCGAGGTAGGTATCTAAAATATCCGCACTGCTTCCATCCCTACGTTGGTTGTCTGTTGGCACACGTTTTTCACGTGCATATGTTTTTCCCCCTTATTTTTTCATCTGAAATAGGTTAAGCATATAATTGGACCAAAGTTATACGAGCAAGCTAGCCCAAATTCTGGCCCTGGTTACTAGGCTTAATCCAATGGGCTTGAGAGAGAGAGAGAGAGAGACTGACTGAGGGTGTGTATTTATTTATTTATTTTTATTTTTATTTTTATTTTTTGGGTTTTTTCCAAGGACTCTAATATGGATTCATTCAACTCACAAGCAAGTAGTTGTACAGATATTATTAAGCCAAATTTTGTTAATAAAGCACAATATTTTAGATTATTAAGCGCAAATGATGATACTGATTAATAATTTAATATAATTAAATTTTAATTTTTTATTTGTTTTAATTTAATATATATCACTTAAAAACTTGATTTTGTTTGAATTAACCAAAAGTAATAGGTAACAATTTTTGACTTAAAAGCTACACTATTTGAAACAGCTTTTTTCACTTGGAAATTTATTCATCATTTAACTTCATCTACTAATTTTTTATTTTTTGTCAAAAATTATCACAGCTTTATTTATTTTAAGCCATTACAATATATATCTTCTAGTTAAAAAAATAGAATAATGCTATTTTTGGGTTTGAGACTATAATTTTTTTGAAATAAATATCCAGAGCTATGAGCTTAATAATTAGAATTGACTCGAGAATTTCTATCTTCAATAGATTTAAATTGGAAAACATTGATTTATATTTCAGTTTAATGTCTTCATAAAAGTTTTGGGATTCAAACTTCTCTAAATTAGAAAAAAAAAATCATAGAAAAGTATAAAAAAAAATCCAACTGGAATCAAGATCATGATTGATAAGAATTAGTGTTGGTACCAATTCAAAACCTTAAAGGCAAATGATCCCCTGTCTTAGTGGTAGGGGTGATGCCCTGAGACTTCTCCCATGTTCAATTCTTGACATTATAACAATTAATTTCAATTTTGAATTTCTTTTCTTCAGTGGATTTTATTGTCTTTAATGGGATTTGTAATAGATTGTACTGCTGCCGATAGTGAAGAGTATAAAAAAATTCATTTTATGTACTATCGAATGGCAAAATAATAATAAAAAAAAACCTTAAAGCTGTTGAATAATCGGTTTAGAGTTCAACCTCCAATTTATTGAATTAGAACTATAAAATGGTCTAAGTTCATCATTAGATTAGACACTAAATTAAATTGATTTATCTTTTTTTGGGTATATTCGACAGGGAGATTTAAATTAGTAAATTGAAATATAGTGTCCACTCCTCAGGTAATCTCACCTTACAAATAGGTTAAGACACTATTCATCAAATAGAAATTTTAATTTGTTCATTTAAATGAAAATTTACTTATTTTCATAAATAGAATCTATAATTCTATTTTTAAAAACATATGTAAAAATAATTGGGTAAATTGTGGAGATTGAGGTAAGTACTAGAGAGGTGGAAGATAAAAGAAAGGAGGTGTAAAAATTGAGTGCTGCATGTGCATGAATCCACTTCAATGGCCTATTTCAAACTAGGAAATGCTAGTCATACTCATGGGCCCAATGGGAAACAATTTAATTGGAAGAGATTATATTTCAAACAAAGTCTCCTACCATGAATTCACTGACCAATAAACAAATATATCACAAGAATGACCTTTGAAAATTTAACTATTTTATTTATTTTTTTAAATTATTGAATATTTTGATATATGGCCTAACCCCATTTTTTTTTTTTTTTTAAAGAACAATGTGACCTAACTTAACAAATTAAAGGTTACCCACCAATCAGATGGTAGTCTAGTTAATCTTTTTTAAAGTTGTAGTTTCAGTTCTTGATATAAATTGAAACTAGAACCATAATTCTGTTCTTATTAGATTTGGAATCAGAACTAGAACCAAATGACTTAAGAACTAGAATCAGAACTAAACCATAATTCTGTCTGATTTTGAATCGGTTCTTCGGTTTTGATTCATCGATTATGGTTCCAGTTCCAGTTCCCCCATTAAAAAATATATTGGTACCATATTTTTTTTTTAAATTAAAAGGATTATAATATTAAACTAAAATTGCAGTGATAATTAAAAAAATTTATCTATAATAATTATAATAATAACATAAAGTTAAAATTATATATAATTAACAATAATACTATTAATCATTAGTTATTACAAAGAAAATAATTATTATATTATTTGAATTAATTGTTATAACAACATTAGATATGATACAAAGTACACATGTTTTAGAAATATTATAAGTATAAATTATAAAGTATTAAAATATTATTAGTTTTAGAAATAGTTGTAATTATAGAATTATGATAATAATACAAACTAAAACTATGACTAACAAGCTATAATTAAAATACTATTAGAATATTAATATATTTATATAATTAATTGCTTATATATATATATATATATATATATATATATATATATAATACATCTACACAATTATACATATATATATAAAGTTATATAGGGAAAAATGCATGTCTAAATTGAAAATTGAGTTAAATTTACTGAATTGAAAATTGAGTTAAATTTAAGCTTTCTTCCTAAATATCAAAATTGCTAATTAATAACTAATACAGTGTACTTCAATCAATTACGGTTAGAGTCTTATACCATCTTAATATTTATTAGTAAATAGTAATACAATTTTAATTTAAATATAATAAATATTAAATAACAAATTTTCTAAAGTTTTCAATTAAATAATATATCCAAAAATTAAAATTATATATTTATTAATTGGTTCTTCAGTTCAGTTTTGGTTCGGTTCGGGTCTGGTGTAGTTCTAGTTTAGTTTCAGTTAGATTCTTAGTAAGAAACAGAACTAGAATTGAGACGTAAATTCTTTTGGTTCTGATTCCGGATCTTAAAAATGGTTCTTTTTCAATTTCGGTTCAGTTCGGCAATTCCATGTTTCGGTTCGAATCCCCCAAAAACCATGCACAGCCCTAATCTCACTTCTGTAAGGAATGGGAGGTTTCAAGTTTGAGTTCTCTCGACCACGATTGTTGTTATCAATTTGGTAAATTAAGGGGAGGGCTATTTTCTGTTGTGTAGCCCGCAATGTTATTTCAGACATAAAGATCTCCAATAAATAAAAAAAAGGTTTAACCAACATATCATTTTTTTTATAGTCAAATATTAATTTTATTGTTATATGATCAGTTATATAATAATAATAATAATAATAAATCCCTTACAACGGTCAATTATAAAAAATTATTAAACATCGTTTTCCAAAGAAGAAATAATGATATTTGAAATTTAATGAATTTTTTTGAAGAATTCTTAGATTTGAGCTTGTAAGAAGCGAGAATTATGAAAGATAAGGGTTGCTACAATGTCTTTGAGACTCTGCTGAAATTGGAAGCTTTCATTTCATGTGTCTTGTTGACCACAAGGACTCCTACAAAGTAGAGGGGTCCATAAAGCTTTATTTTTCTCTTTCACTGTATATATATATATCTTAAATGGATTGTTGATTTCAATTTGGTTATTGAATCTGACTCAAAAGGATGTTGTCTCCTGCCTAACATTTGTCCTTAATCATGCAACAATTCAACCTTTCTGCTTCTAATGTTTTATTTATTTTTAATTATATACTAATCAAGTATAAATAACATGCATGGTAAGTTTGAAGGGTTATATATATAAAAAGAAATCATGTAATGCCTAATGCTCAACAAAATATATGGTTGGTTTAATAGTAAGGTTCAATCTTCTTTTCAGTAACTTTTATTTTCTTTTAAAGAATATTTTTCTTTTTATTCTCATTGGATTCTTTAATTTAATTTGTTCTTTGTATTGACTATTGAGTTTCATTTTGGATGCAACTTGACTGGAATGGATTCTCTTTGGAAAAAAAAAAAAAAAATATGTTTTGAATGTATTATCTTTATAAGCATAGAATCTAAGGAATCTTCCTCTAAATTTGAAGTTATATCACCATTTTCATTAATCACTAGTTATTCAAACTCGTATCCCTTTAACAGGCTATATAATCTGATAAATTTTATTTACTCTGAAAGATTGTGAGCTGATCAATAAAGATTTTTTTATCTATATTCACTAGTGTTAAATATTAAAATATATTTTTGATTTAACTTGCTTAGTCTAAGTGGTAAGAATGATAGTTTTTCTTTCTTAATTATCAATACACGGGTTTACTTCCACTAGAGCAAATATCGATAATAATATTTTTAAATATATACATCAACTCAACATGTACATTGCTATCATCGATTACACATATTTTTTTTCATACATTTTTACACTTTGGATGCATCGCATTGTCCAAGCAAATCGATAAAATTAAAAGTATTAAGTAGTAGTAAATTCAAGATGTTTGATTCAACCCGATACGTATACTTCATATAATTTTATTAGGATTCTGCAGATTTTGATCTCAATATACACAAGAAATCATGATAAAAATAAAATCTTTAACCATATATTTGATTGGTTGATATCAAGTGAATGAGAAACCTCCCAATATACTTCCCAGCAAAATCTGTCCTGCTTGCTGTGCAAAACCATCAACAACACCTTTCATTACAATCTCCGTCAAATTTTTATTATGATTATTGTCATTCATGATATTATATGTTCTTGGAGGCTGCACGTATGGAGGAGAACCAACAAGAACAGGCATACCTGCTGCTGTATAATAATAATCCCCACCACCTATTTGATCATAAACTGGTAATGGAGACCTACTTGACGATCCTACTGTAAATGATGATGGCGATGGTGGATGACGATGAATCATCCTCGTATAGTGATGGCTTGTAAGGGGTAAAGGAGATCTACTTGGTGATCCTACTACAGATGATGCCAATGGAAGACGACGAATCTTACTTTTATACTGATGACTTGCAGGAGCTGCAGGTTGGTCTTGCTTTTGATTTTGGGTATTGGCAATAGCGCAGTTTAAATGAGCATCAAAACTACAAGAATTGCAGCGATAAAGCCAATGATTTGAGCCAAAGCCTCTACAAATATCGCATTGAAACACTTTTTTTGAATAAACAGGCGAAAAAATAAGCGAAAGAGTGTGATTATGAAGATGATGATTAATATTGATAGAAGAAGGCATATGAGCACACAGGGTATGCAAATCAAGCTCACAATCTTTACAATGGTAAGAAAAACCAGTGTCATGGCGCCCGCAAGCATTACACTTGAAAGCACCTTGAGGATAGGCTGGTGTTGAAATTAGGGTAAGTGTGTGATTTGGGTCTATCTCGTGTTTTTTGATTATTGGCATCTGAGCACAGACTTTGTGAAGGTAATAATTGCAAGAATTGCAATTGTATGTCCATCCAGAGATTGCAAGTTTACAAGATGAACAAATAGGTTTGTTTGGGATTTGGGAAGGGAAATTTTGTAGTTTTAGGGTATGTGGGTGGCTGAAATGTTGGAGAGTTGGATCAATATCTAGCCTGCCCATTTTTGGCTATCAGATTATCAGTACCAAGTGTAAATGAAAGTTGTTTAATTTGGCCTTTATTTGTATGCAGATGAAGTTAAGAGATAATACAAATACAAGCAGCTGCTAGCTAGGGTATGTTAATATCAAATTATTAAGCAAGATGTGAAAACATTTCTTGGAAGATAGTATCTTTTTCTACAAGATGATGTTCTTTTTGGTCTATTAGCGTTTTCTTTGTCATATATATATGATTTGCCTTGCCTTGTTAAAAAAAATCTTAAATTCTCCACCACATCTGTATATAAAAATTGAATCTTGCCGTCCCCAATAATCCAATTCTTGTTATTTTCGAGCTTGCAATTATATACTATCAGATGTCAACATCGATTTAAAATTAAGATAATGTTTGTTGTATGATTAAATTGTTGTAAGTTGTAACCAATCGCAGGCTCCTATTTGGATGATACGGTAAATATAATCTACTAAAATTTCTCTCTTATAATCGAAAGATTTATATAACTAGCAAATAAATGTAAGATCTTTATATAATAGCAAATAAATTTAAGGTTTCCTTTATTTCCATAAAATACCTTGTAGTTCCTTGAAAAATATTTTTCAAATGATTTATTTTCAGTTATTTAGTTGTAATATTAAAAATTAGTTAAAAATATTAAAGTTTTTATCTCATAAGACCATAAAAAATATTAATAATAATAGAAATTTTATAATTTAAAAATTTTATTATTAAATATGAAAAGAATGCAATATATATATATATATAAATTATGAAAGCTACTGGTGGTCAGTAGTGGTGGCCGGTAGTGGTAGCAGGTGGTGGTGGTTGGTGTTAAATGGTGACTGGTGGTAGTGACTATGATGATTAATAAATTAAAAAATATAAATTTATAAGATTTATCAATATTTGGAAAATGTTTTACTCTTTAAAAAATGGAAAGTTGTTTTCCTTAAAAAATAACCTAATTTTTCTTTGACCAAGAAATATATTTTCTGTTGACTTATTTTTCTGAGCGCCCCAATCAATGAAAATTTATAAAAAATATTTTCCTGCAAATTATTTTATGGAAACAAATAGAGTCTAAATTTCTTCATACAGTCCTTTTTGGACTATTTAAACTCTTTGTTTTTTTAAATAAGATTGCGTCTAAATTTTCGTGCATTTTTATTTTAGTGGCCAACTTAAAATTCATATTTAATAGCTAGTACCACTAAGTAAATTTACCATTAAAAATCATATTTAAAAAGTTGTGCTGCACGCATTATTTAGAAGGATTATTTGAAATATTTTTAGAGATTACATTACACAAGCATTCACAATATTGTACACAAAAAAATCTCTATATCCACAGTTTGTGCAATCAACTTTTTTTTTTTTTTTGAATATTTTGATAGAGAGGAGATTCAAATCTTGATCTTTTACCAGATAGTATATGCACTTACCACTGAGCTATGCTTTAATGTGCAATCAACTTTATTTTTATTTGACATGGAATAACAAGATTTCACTGATTATTATACTAATCTTGATAAGATATATTAAATTTCTGGCATATATATCTTATGGATTGTATACAAATATGAGTTTAAAGTATAAATAAAAGTAGCTAATTGCGAAATACTATTCTGATCCAAATTGAACTTCAAATTAATCCTCATCAATAATTAGCAGCAATTTTCATAGACCTCCATTCTTGAAGCTTTTAGAACATTGCTGATACCTTGAATGATAGCAACAACTAATAAGCTTCCGCCAACGTGCCTGCATGGAAGAAAAGGATTGTGTATGAGATTAAAATTGCCAGCTCAAAATTCGATTAAGTTTTGAATAATTGGAAATCTATTTTGAATTTTGTTATATATATATATGTGTGTGTGTGTGTGTGTTTGAACAACTTTCTGTGTTTTAAAATTGAATTCTCCATAACAATCTAGTTGATAGGTTAGATGTTTTTAATCACAATGTTAATAAAATTTGATATCATGAGATGGATTGCCTTTTTTTTCTAACATCAAGAATTAATGATCAAGAGATATAATGCGAAATCTATTTATTAATTAAGTCAATCCTCATAATTGTTAAAACTACAAATTTGATTAATGAACTTACCGAATTCGATTTGATACTCTGATCTTTAACCTGCAGTTTCATATTCTCATGATTTTGCCCTAATTTCTCATCTGCAAGCAATGATACTTCATTAAGCCAATTCTCTGGAGCCTTGTAGAGGGGATTGAAAACTGGCTTATTACGTTGTTCTTGGAATTTCCCTGGAATCTTTTCTTCAGTTTCAGGAACAACTTTTTCAATGTCCTCCTTTGCTTGACTTTTCTGATCTTGACTTGAACTGGACTTCATCAAATCTATTGAAAAACACATGTCACTGAATTGATAACTTGCAATAGTACTCAACTCTTCAGAAACCGGAGTCGATTGATCTATACTTGCTAAATTACTAGACATGTGTACATTTCCATTCTCAATTTTCTTTCGAGGGCTTCGAAGTCTCTCATTCCATCCGGTCAATGCAGTGCCGGCAACTTCTTGACGGCCATTTCCATCTTGATGGTTTGTAACTCCTTGTACTACTAATTGCATTAGCTCATTACTCTCAACTCCATAATCAATTAATCTATTCATCTCCATTATCGAAGCAGACGAGTATATAATTTGCCTAGTTAAAGTATTAGCTAATGGAACATGTTTAGTTCTTTGGTTAGAAATAGCACAAGAAATATGGGCATCAAATTCGCAAAATCTACATCTATACAACCACCCTAAAGAACTTGGTTTATCACACAAGTCACAAGAAAAAGCATATGGAGGTACAAATTCTATTTTGAGTGTGTGAGGATGGGATAAGATTGCAACGGACAGGGGTAAGGCCGAGCATAGGATATGATAGTAAACGCTACACTCAGCACAATTATAGTAAAAGCCAGAGACATTTTCTCCGCAAGCCATACATTTACAGGTACTAGATGGAAGTGAAACTAATAAGGTTAGATAGTGATTTGGATGTGAAGCGTGTCTAGTTTTTCTAGGCATGCTTGAACACACCCGGTGCAGCGAAAATGAGCAAGTTTTACAGTCATAGTAGTCCTTACCGGAAAATATTGCAAGATTGCATCCATTGCAGGTAACTTTTCCAGTAGGAGATGGACAGATACTACTTTCTAATGGGTGTTGATGACTAAAATGGTGAAGAGTTTGTTTCTCCTCTTCTAGATCCATCTCTTCTTACACATTCTTGTTATAGGGAACTTTAAAGATTACTCATATGGCACTAATTAACAATTATATATGTTTTAACAATTAAAATAATTTTCAATATACTGTCCAATTCTTGAGATGTCCGTTACTACAAGAATTGGTCATTGATTCTTTGCCGTATCAGAAATAGTATTTAATAACAAAAAAGGGCTAAATTTTGAGAGGCATTCAAAATCAAGACAGAAAGATTGGCTTGGACAATTCTGGGTTGCACTGCCGGCATGGATATATGCATCCCATTATTTGCATTGGAAAATGAGGACAAGGAAGAAAATTTGTCAATTTAGTCTAGCATGGTAATTAGAGAATACTCTGATTTTTACTGTCATCCAAATTTTGGTCGCCCTCTTTTCTGAAAAACAGTATACATAAATATATATCCCATCAACTTGCGGTATACACAGGTTTTATATTGTTTTCCTTTTCTAATTATTCATTTTTCTATTGTTTTTCGATCCACACTTTTCAATGGAGCTTTAGAACATTAGAACTAGTATATAAATAATATGAAAAATTTTCAGTGTGGGATTTCGCTATACAATGCTCTGGAATTTTCCAGTAGGGTTATTTTTCGAGACATAGAGAGAGCTTGGTTCCTAGAGAGGAATATACTTTTCCAGATCAAATATTCACAACATTTGGGCTTAAAATCTGATTCAGATAGGAAATATTACTTTTTAACATCACAAGTAAACTAAGGATAGCTTTGGGAATATCACTATATTTCATTCATTTCTCAAAACTAACAAATCAATTGCATGCGAAAAACTGAAAACTTAACTTAATTCTGATACAATAAACTGAAACAACACCTATATAAATACATAAAATTTAAACGTTTTTTCAAGAATTTCCGATGTATCAGAAAATCAACATTATTAATTCCAAGAGGTCTAATCTGAAGTGCTGGACCCAACATCACCAAGGCCATTAAAAATTCCCTGAACAATCTCCTGTCCTATCCCCTCTCCAATCCCAGAAAAAACTCTTGTTGCCAGAAGTCCAGCTATTCCGGTCCCCAAGGCTTCTTCACCACCATTGGAGCCTAGTAGATTAGGATTCCCTGAACTTAAAACATAACTTCCTGTGTTTGAAAGGTTTGAGTGCGGAGCTGGAGGGCTAGGATTAGCATAAAAGGTGCTAGTCTCTGTCTCACCTTTTGTGTTTGAAAAGTCTGGATACGGAGCTGAAGGACTAAGATTAACATAACTTGTCCTGGTCTCGACTGGTGGAGCGCTACCTTCGGAGGTTAAATTTTTCAGATTTATAGGTGTATAGACACAATTAATGTGAACGTCAAATTCACAATCATTACATCTATAAAGCCAATGATCAAAACCAGGGTTTCCACACACATCGCAGCGAAAACCTTTGATGTCTTCATATGGACAAGAGAACTCAAGTTTTAATAGATGTTGATGTGAAGCACAAAATTCTTGCAGTGGCATTTTTAAGCAAAAGGTATGATAATTGCAAGAGCAGACTCTGCAATTGTAGCAGAAACCTGAACCTTGAAATCCACAGGCTTTGCAATTAAACAATGGCAAGAGCAGAAGATTCAAGTCGTGAGTATATTCTGCTGGGTGTTGGTATACTCTTGCCATATTGTAACAAACGCGGTGGAGAGAATAAGAGCAAGCTTTGCATGTGTAAAATTCTTTGCCTGCTGAAATATTCTTCTGGCAACCTGAACATGTTATAGTGTTTGTTTCGCGTGAAATGGTTAGTTCTAATGGGTGTTCATGAGTGAAATGAATATATATAGGCTTTGCTTCTTCTTCTGTTTCTTCTTCATTTCTAATCTTACCCATGTTCACTTTCTTGCTGTCTTTGGTTCTAGTTCTTGGTGCAGGATATGATCATTTGAAAGAAAATTTGGATTTAAAGGGAATGAGGGAGCGAAGGACAAATGAAAAAACAAAGCTAGATTATAAAAATCTTGATTTCACACAATTGAAGTAAACCTCAAATAATTTTTTGAGTTTTCATCATCAGAAAATTGTATTTAGGCATATTTCAATGATTATCTTATTTTATGATTAATTGGCAGTATTTTATAATAATTAATGTTGCTTTCAGAAGAAATTGCCTAGATTTCGCCTCATATAGATGTTGCCTGTTAGACTCAAATACGCAAGCTAGTACCAAAAATTCCACCTCAGCCAATGCCAACTCAGCCTTAACTAATTGCACAACAGAAGCTGCCAACTCAGTTTAAGTTTGTTAGTAGATTGTTAGCAGCAGTTTCTTTTGTTTTTAGATTAGCTGGCATTAGATATCTTTATTTGTTATTTATATAATCAATGGTACTTGTACAGATCTCAATTTTCCTATTTTCGTTTGCCTTCTTTTGTTCTCTGCAACACTGCCAGGAAGAAAGTTTAATTTTTGCTCATTATTTACTATATAATTCTTTATATTTGAGTCTCACAGGTCACAGTCCCTTCTATTGTACGGTTATTTGAGGGTTTTAAATTTAATTTCGAGGTAATTAACAAAACTTCTCCTTATATATACTATTAAAAGCATCTATCTGTACTGCTGTTAAATTGAAGGACTGCAAAAGACTTAAACAATCCGAAGTAGGGTGTTTTGGTGGCAAAATTTATCTTTAAAACAAAAAAATAAATTCCGGAAAAAAGCTTACCTCATTGAACTAATGGCGGCAGTCTTAAGTGCACAAACGTAGGGTGTGCAGTTGGACAATTGGATTTCAAACTGTAAAGAACAAGAACAGAACTTTGACAATTATTATAGTCATTGAACAATATGCAAGTTTGGTCTTTGGATTAGTAGCACGATGTGCAAGCATTTGTTTTATATTTTAGATCCTGACATTCTCTTCCTGTTCAAGAACATTCAATTTACCCAAAAAAAGATGCCAGAATTTAGTCACTATATGAATGGGGAAAAAAATATTATATCATGGTCAAAACAGAAAAAAAAAAAAAAAAAGACAACAGAAATCATGATTTTCTTGTATTATTCATTTGGTACAATTGTATATAAATTAACGTAGAAGAAGGTAGAGTGGAAGGAGAGAGACAGAGCGTATAAGATTGCGCTTTATTTTGTAAAATTTTGAGAAGCAAGGACTGCAATTTCTGCTTTGGTTTTAGCTAGTTGATTCTCTGCAATGTGAATTTGTTGATGCAGTAGAGAGATTATTCCAACACAGCCATAAACAGGGTCTTCAATTCTGTATTTTGCCTCGTAATATAAGGACTCTGCAGCTGAAGCTCGTAAATGATCCGGCACTTGCTTTATCAACCGAAAAATAAAAAGTTAAAAAGCACTCAACCATGTAAGAAAATTTCCAAGAAAACAAAAAAAAAACTTTGAGTGAGAATTTAAAACTCGGGGCTTCAATATTATAAGGCAAACACTCAGATGATCAAACTACTAATTTCACTATGCACATATAAGATTATGAGCACCTATATTATATTACTACATTTTAAATTAATTGATCTTTTTGCTCACTTTCAAGGATGGTAAAGAGTAAGTTTCAAGTTTAAATTCTCTTGTTCGTTGAACATGGAAAAATTCGAGTAAAACTAGATGAAGACAGTATCTCAGACATATAAGAATTATTTGTCAAGTATATATAGCTTCACTAATTAATCTTTTACTACCACTTAATTAATATATTTAGAAGTAATTAACTATAATTCTTTTGACATTTTTGGTTACCTGAAGAATTTTTGCAACATTGCTGGCACCGTAGATTTTGTGAACATAGGCAAATCTTTGAGGATTATTGGAAGGAAAATAAGGAGAAAAAATGCAATCTAAGGAGCATCTTCTTCTCAAATACTTGCAGGCAGCACAACGACCACAACTCATTCTTAAAAGTATCTATTGAAAATCTAAATATATATATATAAATTCCTCTCTTTTTAATTTGTTCTTGATGAGAGAAAAAAATAACAATATCCAATGGAGATTTTCAGTATCTTTAACAACCACAGATCAGAATGTTAATATAGGAGATAGAAGAGATTACATTGTGTTGGAACAAATTAAGTAGCTGTTAGATTTTCCAACGGCTACTTTTTCAAAAGTGAGTTTTGAGAAGGAAAGTTTCTCAAATTGGAATTTGAATCAAAATCTTGGAGATAATTGAGGTTGGACTGATTGTATTTTGGGGATAATCAAAATCAATTAGCCCATTTCATATATATTTTCACTCCAACTTGTGCTTTATGGACGACAAATTTTTTTGTCAGAGCTCATTTCTATGCATGAAAAATAACAAAGTTGAATTCATTAAATTGAAATTTTATAAAATTTAGCTTCGCAATAGAAAATTAAAAGAAAATTTATAAGTTTCCTATAGATATATCGATTCAATCAGAAAAAGAAAAATATAAAATTACAATTTTGTAAATATAATTTATTAAAAAGTATCATAAATGGTTTAGAGCATATATATTTTATTTATTTTGAAGTGACAATTTCATATTTTTAAAATTTTGATGCGAGTGGATTGAAAGCTACATGATTAATTAATTATGTAATGGTCCATACCATACTCAACTTATATATTCTTCCTGAGCTTTCACCATCATAATATATCAGAATGACATATTCAATGTGATCTCACTAGCTCGACCAATAAATATATAATTAGAAAGTAGATAGCTTGCTTCTTTTACCCAACATTTCATGATAAAAAAAAAAGAATAATGAAAAGAATATAAATATAAATATTGATAGTAAATATTTATAAAAAGAATTATTTTTAAACCTAAAAATATAAAATAATTTATTAAAAATATTAAAATAAAAAATTTTATATTGAAATCCCCAGTTATTTGAACTTATTTTTCAAACCAATTAGACTTTCACTAATCTCTACGAACCTTCTCGTTTAACAGCCAATTTCCATATTTGACTATAAATGTACAATACCGTCGTGTGCTCTGTATGCAAAATTTCGCAGCAAATATGCTTCAGGTTTGGTTTCTTTCTTCCGCGAGTTTTGCATTGTACGGACACAGAATAAAACCCAAATAAACAAGACTTTGAAAATAAATTTATTTATTTATTTTTTCAGATACCAAAAGAAGGGACGAAACCCAAAAATAAACAAGACTTTCAAATTAAATATATTCGACTTACATTTATAATATTCAAGGTATGGAATTCCTATCCCAACTTGACCAAATCTTATTTTTCATGCTTGAATTCAATTTCACACTCCAACTCAATTTGATTCCATTGTATTATTATTAGGAATATTCAATCAAATTTTTCTTTATTAATAGTAACATATAATGCTTTGCGTTAACTAAGAATAATTAATTATTTAATTAAAAAATTTAATATTATAAAGTTATGATTTTTTTTTTTGAGAAGTAAAGTTATGAGTTAAAAAAAAAGATAATCGAATGACTATGTTTAGTGAGTAATAATTGTTTAGTGAGTAATAATGAGACATAATATAATAAAATTAATTAAATATATTTTACTTACTCTCCAAAAATGCATTTTTATTATATTACATTATTATCTATCATTAACCTATGTATTTAGGGTTGTTACTGTCCAGAAATGCATGTTTTTTATTTTTTATTTTTTATAATTTTCTAAACTCTAACTAATCAAACTCTGATTATGCAAAATTGAGGTTTAGCCATTCAGAGTCATTATATTTTGGTCAAAAAAAGAATCTCTGACAAATACCGGAGGAGGAACATTGAACAAATGCACCAAATAACAAAAAGCACTAAGCCAAACACAACCTTATTAGCAGATGTAGCTATCACTGCCACCCACCAAGAAAATGTCCTTATTACTAATTTACCCAAATATATATAAACATAAATGTAATCTGAATCGGGAAGACTTTGATTATTCAAATTCATGACAATCTATATAGATAAGATATATATATTTTTTTTGAATTAAATCAATTCTTCACTGTTCCTGCTTTTGTCCTACTAGAGTTAACTGTTGACAAGTCAAATGATGTGCCCAATGAAGTTTCCTTTTTAATACAAACAAGAAGAAAAGTACAACAATGAGAAGGAAAAAAAAACACATTTAATTCAATATAATTAATGTCATTTTCGTTGACTGGTGCAATTGAAATAAATTTCTGAGAATATAGGTTTTTGAATAAACAATAAATAAAATAAAAATAGATTCTTAATAGTAATTAATAGGGATCTATATATGTAATGAGAAAATAAATTAATTAAAAGAAGATCCCATATCCAATTGTTATTTAGACCTTTTCAGTTCTTAAACTGTTATTTATTAAACAATTAAGTCTAATCAGTTAGTAATTATGAGATATTATATATGTAATGATGCACAAAATATAAGAATGGCCACCAAAAATCAAGACTTCAAAATAATTGCAAGTGTGATAACAAACTAATTAATTAATGCAAATATATTACTATCTATGATTGTTATTATTGCTTTTAATTAAGATTAATTCTTTTATTCTTGTATAAAATAATCTTATCTATGACATCCATCTTAATGGTCAACAAAAATTTTTTGCATATTGTCACAATTGCCACAAATGCAATATTCCGATTCTAGAAGGAAAATAAAAAATAAAATAAAAAGAAGAGAAAATGCAAGGAAACTCATTAACTTGACCTTAACATATTTTAAATTTCTGTCGTTCTGTGACAATTTTAAACCCGTATCACCTTCTCCTTCTCATACACAACCTACCAAAAATTCCTTTCAGAAACCATTTTCAATTCTGATCACTTTGTTCTGGTTTTGCAAGAAATGCAATTTTCTTTTTCGTTCAAGTCCTTAACCTTAACAACCCTTTTATGGGTTGCTCTTATTACTAAAATTGATTGCTTCAATTTTAACTTCACGAATTTCAATGACGAAGATTCTGCTAGAAACCAACTTATTCTGAGTAGCAACTCAACTATCTTTCTTGGTGCAATCCAAGTTACACCAGATGCTAATGGAGCCCCCAAGACTCATCGATCAGGGCGAACCCTATATAAGAAGCCATTCAAACTTTGGAGTAACGGGTTTAATGCATCTTTCAATACCACCTTTGTACTTAATATTCAAAGCCAAACAAATCCAGGAGGAGAGGGCTTAGCTTTTATATTAACAGCTAATTCTGTTGTTAATGATATCAGCGATGATGGTCAGTGGCTTGGTATCATTAAAAATGAAATGAACGGTTCCTCTTCAGCCCAAACAGTTGCTATAGAGTTTGATACAAGAAAAAGCTACCCAGAAGATCTTGATGATAATCATGTTGGCTTAGATATTAATAGTATCAATTCTCGAGTTCAGTTCCCCTTAACTAAAGTTGGTCTTAATCTCACCAGCGGTAAAGATAACAATGTTCGTGTTGAATATAATGGTCAACTTAAGGAGTTGACTGTTTTCGTCGGGAACGTGATAAAGCCAGTATTATCTGAGAATCTTGATCTCTCAGTCTATCTTCCTGAGAAGATTTTCGTGGGATTTTCGGGCTCAACGAGTAATTATACTCAGTTAAACTGTGTAAAGTCATGGACGTTTAATGGCACTGAAAAAGGAGATGAACACGAGCCTTTTTGGGTTTGGATTTTGGTTCCACTCCTTGGAGTGTTGTTATTGTTTGGGATTGGATATTTCATTTACTGGAAAAGAAAATCAGAAAGAGAAAAATTGGCAGATGCAGATGCTTATCCTATAAGCATAGAAGAAGCAATACAAGGCTCTTCCACAGCTCCAAGAAAGCTCAAAATGAAAGAATTAAGCAAAGCAACAAACGGCTTCAGTTCCAAGAACAAGCTTGGAAAAGGCGGATTTGGGACAGTGTATAAGGGAATGATCAAAGATAAAGAAATTGCAGTAAAGAAAGTTTCAAAGAAATCAACACAAGGAAAAACAGAGTTCATAGCTGAAGTCACCACAATTGGTAATCTACGTCATAAAAATCTCGTTAAACTAATCGGTTGGTGCTACGAGAGGCGTGAATATCTTCTCGTCTATGAGTACTTGCCGAATGGTAGTTTAGAGAAGTACATATTTGATGAGTCGGCATCAGATGTTCTAGGATGGAAAACAAGGTTGTCCGTAATAACAGGGACAGCGCAGGCATTAGACTACTTGCATAATGGCTGTGAAGAGAAAATACTCCATCGCGACATCAAATCCAGCAACATAATGTTAGATTCAGAATTCAATCCGAAGCTAGGGGATTTTGGACTTGCTCGAACAATTAAACTCAGTGATCAAACTCATCACACTACAAAAGAAGTAGCTGGAACGCCTGGCTATATGGCTCCGGAGAGTATACTCACCAGTAGGTTTACAGTGGAAACAGATGTTTATGCCTTCGGTGTAGTTATATTGGAAGTTGCATGTGGAAGAAAGCCAGGAAGTCCGAACCATCAAGACGATTATATTGGTCACATAGTGAATTGGGTATGGGACTTGCATAAAAAAGGAAGGATAATTGATGCTGCAGATAAAAGACTGCAGGGAGATTTTGAAGATGGAGAAATGGAGATTTTTCTTACTCTGGGTTTAGCTTGTTGTCATCCAAATCCAAACAAGAGGCCTAATATGAAAATTGTTTTGCAGGTTTTGAAAGGGGAAGCCCTACCTCCTCCTGTGCCTAATGAAAGGCCTGTTTTTATGTGGCCTCCATTGCCTCCTTCTTTTAAAGAATTGGATATCTCTCTTGGCCAATTCACTCCATTTTCAGACATTCATGGAAGATGATTAAGTGACTGTTCTTTTATTATTGTTATTATTATCAGGAGAACATTATAGGACGCTTTGTAAGGATATAATATAGAAATAATGTCCTTATTTTCTCTTTTATTATTATTATTATTTTTTTTTTACTTCAATTGTGATTTTAGCGTACTGTAATATTTATCGTCTGGGGGTTTCCCTCTATGCATGTAAATGCCGTAATTTAAATTTTCTTGAATTTTTTTCTATAATTAGTTTGGAGAACTGAGAAAATCTTGATATTTCTTATTTTATTTTAAGAGGAAAAGAAAACATTTTACGACTGCCACTGAAGATTGAATATCAGCAGTTATAAGATATACAGTAATCAATTCTAAATGTTATTAATTCATTCTTATTATCTTTTTGTGGGGAATATAGCTTTTTTTTTTTTTTTTTTTTAAGAATGGAGTATAGCTTTTCATCTAAATACCAAGAATCAACAAATTAACCTAATCTTTTTCAGTAAACAAATTAAAAAAAGGAAAACCATGAATATTTGTCAAATATAGCTTGTATGTACATGGTTGAAAATCCAATTAATTGGAGATAATTAAGGTTGTAATTTGAAGATAATCCAAACCAATTAGGCCCATTTCATATGTTTTTTAACTCCAATTCGTAATTGTTTGTAGTTTTACAGACAACATACAGATAATTCTTAGAAATTATCTGATTTCTGAACATGAGAAATGAGGTAATTGTCCATATGCTTCTTCAAACTAATTTATTAACGGCCATTTCCATATAAATTGACTATATAATATGTATTAATTATATGTTACTGCGTCAAATGAAGTTGAGAAACCCCAACTAATATTCTTCTGGTTTGCTGCACTTTTCCACAACAGTTTCTAGATTGTACCGACACCGAATGAAACCCGAAGAGCCAACCGGAAAACTGATGTTAGACTTGACTATAGAAATTCAAGGTATTCTTATTCCAACTTGACCAATTTTTTTCTCATCATGCTCGAATTCAATTTGATAGAGAAGCTAAAATGCTTGAATTCAATTCCATATTCTATTGATCAATTTTATTAATATTAAAGTTCAACCCAAATTTATTTATTAACCTCAACTTATTTAGGCTTTAGAGTCTAAGCTCTCTTGTAAATTAGTACGTCTTAATTTATAAATCTTGCTTCCTTGTATAGTTATAGTTAGGACTTGGATTAAGAAGCTAGATTTGTCAATATTTGCCTTTGTAAAGCTTCCTTTTATTAGGATTCTTAGTGAAATAGGATTTGTACCAAGGTTGAGCAAATGATCGATTCTATTCCAAACCAAAATGGCTCAAACTGAACCAGTTTATTTCAAGTAGTTTAATTGGTTTTATCTAAATCAAGCCGGTTTTGCACCTAATCGGTTGATTTTTATAAAATCAAATTGAAAATTGAAGAGAATTAATTTAGTTTAAACCGTCTTAGCTAACAATGACGATCATTTTTTTTTATAAGCAGGCTGATGTCCAAATCTAATCAGAATGGTTTGATTTTCATTTTAATTTCGTCGATTGTTTTTTTCTCGCCCTGTATATTATGTTTATTAGAAGATGTAACAATCACTGCCACCCACCAAGAAATGTCCTTATTAATTTATCTTCGCAGAAAATATTTATACTTTGAATCAAGAAGAAATGTCCTTACTAATTTATCTTCCCAGATGTGATGAAGTTTCCTTGTTAATACTAACAAGAAGACAAAGAAAAACAGTGGGAAAAAAAGAAAGAAAAGAACATGTGAATTTAATTTAATTAATATCAATTTGGTTGACTGGTGGAATATTAAAATACAATTTATAATAACAAATATAAGTTTTTGAATAATCAATGTGGAAGCTGAATTCACCACTCTTCTCCCGCCACGAACTCTTTTTTCACGTCATACATGCTGACTGCTAAGCATATGAATATTTTATTTTATTTTATTTTTATTAGTTCATTTCAGATTTTTTTTGAAAAACCTAATTCCTAATTCCTATAATAAAGCATTATGTTGTTTTTATATGATGTTTGATTATTTAATTAAAAAAATTAGAATGTATACGTATAATTTATTTTAAAAATTATTGGCATAACCAAAATCATCCCAATCAGCACATTTATTGAACTCTCCATAATGAATAAATAATGATAATGAATTTTTAGTGGGAGTTATTGCTAATTATTAATTAATGACTTCTTCTTGTATAAATTAATCTTGTCTATAGAAATCGATCATAATAGTCAACAAAAATTTTGTGCATATCCCACAAATGCAATATTTTAAGCCTTGAAGGAAAATAAAAATATAATAAAAAGAAGAGCAAAATGTAAAGAAACTCGTCTTGAATAAGACTTGTCAACACATATGAAGCCCACCATACATCCAGTAAGTAAATGACAAATTCAACCTTTAGTCACCTTCTCCTTCTTCTTCCTCGTACACAAGCTACCAAATATTCCTATCAAAAGCCATTTTCTTCTTGTTTTGCAAGAAATGGAATTTTCTTTCACGTTCAAGTTCTTAATCCTAAAATCCTTTTTATGGGTTGCACTTATTACAAAAATTGATTGCTTCAATTTTAACTACCGAAATTTCGATGACCAAGATTCCGCTAGAAACCGGCTTATTCTGAGTAGTGTCTCAAATCTCTTTCTTGGTGAACTCCATATTACACCAGATGCTGAAGGAGCCACCATGACTCATAGATCGGGGCGAATCCTATATAAAGAGCCATTCATACTTTCGAGTAACGGGTTTAATGTATCTTTCAAGACCACCTTTTTACTTAATATTAGAAGCGGCACAAATCCAGGAGGAGAAGGTTTAGCTTTTATATTTAACAGCTAATCCTACTGTTGATAATATTGGCAGTGATAGTCAATGGCTCGGTATCGTAAATCCGGAAATGAACGGTTCCTCTTTAGCCCAAATAGTGGCTATAGAGTTTGATACAAGAAAAAGCTACCCAGAAGATCTTGATGATAACCATGTTGGCTTAGATATTAACAGTATCAATTCTCGCGTTCAGTACTCCTTAACAAGAGTTGGTGTTAATCTTACCAGCGGCTTTGGTACCATTGTTCATGTTGAATATAATGTTCAACTCAAGACGTTGAAAGTTTTCGTCCTAGACATTTCGAACAATCCATTATTAGCTGATGTTATGCTTGGCTCATTCTTCGGAGCAGGATCATCTGAGGATCTTTATTTCTCATCCTCCCATCCATTAATATCTGAGAATCTTGATCTCTCAGTCTATCTTCCTGAGAAGATTTACGTGGGATTTTCAGGTTCAACAAGCAATTACACTCAGCTAAACTGTGTAAGAGCATGGAGGTTTAGTGGCACTGAAAAAAGGAAGAAAAGCGAACCTCTTTGGATTTGGATTTTGGCCCCACTTGCAGTGGTGTTGGGGATTGGATCTTTCATTTACTGGAAAAGAAAATCAGAAAAACAAAAATTGGAAGATGCACATCAGATAAGCATAGAAGAAGCAATACAAAGCTCTTCCACAGCTCCAAGAAAGTTCTAGTTGAAAGAATTAACTAAAGCAACAAACAACTTCAGTGCCAAGAACAAGCTTGGAAAAGGCGGATTTGGGACAGTGTATAAAGGAATGATCAAGATAAAGAAATTGCAGTAAAGAAAGTTTCCGAGAAATCAACACAAGGCAAAACAGAATTCACAGCTGAAGTTACAACAATTGGTAATCTTCGTTATAAGAATCTTGTTAAACTAATCGGTTGGTGCTGCGAAAAGGCGCGAATATCTTCTTGTTTACGAGTACTTACCAAATGGTAGTTTAGAGAAGTACATATTTGATGAGTCGGCATCAGATGTACTAGGATGGAAAACAAGATTGTCTGTAATAACTGATAATTAATGAAATAAACAATGTTTTTCTTGATATTTTCTTCTGCAGATTACAAGCCTATTTATATACATGAATTACATCTATACAAGATAAGTGTGGCTAAAAGGAAATACAATCAAAGTTTCTGAATGTAAGGAGAGATTTACTTATTAGCTGTGATTTAATTTGATTGAATATTAGTCTCCTTATTTTGCTCACTTTGACATCCCCCCTCAAATTGATGGTGATTCTCAGCAAGCATCAATTTGCTCACAAGATAGGAATGTCTCGTAGATGACATGGGTTTAGTAAATAAATTAGCATGTTGGTTATGTGAAGATACATGTGTGAGATGAATGAACTTGTCACGAACCAAATCACGAATGTAGTGGCAATCAACTTCAATATGTTTAGTTCGCTCATGGTGAATGGATTTGTAGCAATGCTGATAGCACTTGTGTTATCTCCAAAAAGCGTGATAGGTTGGGTGCAAGTTATTCCGAAATCTTTGAGAAGCCGTTGGAGCCATACAATTTCAGAGCTAACAGATGACATAGATCGATAATCCGCCTCAATAGAAGATTTTGAGACACGTTCTTGCTTTTTACATTTCCAAGAGATAGGAGAATTACCCAAGAACACACACCATCCTGTCGTAGAGCATCGGGTATCAACACAGCCAGCATAATCTACATCAGCATATGCCATAAGTGTGAGAGAGGACTGAGACAGAAAGAACAATCCACGACCACAAGTTCCTTTTAAATATCGCAAAATGCGATGAAGAGCTGAAAGATGAGGCTTTCTTGGTTGAGAGACAAACTGACTGACAACTTGCACAGCAAAGGAAATATCCGGACACGTAGTAGTAAGATAAATAAGACTCCCAACTAAACGGCGATACAAGGTAGGATCGAATAGAGATGTGCCTTCACCACTTTTTAACTTTAAATTTTGTTCCATTGGAGTAGAGCAAATCTTTTGATCCGTGAGATGGGCCAACTGGAGAAGGTCTTCAATATATTTTCTTTGAGTTAGAAAAATTCCATCAGATGTATATGAAACTTCTAAGCCAAGAAAGTAGGTAAGAGTGCCAAGATCTTTCATAGAAAATGAACTTGTAAGAAATTGTTTGAACTCTATAATACCTTGAGAATCACTACCAGTAATGACCATATCATCGACATAGAGAAGTAAAATAATAATTCCATCATTAGATTGACGAGTAAGTGAGTGATCATTAGATCTCTGTAGAAAACTAGCGGAACAAATAGTAGATCTAAATTTCTCAAACCATGCACGAGGTGCTTGTTTAAGACCATACAAAGATTTTCGAAGTTTACAAACCATATTGGAACGAGCATAATCATATCCAGGAGGACATTTCATATAAATTGTTTCTTGCAAATCACTATGAAGAAATGCATTTTTCACATCCAATTGATGAAAGTGCCAATGCTTGATGGATGCTATAGCAAGAATAGTGCGAATAGAAGTCATTTTTGCCACAGGAGCAAAAGTTTCATCATAGTCAATCCCATATTCTTGTTTATATCCTTGAGCCACTAATCGGGCTTTGTATCGATCAAGAGTGCCGTCCAACTTCACTTTAATAGTATAGACCCATTCACTACCAATCACAGACATATCAGATGATTGAGGAACTAGATCCCAAGTATGATTCTCCTCAAGGGACCTAAGTTCTTCTTCCATTGCTTTTCTCCAACATTCTTGTGTAATAGCCTGGTTATAAGTAGAAGGAATCTGAATGGAATTTAAATTGGTGAAGAAAGAGTAGAATGGTGTATACCTTGTGGATACAATCTTCCGAAATTGACACGATTGGATCAGCACAAAGATGGAGGAGGTGTTGTGGGATCAACAATGGAAGAGTTTGAGGCTAGACCTTCAAGAACATGATCATTTGACGGCAAAGTGGACGTTGTCTCATCAACATTAAGGGTAAGATTATTAGAAGAATCAACAAAATCATGTAAAAAGGAAACGGAAGAATGAGTAACATTTGGATGAGGAGAGAAAGAATAAAAATATACATTTTCAAAGAAAGTAACATGACGAGACACACGTATGCGATGACTCAGTGGATCATAACAAATATAGCTCTTTTGTTTATTACTATAACCAATAAACACACATTTAGCAGATAACTTATTTCTTTCATGAGGAGGAAGCAAAATAAAATAAATACAACCAAAAACACGAAGATGGGTATAATTAGGTAATTTATTGTAAAGAGCATAATATGGAGATTGATTACCAATTATAGGAGAAGGTTGCCGATTTATGAGATAGACAGCTGTATGTATAGCTTCAACCCAAAATTTAGGTGGAATAGATGATTCAAGTAAAAGTGTTCTAGCAATATCCAAAACATGGCGATTCTTTCGTTCCACAACACCATTTTGCTCTAGTGTTCCAGGACAAGAATATTGAGTTAAAATGCCTTTCTCTTGAAAAAAATTTATAAGATTCGAAGCATAGAATTCTACACCAGAATCTGAACGAAATATTTTGATTATTTTGCCAAATTGTGTCTCAATCATAGTAACAAAAGTTTTGGCTATATTTGCTAGATCAGATTTAGAACGTAAAAAATACACCCAAGTAAATCGAGTAAAGTGATCAATGAACAAAATAAAATATTTATAACCAAGTCTGGATAGAACCGGGGAAGGACCCCATAGATCACAGTGTATTAGATGAAAGGGTACATCAACTTTTGTAGTACTAGAAAGAAACGGTAATTTAGCAAATTTCCAAGGGCACAACTTTGACAATTCTAAGAAATATCAGACTTAACACGCAATTTTTCTGGAAGAAAATTGGATTTGAACATAAATTCTAATCGGGTAGTATGCAGATGACCAAGGCAACGATGCCATAGATCCCAAGTGTTATTGGCAGATGCAGACGACAAGGCTGAAAGACATAGAGGATAATTTTGTGTTCCATCTAAAACAAGATGAAATAAACGTCCACGTTTATGCCCCTTCACGATCACTTATCCCATTTGAAGGTCCTGCACATCACAACCAACAAGGGAGAATTTTACCATACAATTTTGGTCAGTTAATTGTCCAATAGAAATGAGGTTGGCTATTAAACGTGGGACATAAAGAGTACTAGGTAAACAAATGGATTTCTTAGACTCAGTAGACAAACAAACAGTGCCAATTCCTTTTATGGGTAATTTTCGTCCATTGGCTGTGGTAATTGAATCATTCAAAGAACAAGGCTTGAGTTTAGAAAAAATATGTTTTTGACCAGACATATGATTAAAGGCACCAGAGTCAAAGAACCAAGACACAGATTTAATTCCTTTACCTGATAACCCAGTAACAGAGAAGGCAGAAGAAAGAGCACCTGGAAGAGCTACTTGCACTAAATCTTGAATCATCTTTTGAATTGTGTCTGATGAAAATAGAGTTTCTTTAGTGTTGGCGTTTTCTCCATCATTACTCATTGTAATAAATGCTGAATGACCATGCTTATTTTTCAATATGCGACAATCCAAGATAATGTGTCCTGGCTTTTTGCAATAGTTGCATATATTGTGCTGACGACAATGAGACTGCACATGTCCCAGTTTACCACAATATCGACATTGAGTACCTGCTTTCCCTGTAGTCTTTTGTTTTGAGTAATACTTACCACGTGAAGCCATAAAGACTGCATCTATTGAGTTGGTTTTGGTGTCGAGCTGAATCTGAGTATTTAGCCTTGTTTCTTCACGAACAAGGTCTCCAAGAGCAGACTCCATACTCAAATTTCCTCGATTAATTAGCGTAGCCCTGACATTCTCAAATTTTGGTCGAAGTTTCATGAGGAATTGCATCACTCGTGCACGATCACGTTTCGCCTTAATTTCTAAATATGCAGTATCAGAAATAACACAAGAAGATATCATATCTTGTTCTGTGCATAACTTTAAAATTTCAATATAAATGCCACGAATATCTCTATCCTCTTGGTTGATGTTAGCAATTTCATATTCAAGTTGAAATTGCCTTGATTGATCCACTTGAGAATAAATGCCCTGAAGATGTTTCCACATTGTTGCTGTAGTTCTGAATGAGCGGAGGCTGAGTGCAATTTCAGGTTCCACAGAATTTAGAATCCAAGTGATAACCTGAGCATTTTTTGTTTTCCATTGTAGCATGGCTTCTGTGGTACCATCTTCCGTTTGAGATCCATCAAGAATACCAGAATATCCTTTACCTTCAACAAAGATTCGAAATTGAAATTCCCAAAGAGCAAAGTTGGTCCCATTGAATTTAATAGAAATGGATTCAGACTTACTTCCCTCCATTTTATGAATACGGTGTGAAAATAAAAAAAAAAATCGGACAATCAAAGAACAAGCTTTCAAATAAAAAAAAAATTCTCAAAAGAATTTAGCAAAGATGAGAGGAAAAATTATAAGGCTCTGATACCATGATAATTAATGAAATAAACAATGTTTTTCTTGATATTTTCTTCTGCAGATTACAAGCCTATTTATATACATGAATTACATCTATACAAGGCAAGTGTAGCTAAAAGGAAATACAATCAAAGTTTCTGAATGTAAGGAGAGATTTGCTCATTAGCTGTGATTTAATTTGATTGAATATTAGTCTCCTTATTTTGCTCACTTTGACAATAACAGGGACAGCCCAGGCATTAGACTACTTGCATAATGGCTTTGAAGAGAAAATACTCTACCGCGACATCAAATCCAGCAACATAATGTTAGATTCAGAATTCAATCCGAAACTAGGGGATTTCGGACTTGCTCGAACAATTAAACTCAGTGATCAAACTCATCACTCTACGAAAGATGTAGCCGGAACGACTGGCTATGTGGCTCCGGAGAGTATACTCACCAGTAGGTTTACGGTGGAAACAGATGCTTATGCCTTTGGTGTAGTTATATTGGAAGTTGCATGTGGAAGAAAGCCAGGAAGTCCAAACCATCAAGACGATTATAGTGGTCATATAGTGAATTGGGTATGGGACTTGCACAGAGAAGGAAGAATAATTGATGCTGCAGATAAAAGATTGCATGGAGATTTTGGAGAGGAAGAAATGGTCCAAATGGAGTGTCTTCTTATTCTGGGTTTGGCTTGTTGTCATCCAAATCCAAAGAAGAGGCCTAATATGAAAACTGTTCTGCAGGTTTTGAAAGGGGAAGCTACACCTCCTTCAGTGCCTAATGAAAGGCCTGTGTTTATGTGGCCTCCATTGCCTCCCCCGAAAGAATTGGGTATCTCTCTTAGCGAGCTTTCATTTTCAGACCTTAGTGGAAGATGATAAAGTGAAGTGACTTCTTAGGCTACATTTGTTTCGGTAATAGGAAAATATTCCAAAATTTTCTGTTGTTTGGGGTGTTTAAGAAAATAAATCAATGGAAAATATTTTTTTAGTCAAAGGAAAATGAAGTCTTTTTTTAAAGAAAATAATTTTTCATTTTCGAGAGAGTAAAATATTTTCCGGACATTATCAAATCTTATAAATCTATATTTATTAATTTATTAACCATTGTAGTCACTATGATCAGTCACCATTTACCACTGATCACCATCACCTGCCACCGGCGGCTTTTATAATTTACTTTTTTTTTTTTTGCATTCTTTTTATATTTAACAATAAAAATTTTAAATTATAAAATTTCTATTATTATTAATATTTTTTATGATTTTATTTAATATTTTTAACTACTTTTCAATATTATAACTAAATAACGGAAAATAAATCATTTAGAAAATATTTTTTAAGGAAAATGTTTTCCATAAAAATATTTTTCAACAAATACAAGTTATTTTACAGAAACAAAAGAAAGATTATATTATTATTATCATTGTCATATGTGTTGTAAACATCATTGTAGCAACTTGGTTGAGTTTCTTGGTTGAGTTTCTGTTTTATAATTGTTTTTTGGAGAATCAAATTTAGATTTTCCGGTCACCGGGTGTTAATCATATCAACGTTGGACAAACAGCGGAAAAAGAAAAGGGTAAGTGATTTTGTTGTTACTTAAATTAATTTCTGTTGTGTTTTACACAATAAATTGAAATACAAAATCGGTGATATAACGTGCATTAGTGATAAATTCAGGAATGATAAGCAAAATTATGCTGCAAATAATATTAATTACAAATAATAGTTAACCAGAAATTCATAATTGTACATTGGAAATGTAGATTCAAAATTCCCTCTATTGATAATTGACCTGTTTCGAATATCAGTAACTAAAATACAAATAATGAACTCAAATCTCAAGCTGTTGTTCCCAACCAATACAAAAACAGGGAAAAAGGGGCTTAATCATAATCAGTCTGCACCGTAAGATCCCGTACACCTAAATCATGGTACAAACCATGCACAAATTGCAGTGTTGGTCGATCATCCATCCCTTTCTTCACCTGTAAGTGCCACCCACCAAAAAACGTTGTAAATTACAGTCGCTTGCATAGTAAATTAAAGGCAAAACTATTTTGTATACTCACACAGAACGCACAAACATAGCAAGTCCAAGAAAAACAGGTGACGTGCAAATGCAGATGGTAGAATGAGCCAAATCTTTTGTAAGATACCTGAAGTGAAAGTGTGCCAACAACATGACCAGGCACCAATTCGCAAAACCGAGCCTGAGAAACTTCAGTAACATCTTCTCGAGCAGTAACCTAACCAAAGAATTTTTCAGGGGAAAAAACAGTCAAATGATTAAATTGCAAAATACAAAATGAAGGGCCTTGTTATGAACTTCAGTAACATCTTCTCGAGCAGTAACCTAACCAAAGAATTTTTCAGGGGAAAAAAAATGAAGGGCCTTTTTATGAACCCACTATTTGGAATTATAAGAAAACTCCCCCGAACGCAACCACAAAGATTTTAACTTTTAAGATTACTGCATTTTGGCAAGGGGACAGATGGTGCAACAAAATAGAGGATAGAAAAGAATCATTTGTTATCATATGTGAATTTGTAAGAATATTTTTCTAATTAGGACCATAACACGGCAGAACTAGAAATGGTGAAGTGGCAAATTTCGGGAGAAAAACTGAAATGAAGATACAGATTCAGTTGAAGGAAAGAACCTCAACAAGAAACAAGTAGGTAGACCAGTTTGGATTCCCAATTTGCCTTGAATTGTAAATGTAAATAAAGAATTTAAATTCTGTTCATTTAAATGAGGATCAATTGCAGATGCACACAAATCATTTAAATTCTGTTCATTTAAATGAGGATCAATTGCAGATGCACACAAATCACAAGTAGTTACTACAATCCTTTCTGGGACCTCACCTGTCTTAGGCATTTGCTCAGTGCTGAGTAAGGAATGCTAGGTGGTGCCATTTGGAGCAAGACACCGGCAGTACTTTTAAAGAGAGGCATGACAAGCATAAAAACTGCAACTGAAACTAGCCCCAAACATAGAACTTCAGCATTTTCAACCCTACAATTAAGGGAATAATTTACAAACAAAAGAAGAATCAGCTGAGGAAAGGAGGAGGATAAGAAAGACTCTAGGGGCAAGTTTGCAGAACTACAGCTGAAGATGAAAGATGAAGCAACATACCCAAGGGACTAAAACCAAGAAGCCAATATGACTCATCGATCAGGGCGAACCCTATATAAAAAGCCATTCATACTCTGGAGTAACGGGTTTAATGCATCTTTCAATACCACCTTTGTACTTAATATTCAAAGCCAAACAAATCCAGGAGGAGAGGGCTTAGCTTTTATATTAACAGCTAATTCTGTTGTTAATGATATCAGCGATGACGGTCAGTGGCTTGATATCATTAAAAATGAAATGAACGGTTCCTCTTCAGCCCAAACAGTTGCTATAGAGTTTGATACAAGAAAAAGCTACCCAGAAGATCTTGATGATAATCATGTTGGCTTAGATATTAATAGTATCAATTCTCGCGTTCAGTTCCCCTTAACTAAAGTTGGTCTTAATCTTACCAGCGGTAAAGATATCAATGTTCGTGTTGAATATAATGGTCAACTTAAGGAGTTGACTGTTTTCGTCGGGAACGTGAACAATCCAGTATTATCTCAGAATCTTGATCTCTCATTCTATCTTCCTGAGAAGATTTTCATGGGATTTTCGGGCTCAACGAGTAATTATACTCAGTTAAACTGCGTAAAGTCATGGGCGTTTAATGGCACTGAAAAAAGAAAGGAACGCGAGCCTTTTTGGGTTTGGATTTTGGTTCCACTCCTTGGAGTGTTGTTATTGTTTGGGATTGGATATTTCATTTACTGGAAAAGAAAATCAGAAAGAGAAAAATTGGCAGATGCAGATGCTTATCCTATAAGCATAGAAGAAGCAATACAAGGCTCTTCCACAGCTCCAAGAAAGCTCAAAATGAAAGAATTAATCAAAGCAACAAACGGCTTCAGTTCCAAGAACAAGCTTGGAAAAGGCGGATTTGGGACAGTGTATAAGGGAATGAGCAAAGATAAAGAAATTGCAGTCAAGAAAGTTTCCATGAAATCAACACAAGGAAAAACAGAATTCATAGCTGAAGTCACCACAATTGGTAATCTACATCATAAAAATCTCGTTAAACTAATCGGTTGGTGCTACGAGAGGCGTGAATATCTTCTCGTCTATGAGTACTTGCCGAATGGTAGTTTAGAGAAGTACATATTTGATGAATCGGCATCAGATGTACTAGGATGGAAAACAAGGTTGTCTGTAATAACAGGGACAGCCCAGGCATTAGACTACTTGCATAATGGCTGTGAAGAGAAAATACTCCATCGCGACATCAAATCCAGCAACATAATGTTAGATTCAGAATTCAATCCGAAGCTAGGGGATTTTGGACTTGCTCGAACAATTAAACTCAGTGATCAAACTCATCACACTACAAAAGCAGTAGCTGGAACGCCTGGCTATATGGCTCCGGAGAGTATACTCACCAGTGGGTTTACAGTGGAAACAGATGTTTATGCCTTCGGTGTAGTTATATTGGAAGTTGCATGTGGAAGAAAGCCAGGAAGTCCGAACCATCAAGACGATTATATTGGTCACATAGTAAATTGGGTATGGGACTTGCATAGAAAAGGAAGGATAATTGATGCTGCAGATAAAAGACTGCAGGGAGATTTTGAGGATGGAGAAATGGAGATTTTTCTTACTCTGGGTTTAGCTTGTTGTCATCCAAATCCAAACAAGAGGCCTAATATGAAAATTGTTTTGCAGGTTTTGAAAGGTGAAGCGCTACCTCCTCCTGTGCCTAATGAAAGGCCTGTTTTTATGTGGCCTCCATTGCCTCGTCCTTTTAAAGAATTGGATATCTCTCTTGGCCAATTCACTCCATTTTCAGACCTTCATGGAAGATGATTAAGTGACTGTTCTTTTATTATTGTTATTATTATCAGGAGAATATTATAGGACGCTTTGTCAGGATATAATATAGAAATAATGTCCTTATTTTTCTCTTTTATTATTATCATTTTTTTTACTTCAATTGTGATTTCAGCATACTGTAATACTTATTGTCTGGGGGGTTTCCCTCTATATATATAAATACCGTAATTTAAATTTTCTTGAATTTTTTTCTATAATTAGTTCGGAGAACTGAGAAAATCTTGATATTTCTTATTTTATTTTAAGAGGAAAAGAAAACATTTTACGACTGCCACTGAAGATTGAATATCAGCAGTTATAAGATATACATTAATCAATTCTAAATGTTATTAATTCATTCTTATTATCTTTTTGTGGGTAATATAGCTTTTTTTTTTTTTTTTTTTCAAAGAATGGAGTATAGCTTTTCATCTAAATACCAAGAATCAACAAATTAACCTAATCTTTTTCAGTAAACAAATTAAAAAAAAGGAAAACTATAAATATTTGTCAAATATAGCTTGTATATGCATGGTTGAAAATCCAATTAATTGGAGATAATTAAAGTTGTAATATGAAGATAATCCAAATCAATTAGGCCCATTACATATATTTTTTAACTCCAATTCGTAATTGTTTGTAGTTTTACGGACAACATACAGATAATTCTTAGAAATTATCTGATTTCTGAACATGAGAAATGAGGTAATTGTCCACATGCTTCTTCAAACTAATTTATTAACGGCCATTTCCATATAAATTGACTTTATAATATGTATTAATTATATATTACTGCGTCAAATGAAGTTGAGAAACCCCAACTAATATTCTTCTGGTTTGCTGCACTTTTCCACAACAGTTTTTAGATTCTACGGACACCGAATGAAACCCGAACGCCAACCGGAAAACTGAAATTAGACTTGACTATAGAAATTCAGGGTATTTTTATTCCAACTTGACCAATTTTTTTCTCATCATGCTCGAATTCAATTTGATAGAGAAGCTAAAATACTTGAATTCAATTCTATATTCTATTGATCAATTTTATTAATATTAAAGTTCAACCCAAATTTATTTATTTTTTTTTTTTTTTTTAAAGAGTAAAACTCATAGCCTTTCATTCATTATCATAAATCTCGGACAAACAATAAGAAATATAATTCCAGATACGTAGATGCGCAAAGCGAATAAAAGCTCGAGTTAGGGTATGAGCCTTTAAGTTCGCTTGCCTACGAATCCATCTACACGAAACCAAAGGGAGTTCTAAAAATAAGTTCTTACAATCATAAATAATATTCCGCACATACGATCTGAATAAAATAGAGGAGCACAAAGCATAAAATAAAACCTGCTAGTCTATGAAAATAGTACCTCCACGCTCAACATAATTTTGCTTGAGAAATAATAAAAAACTACGAAGAGCTAAAGCCTCCGCAATAAAAGGGTCCGTACCACCTGTAAAGTGGCCTGAAACTGCTCGAATAAAAATGCCTTCCTCTGTCTCCATCACCGCTCCAAAGCCTTGCATGCCTTCTTGCTCAAAAATAGAACCATCCACAAAAGCTTGCCATGATTGGTCTCCACTGTTGCGAAGACGTCCGGGTGGAAATATTGCAAGTCTCTGCCGACTTGTATTTGAGGATGCACTAGCCATGCTCCTTTTCGCCAACTTTGTATGTTCCCAACTAATCATTTATTCTTTTGCCTTCAAGAATGTAGTGTAGCACGTGTCTCTTATAGTGTTCCAAAGAGCATTATTTCTTGCCATCCAAATATATCTAGCATACACCAAAAACTTTTGGGATTTTAGTTTATCACCATTAGCAAGTACCTGCAAAAAGAAGTTAGTAAAAGAAATATTTATATCACCTACTTCATACCCCCCTTGCCTCCAAACTCCCTTAGCCTTACTACATAACTCTATTGCATGATTAATATCCTCTTCCTCCCCACACCAAGAACACCCAATATCAATCTCCACCCCTATCCTTCTCAATCTCTCCTTCTTAGGCAACACATCCCTTAGAGCCCTCCACATAAAATTTTTGTCTTTAGGGGAAGCATCTAAACCCCACAACTTGCCCTACCATCCACCTTCTACCTCATGCATCCTCCCCCTCAACAACCTCCTTGCCACGTAGTACCCCGACCTAACGCTATAAATACCTTTTTCATCCCAATGCCACATAATTTGGTCCCTATTAGCGTTAATACTAATAGGAATCCCTAACATAGCTCTAAACTCTCTCAAGCTAAAAAGAGTCATCACCTTCCCCACATCCCAAGGCCCTTCCCCCTCCACAAAAAGCTCCCTCACTTTCATATTAGGATCAACAAAGTCCCTACTATCCTCCACCCAAAAACTATGATCCAGAGGCATCCACGGATGTGATAATACACTGATAGTTTCCCCATTCCCTACTCTCGACCGTGTTGGCTCAAGGGTCAAAATACTTATCTCGGATTTTGATGATTATTACAAAATAAATAAATTTAAATTATATTATTTGTGCTAATTTTATTTTATGCAGAATTTCTTTGGAAAGAAATTATACAAGGCAAGTCCTACATTGAGAGTGAAGATTTCGAAGATCCTAGTAATCTAGGCATTTAGGAAACTTTGTAGGATAGAGAGAAAGGTTACATATGAGCACAAAAATCTTTTTTTCTCTCAAAAGTATTTTCGGAAATTAGATTTTTTCAAAATAAATTCTTTTATTTTATTTTTTCGAAAATATTCCTTTAAATCGAAAAGATTTATTTTTCCTAAAAACTAAAGAGATTTTCTTCTCTAATGTTTTTGGTAATAAAATCATTTACTCTTTCGGAAATATATTTTGAAAGATCTAAGGTGTTTCAAAGTTAATCGCTTACCTTAAAATGAAAGGGAAATCTCTTTCGGTTTTGGTAAGTGCATCTTTCCGCAAATAAATTCTTTCCAAAATAAATGCTCTCAAAAATCTTTTCTAAAGGAAAGTGAAAATCAAGTTTTATTCTCTTACCAAAAAGGATGAAATAATTTTTGGTAACCAAGATTCTCACATCTTCTAAAATAAGGAAAGAAGATATTCTGTTTTAAATCTCTTTCCAAAAGTGACAGCTTCCTTGTTTCCTATATATAAAGGAACACTCACGCCTTAAACATTTGGTGAAGTAAGAGTAATTGTTTTAAGAGCACTCTCTCTCATTGAACGAATCTTTTTCTCTCAAAACTTACTCTACCCCCATTTTTCTTTTCATCTCTATACCTTAACGTTTTCATATTTAAAGAAGAAAAGAATTTTTACAGTTACATTTTGAAAAACAGTTCTGTGTTCTAATCGACCTTCTAATCTGATAAAACTGTTTTTCCTGTGCTTATATAGGCGTTTCTTTCTGTCTATTTAGAATCTGTATTCTACAGTAGACAGGCTCTTTATTTTGTTAAACTTTTGAGTGTAATAGCTTAGGTTAGAAGCTATTGAGATAGAGGTTATCAAGCGACCTTCTCCATGTGTGGGATAGCAATGTCTTGAATTGAGTTTTCTGTACTCTACCAAAAACAGAAAGGGTTGAGGTTAACTAGAACCTTTGGAAAATCTAGTGGGACAAAAGGGTAGATCTAGGTTGTTGTTCTATTTCCAGTATAATTCACTGTTTGGGTTTCTATTTTGTTTTCTAAACTTTATGAGGATGTTCTAATCCTGATAACTCTTCATCATAAAGTTACTTTAACATTTGATTAAGACTCTGTGAAGAAGTTCTAATAACTATCTTTCACATAGTGTTATATGGTCTTGCAAACTTTATGAGGAAGTTCTGAGTTCAATAACTTTCCTTCATAAAGAAGCTCTGATATCGTACAAGTCAGTGTGAAGCTGTTCTAATCAATAGCTGCACTTTGCACAGACTTTCTATATCTAAAATTAGAACATTGTGAGGAGATTCTAATCCATATTCTACTCTCACAAAGTTCTGTGTGTTTTTCCGCTGCACTTAGAATTCTAATTCTTGTTTAGAATTTCTAAAATTTATTTCAGTTTTTAGAAAACCCAATTCACCCCCCCTCTTGGGTTGTGCCATATATATTCGGGACCCACACACCGTACCCCCTGTTTTAATTCCCCAATAGCAGCATAAATACTCCTCCACACATAACTAGGACACCTACCAAGAGGAGCATCCAAAAAATCCCTATTATGGAAATATTAGGCTTTGAAAAGTTTAGAAAAAAGAGTATCGAGCTCCGTCATAAGACGTCACCCTTGCTTCGCTAGCATGGCCATATTAAAACAATGAAGATCCCTGAAACCCATACCACCTTCCCTTTTGCTACAACACATCCTTTCCCACGCTAACCAATGAATCCCTCTACGCCCTCCTTCCTTCTCCCCCCACCAATACTTGTTCATCCTTTTTTGCATCGCTTCACATGTAGAAAGCGGTATTTTAAACACACTCATACAGTAAGTAGGAATAGCTTGCGCAATCGACTTAATTAATACCTCCTTTCCGGCTCTAGAGAGGAATCTGTTGCACCAATTGCCAATCCTTTTTTCAAGTTTGTCCTGAAGGAAGCCAAACACCTGTTTTTTCGATTTGCTAATGAGAGATGGAAGACCAAGATAAGTACCCCCACCAATTGAACCAGCAACATTCAAAATAGTAGAGATATTAGTCATCAATTCTCTACTCATATTCGGGCTGAAAAAGATACCCGATTTGTTCAAATTAATGGCCTGACCCGATGCTTTCTCATATTTCTTCAAAATATCATTGACCTCCTCTGCTGCCTGTAACGAACCCTCAAAAAAGAAAAAAGAATCATCCGCAAATAGCAAGTGTGTAATGCTCGGACAATTCCTGCCCACCTTCACACCTTGCAATCTACCTCTCCTTTTAGCATCCTGAAATAATAAAGACAAACCCTCTGCACAGAATAAAAACAAGTAAGGCGACAAAGGATCGCCTTGTCTCAAACCTCTACTAGGACGAATAGGGCCCATCTCCTTACCATTCAATAACACAGAGTACTTCACATCAGTTACATATAAAATCATCCACTTCACCCACTTCCCACAAAAACCCATTCTCAGCATCATACCCCTCAGAAACTCCTAATTAACCCTTTCGTATGCTTTCGAAATATCAATTTTTAAAGCACAAGCACCCCCTTGATTCTTCCTACTTTTAATGTTATGAATTAATTCAAAAGCCACCGCCACATTATTGGAAATTAATCTCCAAGGAACGAAAGCAGATTGACATTCATCAATAATTAAAGGAAGAATTTTTTTCAACCTATTCGCTAAAGATTTTGCTACAATTTTATACAAAACATTACAAAGCGAAATAGGTCTATACTCTTTTAACGACATAGGATTATCACATTTAGGAAGCAACACAATATGGGTATCTGTCAAAGTTTTTGGGAAGGTACCTGTGTCAAGCCATTGTTTGCATTCCCTCCAAATATCTTCTCCAATCACATGCCAAAATTTTTGAAAGAACGCCGGATTTAGGCCATCCGGTCCAGGTGATTTGTCAGGTTGCATATCAAATGTAACTTCTCTGATCTCATTCAACGTAAATGGAGCCGTAAGATTATTGTTCTGGATAGTTGTCACCTTTGGTTGAACAAGATTAAAAATTTCAGTGGAAACTGAATCTTCTGCACTATAAACAGTAGAAAAATAATTCAATGTAAGTTGTTCCAAACTGTCATTATCTGTTATTATCTCGCCATCCTCATTTTCCAGCTTCATAATTTTAGCTCTCCTTTTTCTAGTCTTTATTGAAGCATGGAAATATTTGGAGTTTTGATCCCCACTAGAAAGCCATCTCTGTTTCCCTATTTGTCTCATTCGGCACTCTTCTTCGAATAGAATAGTATTCCATTCATTTTTTAGTCTTTGAATAGTGACATCATCAAACCCATCTCTTGCCTCTTCTATACGTTGCTTTAATGTCCTTTTGTGCTTCCAAAATTTTTTATTATAGTGCCGACCCCACCTTTCCATTTCTTTAACACAAACATCTCTTTTATGTAACAATGGCCCACTATCATTATTACACCAAACATCTTTGACAAGTTGATCCAATTCCCTCTCCCCCAACCAACTATTATCAAATCGAAACCTTCTATAATTATTGTCCACCTGTCTATAATTGAGTTGAATAAATAATGGAGCATGGTTAGAAACAGGAGCTGTAATAATTTTAGCTAACTATTATAAATCTTGATTCCTTGTATAGTTATAGTTAGGACTTAGATTAAGAAGCTAGATTTGTCAATATTTGCTTTTGTAAAGCTTCCTTTTACTAGGATTCTTAGTGAAATAGGATTTGTACCAAGGGCGAGCAAATGATCGATTCTATTCCAAATCAAAATGGTTCAATTAATTTAATTGGTTTTATCTAAATCAAGCCGGTTTTGCACCTAATCGGTTGGTTTTTATAAAATCAAACTGAAAACTGAAGAGAATTAATTTAGTTTAAACTGTGTTAGCTGACAATGACGATCATTTTTTTTTATAAGCAGACTGATGTCCAAATCTAATCAGAATGGTTTGATTTTCATTTCAATTTCGTCAATTGCTTTTTTCTCACCCGCGTATATTATGTTTATTATCTTTGTTAGAAGATGTAACAATCAGTGCCACACACCAAGAAATGACGTTACTAATTTATCTTCCCAAATGTGATGAAGTTTCCTTGTTAATACTAACAAGAAGAAAAAGTAAAACAGTGGGGGAAAAAAAAAAGAAAAGAACATGTGAATTTAATTTAATTAATATCAATTTGGTTGACTGGTGGAATATTAAAATACAATTTATAATAACAAACATAAGTTTTTGAATAATCAATGTGGAAGCTGAATTCACCACTCTTCTCCCGCCACTGACTCTTTTTTTCACGTCATACATGCTAACTGCTAAGCATATGAATATTTTATTTTATTTTATTTTATTTTTATTAGTTCATTTCAGATTTTGTTTTTTTTTTAAATGCTTATAATATTGATTTTTTTTTTAGTAAAAAATATTTTATTTTATTTTATTTATATCTCAAATATTTAGTCCCCGTAGCCTCCAATAATACAATTCATTTAATCAAATGAGGCAAAGAATTAAAAGAGGTAAAAGAAATAGGAGTATGATGAAGTCTATGATGAGTGGCCACTACAAAAAAAACGCCATTTTGCGACCGACAAATCGGTCGCAAAATGGACAATATCGGTCGCTAATTTCATGTAGCGACCGATTTGCGACCGACAATTGTCGGTCGCAAAAATACTGGTCGCAAAATAATTTTGCGACCGATGAGACAATCGGTCGCAAATTAGATACCGATAAAATCGGTCGCAAAATTGAATAATCGGTCGTAATTTTTGGTCGTGGTTTAATTGGAAATTCAGTCGCAAATTTGGTCGCAGAATATCGGTCGCAATTGTTTTAAATCGGTCGCAAATAATAAATTCATAATTTTTACTTTTGGTATCAAATCGGTCGCAAATCGGTCGCAAAAATGAAAAAAAAATAAAAAAAATTAAATATTATTTTGAAACCAAAATATTTCTGCACCTGTAATAACCTAAACACACAAAAAATTATTTATATACATTCCAATTATTCTTCAAAAAAAAAAAAAAAAATTGGAGCAATTAGTTTTTGTACTTGTTATTATTTTTGTTCAGTACTTTCACAGAGTTAGTTTTTATGCGTCAACTACGTATACACTGATTTTAAGATATTTACAATTAGTTTTTGTAGTTTGGAGCATATATTGAAAACTGAAAACTCTTAAGTACACATCGCATTTGCATATTTCTTTTATATTTCTTTTTCGATTAACTTGAATAAAATGTAAAATATTATATAATAAAAAGAAAATTGCTTTCATTTTCAATCCCATAATATTTATATTCTGTATATTTGAAATGACACTTGCTTTGAAACTTTGAAACTTTTCCGAACTGGTTGCAGACTTTGAAATGGTCTACTAAAGTATCTATCAAAGTTTGATTAAATTTTTTTAATAATTTAATTATTTCGATTCAATTTTAAACTTTGATGAATTTGTGAAAGGTATTTTATAAGTTATTAAAAATTAGATCACTTATTAGATTTGAGAAATTTTGATGGATAAAATGAGTTTATTTTTTTATACATTCAACAATTTTTTTAGTAAATAAATGTTGAAATAAGAAAAACTACTAAATGTTAATTTCACATTTTTCATTAAAAGTCCTAACAAAAAATATATATAATAAATCAACCACAATATATTTAGAACCTTTAAAATATTGTTTTTCTCTCCTAATAACAACTGTAAAAATCATTCTACTATATATTTACAATAGTTTTATATGTATTGATTACTAGATTTTATATTAATAAAATAGAACTTTAAAGCAAAAAGAAAATGCAATTTTTAATGAATAAAATGTTTTTTTAGAAAAGATAAATAAAAATAGAGATTGAATAAGGAAAAAAATTTGGCGTTCTCACTAATCACATTCAATTTTGTTGCTAAATTTCATTATCACTCATCGGTAAAATTGCAGAAATTAATGTAATTTGAAAATTAAAATTTTTATCGCTCGATATCACTCGAATGTATCTCCAAATGTCGTTCTTCCTAAATATTAATGGCGCGTTCTATTTTATTCAATTCAATTTAGTCAAATTTGTATGATAAAATGATATTTATCTATTTGCTTGGATATTAAGGGTTATTAATTTTATATATAGCAACAATTTTTAAATTTTTTTTCGTTTTTTAAATAAAATATGTAACAATATATAATTACGGCTTTTTGTTGACTGAAACTCTCAATTTTTAATTTATTTAAGTTGCATATATATGAAATACCCCGAATTTTTATTTTCGAAACCTTTGAATTTTTATTAAATCAAAAATTTCTATTTTTGACAATATGGGCCGTACATAGTGAACAATTTTAATTTGAATTCAAGTTTTTGCAAATTGGGCCCAAGCCCAAATATAATGTCAAAAATTTTGAATCGAGAACAGTTAAATTTTCGAATAATAAAATAAAAGTCCAGCAATTGATCTATTATGTATATATATAAATTAATTTTCCTAAAAATCAAATATGATTACTAATTATATTTTTATTTTATTTAGTTAATGGAGGAATGTTATGAAACCTAATTAAAATAATTAAAATAAATTGAACCGGACTCGAAACGCGAATTGATTTTTCAAAAACCACACGAATAATTTGAAAACCAAGTGAAAAACTTGCAAACTGAACAAAATCGAGCCGAATCATTGAAATTAGACCAAACCGGTTCGAATCGAACCGGAATGGTCTAGAAGCCCAAGATTTTTCTCTTTTCCTTTTTTTTCTTTTTCTTTTTTTTCTTTTTTTTTTCTCTTTTCCCTTCTCCTTCCTGGCGCCAGCGCCATGCGCGCGACACCCCCTTCCCCTTTCCCTTTTGCCTTTCCGGTCACCTGAAGCCAACGCCATTCCCATCGCCTCCCGCTGCCGTTCCCGTGCCGCTCTCCTTCACCCTCACCTCTGTTGTCTCAGGCTAGCGTAGCTAGCGCGGCTGTCGCAGGAAGCTGCGATCGCAGCACCCTCAGCCCCTCCTCCCGCATTTTTCGACCGATCAACGGCAAGGAGCTTCATTCGCACCACCTGGACCTCGCCTCTAGTCCCTACCATTACAACCATCCGACCCATTTCATGCTCTTGGCCTACTTCTCGCACGACAGAAAGAGAGAGGGAGACAGAGAGGTTGCGATGATCAAATCCGGCCACCTCGAACGATTCCGGTGACTGACACCAACAAGGTCGGTTGACTATCCCATTCTAATTCCTTTACAAATCATTTGTTTGATTAATTTGCAATTAATCGGAAGTTTTAGGAAAATTGAACTTTGGTTTTAATTGGTTTATAAATTGGGATTTTGATAGATAATGACATAATTGGTAGAAAATGACTATAAAATCGCGATTTAGTTGGGATTTGCAACAGGATTTGGCGTTGATTGGTGAATTTTAGAACCACCACCCCTCCAGCCACCATAGACGGCGGCGACAGCGGTGGTTCCGGTGACCGGAGTTCCCAAGAGGCAGGATATTGCATTTTTCGTGTAGAGTATGAATATATAATTAGTTTTAACATCTGACATCAACTGATATTGATCTGTGGATTGACGTATATTTAGAAATTAGGCTTCAGGCTGAAAAATTAAGGAAGTCGATAAACAAGAACTATACGATCTTTTAGAAAGGTTTAATTAGCTAGTTAGCAAAGTAATTCAATTTGTTTAGTATTCAAAATAAGTTATATGGATGAATTTTATAATAATTAGGATGTTTTAGTTTCTATGAAGTTAATACTAATAAGGGTTAATATTATTAAGTAATATGTATTTGAATGTTAATTAAGGATTAGTGTAATTTGTTTGATATATGATATTGTTAATTGGATGATATGAGTTGCTTAGAATATAATTTGTAGATTTATTTGGTGAACGTTGACATACTTGTACTGAAAGGAGAAAGAGTAGATGAAAGAATTATTGATAATATTCCCAGAATAGTTGAAGGTCTTTTAATTTGTAAATTATGGTTGATTGGTGATATATTATTGAAGGCGGATGGGTATTTGATTTGATTGATTGCCCGACGGATGGGCTGTGTGGATTGAGTTAATATTGAATGAAATTTTTGATATTTAAACAGGTGGATAGTCCAATTTTTAGGGGAAATGCTGCCGAAACTTCAGTAGAACCTAGGCTACACATAATTAATAAGTTTATTTAGATTAATTCTATAACTTGATATTTAATAAATAAAGTGCTCTGATTATTTTATTATTATCATGATTATTCATTTAATTATTCAATTATTTATTTATTTCATCATTGTTGTTTATTGTTAATTTTTATTTATTTAGTTATTTGCATTTGAGAATGGATGTCTAATTGTGCATTGCATTACGATGTTTAGTTGATTAATATGCTTGCATTTAATTGCAATACTTGATTAATTGTGTTGTGATATTGCTGTGCTTTGTTTGTGTGGAATTGGGATGAAGTGGGTCACCATGGGTTTGTGAGACCGTTACCGTTATATGGATCCAATATGATTACCGTTAGCCGGGTAAATGGGAGATCGGCGCCCCCGTGTGCACCTACCGTTACCGTTACCGTTAACCACGGGTTGGCTTCTCGTCGTTGCGCACCGGACAGTCTAGATTTGATCGCAGCCCGCAGGGTGGCCTCCTGTTGTGAGCGCTTGATGATCTAGATTGGATGGAGACCACCGGGTTGCCTCCTGTTGGTATGAAAAAGAAAAAGAGGGGATAAAAAAACAATGAGAGGGCTGGTCAAGTGAGGATTAGACCGGTCGGCCAGTATGGGGGATCGGCTCCCTAGTGCACATGTGAGAGGATGAGCCATGTGGGAGGACGGCTCATCGGGGGCTCGGTGACTCCACTGACTAATTTCCACGTGATGTGATTATATGAAGATGTAAATGATTGTGAGTGCTGGTGATTTGCCATTTGTGTGACTGGCTGCGTGAGCATATAACTAGTCGGATGACTAGATTGATATGTTTACACATTTGTGTGACTGCGTGTATTGTGTAATAATTATTACTCCTTAGAAAACTCACATGTTTTGTTTGATGTTTCAGGAAGTAAGTCCTTCTTTAATACGATTTAGGTTATGTTCCTTCGGCGCAGGGCAATAGAGAAATTTTTCCTAATTCTATAATTATTTTACTATGTAATTATATGTATAAAAAGCTATGTATACCAAATAGTTAGTGACTCCGCAGTTGTAGAATTTACTTACATTTAGTCGTGTATTATCATAGACGAAATGATTCTGTGAGCCCATATTAGAAACGTGATGTATTGTAAATTGGGCCCGAACTGTGGAATTTTGTAGAAGATAAATTTGGGCCGAGATGTAATAAAATCTTGAGGTTTATTTTTTTTTTAGTAATATGGGCTGAATATTTGAAATTTATATTGAGATAGCAAATTTTAGTGTTTCAGGCTTACTACGGGCCTCGGGGGCCTTAAGCTTACCTGGGCCCTAGTGCCGGTCCGGCCCATGGAAACGGGTCGTGACAATATATATGTTAAATTAAAATAAAAAAATAACAACAACAACATTAACAATAATACTAATAATAATAATAACAAGTACATTCACAATAATAATAATAATAACAACAACAACAGTAACAATAATACCAATAATAATAATAACAACAACAATAACAATAACAATAATACTAATAATAATAATAATAATAACAATCACAATAATAATAATAATAACATTAAGAATAATAATATTAATAACAACAACAATAATACTAATAATAATAATACTAATCATAATAATAACAACAACAATAACAATAACAATAATACTAATAATAATAATAATAATAACAATCACAATAATAATAATAATAACATTAATAATAATATTAATAACAACAACAACAATAATAATAATAATAATAATAATACTAATAATAATAATAAGAACAGTAGTAATAATAATAATAATAACAATAATAATAATAATAATAACAATCACAATAATAATAATAATAATAATATTAATAATATTAGTAATAATAACAACAACAATAATACAAATAATTATAATAATAATAATAATACCATAAAAAATTCTAATCGCAACTCTATATACAAAATCAACCATAAATAAATACAATAAAAACAAATAAAATCGAAAAAAAAAAAATTGGAAAAATTAATCGCAAAATAAAACTAACCTCAGATTTTCGCAACAGGCTGACCGGAGTGCAAAGCGAGCGGGGCTGCCGGCGTCAGGCGGGCTGGAACTGTGTCAGGAGGGGCCGGAGTGGCGCTGCGGACGGAGGAGAGGAGAGGAGAAGGAGAAGAGAGAAAGAAGAAGAAAGAAAAAAGAGAGGGTCCGACGCTTAAAGCCCTAAATTTTGCGACCGACATATCGGTCGCAAATGTTATAACTATCGGTCGCAATTTTTAATGAGCCGACGTCGTTTGACTAGGCTCAAAATTTGCGACCGATTTGCGACTAAATATATCGGTCGCAATGTAGTCTCCAATCGGTCTCAGAACTTTGGCCCATTTTTTACGCGCGAAGTTTTGCGACAGAAGAACATTTAGTCGCAAATCGGTCGCAAAATCGGTCGCAAATCCGTAGTACAGAGGTCGCAAATCATTAACCATTCTCGCGGGAACTTTCAGCACCAAATTTTGCGACCGGTGGCTTATAAGTCGCAAATCGGTCTCAAAATTGCGACCGAATTAAGTCGGTCGCAATTGTGCGTTTTTTTTATAGTGGGCCAAAAGATGTGCGGATTGATTTCCTTCACGATATATGTGATGAATGAAAAATATATATATATATTGTAAAACCTAATTCCTATAATAAAGAAATATGTTGTTTTTATATGTTGTTTGATTATTTAATAAAAAAAATAGCATATATACGTATAATTCATTTTAAAAATTATTGGCATAACCAAAATCATCCCAATCAGCTCATCTATTGAACTCTCCATAATGAATAAATAATGATAATGAATTTTTAGTGGGAGTTATTGCTAATTATTAATTAACGATCGACGTCTTGTATAAATTAATCTTGTCTATAGAAATCGATCATAATAGTCAACAAAAATTTTGTGCATATCGTCGCAATTAATCCCACAAATGCAATATTTTAAGCCTTCAAGGAAAATAAAAATATAATATAAAGAAGAGCAAATGTAAAGAAACTCATCTTGAGTAAGACTTGTCAACACATATGAAGCCCACCATACATCCAATAAATAAATGACAAATTCAACCTTTATCCGCCTTCTCCTTCTTCTTCCTCATACACACGCTACCAGATATTCCTATCAAAAGCCATTTTCTTCTTGTTTTGCAAGAAATGGAATTTTCTTTCGCGTTCAAGTTCTTAATCCTAAAAACCTTTTTATGGGTTGCACTTACTACAAAAATTGATTGCTTCAATTTTAACTACCAAAATTTCCATGACCAAGGTTCCGCTAGAAACCAACTTATTCTAAGTGGTAACTCAACTCTCTCTAATGGTGCAATCCAAATTACACCAGATGCTTATAGAGCCCCTATAACTCCTCAATCAGGGCGAACCCTATATAAAGAGCCATTCATAATTTGGAGTAACGGGTTTAATGCATCTTTCTATACCACCTTTTTACTTAATATTGGAAGCCTCACAAATCCAGGAGGAGAAGGTTTAGCTTTTATATTAACAGCTAATCCTACGGTTGATAATATCGGCAGTGATAGTCAATGGCTTGGTATCGTAAATCCGGAAATGAACGGTTCCTCTTTAGCCCAAATAGTGGCTATAGAGTTTGATACAAGAAAAAGCTACCCAGAAGATCTTGATGATAACCATGTTGGCTTAGATATTAACAGTATCAATTCTCGAGTTCAGTACTCCTTAACAAGAGTTGGTATTAATCTTACCAGCGGCTTGAGTACCATTGTTCTTGTTGAATATAATGGTCAACTCAAGAAGTTGAATGTTTTCGTCTCACCAGCTGATGAAAAGCTTGGCTTTATCTTCGGGCAAGAATCATCTGATGATCTTTATTTCTCATTCTCCGATCCATTAATATCTGAGAATCTTGATCTCTCAGTCTATCTTCCTGAGAAGATTTACGTGGGATTTTCAGGTTCAACAAGCAATTACACTCAGCTAAACTGTGTAAGAGCATGGAGGTTTAGTGGCACTGAAAAAAGTAAGAAAAGCGAACCTCTTTGGATTTGGATTTTGGCCCCACTTGCAGTGGTGTTGGGAATTGGATCTTTCATTTACTGGAAAAGAAAATCAGAAAAACAAAAATTGGAAGATGCACATCAGATAAGCATAGAAGAAGCAATACAAAGCTCTTCCACAGTTCCAAGAAAGTTCAAGTTGAAAGAATTAACTAAAGCAACAAACAACTTCAGTGCCAAGAACAAGCTTGGAAAAGGCGGATTTGGGACAGTGTATAAAGGAATGATCAAAGATAAAGAAATTGCAGTAAAGAAAGTTTCCGAGAAATCAACACAAGGCAAAACAGAATTCATAGCTGAAGTTACAACAATTGGTAATCTTCGTTATAAGAATCTTGTTAAACTAATCGGTTGGTGCTGCGAAAGGCGCGAATATCTTCTTGTTTACGAGTACTTACCAAATGGTAGTTTAGAGAAGTACATATTTGATGAGTCGCCATCAGATGTACTAGGATGGAAAACAAGATTGTCTGTAATAACAGGGACAGCCCAAGCATTAGACTACTTGCATAATGGCTTTGAAGAGAAAATACTCCATCGCGACATCAAATCCAGCAACATAATGTTAGATTCAGAATTCAATCCGAAACTAGGGGATTTCGGACTTGCTCGAACAATTAAACTCAGTGATCAAACTCATCACTCTACGAAAGATGTAGCCGGAACGCCTGGCTATATGGCTCCGGAGAGTATACTCACCAGTAGGTTTACGGTGGAAACAGATGCTTATGCCTTTGGTGTAGTTATATTGGAAGTTGCATGTGGAAGAAAGCCAGGAAGTCCAAACCATCAAGACGATTATAGTGGTCATATAGTGAATTGGGTATGGGACTTGCACAGAGAAGGAAGAATAATTGATGCTGCAGATAAAAGATTGCATGGAGATTTTGGAGATGAAGAAATGGTCCAAATGGAGTGTGTTCTTATTCTGGGTTTGGCTTGTTGTCATCCAAATCCAAACAAGAGGCCTAATATGAAAACTATTCTGCAGGTTTTGAAAGGGGAAGCTACACCTCCTTCAGTGCCTAATGAAAGGCCTGTGTTTATGTGGCCTCCATTGCCTCCCCCGAAAGAATTGGGTATCTCTCTTAGCCAACTTTCATTTTCAGACCTTAGTGGAAGATGATAAAGTAAAGTGACTTCTTAGGCTACATTTGGAAGATGATAAAGTAGAGTGACTTCTCAGGCTACATTTGTTTCGGTAATAGGAAAATATTCCGAAATTTTTTGTTGTTTGGGTGTTCAAGAAAATAATTCGATGGAAAATATTTTCCTGGTTAAAGGAAAATGAAGTCTTTTTTTAAAGAAAATAATTTCTCATTTTCGAGAAAGTAAAATATTTTACTGGCATTGTCAAATCTTGTAAATCTATATTTATTAATTTATTAATCATTGTAGTCACTATGATCAGTCATCATTTACCACCGATCACCATCACTAGCCACCGACGGCTTTCATAAATTACCTTTTTTTTTTTTTTGCATTCTTTTTATATTTAACAATAAAAATTTCAAATTATAAAATTTCTATTATTATTAATATTTTTATGATCTTATTTAATATTTTTAACTAATTTTTAATATTACATCCAAACAACGGAAAATAAATCATTTGGAAAATATTTTTTAAGAAAAATGTTTTCCATGAAAATATTTTTAAACAAGTACAAGTTATTTTACATAAACAAATGGAAGGTCATATTATTATTATCATTGTCATATATGTTGTAAACATATTGTAGCAATTTGGTTGAGTTTCTGTTTTGTAATTGTTTTTTGGAGAATCAAATTTAGATTTTCGGTTACCAAGTGCTACTCATATCAACGTTTGGGACAAACAGAGGAAAAAGAAAAGGTCAGTGATTTTGTTGTTACTTAAATTAATTTCTAGTGTGTTTTATACAATAAATTGAAATACAAAATCGGTGATATAACGTGCATTAGTGATAAATTCAGGAAAGATAAGCAAAATTATGCTGCAAATAATATTAATTACAAATAATAGTTAAACAGAAATTCATAATTGTACATTGGAAATGTAGATTCAAAATTCCCTCTATTGATAATTGACCGGTTTCGACTATCAATAACTAAAATACAAATAATGAACTCAATCTCAAGCTGTTGTTACCAACCAATACAAAAAAGAGGGAAGAAGGGGCTTAATCATAATCAGTCTGCACCGTAAGATCCCGTACACCTAAATCATGGTACAAACCATGCACAAATTGCAGTGTTGGTCGATCATCCATCCCTTTCTTCACCTGTAAGTGCCACCCACCAAAAAACGTTGTAAATTACAGTCGCTTGCATTGTAAATTAAAGGCAAAACTATTTTGTATACACACACACAACACACAAACATAGCAAGTCCAAGAAAAACAGGTGACATGCAAATGCAGATGGTAGAATGAGCCAAATCTTTTGTGAAATACCTGAAGTGAAAGTGTGCCAACAACATGACCAGGCACCAATTCCCAAAACCGAGCCTGAGAAACTTCAGTAACATCTTCTCGAGCAGTAACCTAACCAAAGAATTTTTCAGGGGATAAAACAATCAAATGATTAAATTGCAACATACAAAATGAAGGCCCTTGTTATGAATTTCAGTAACATCTTATCGAGCAGTAACCTAACCAAAGAATTTTTCAGGGGAAAAAAAAGTCAAATGACTAAACTGCAACATACAAAATGAAGGGCCTTTTTATGAACCCACTATTTGGAATTATAAGAAAACTCCCCCGAACACAACCACAAAGGTTTTAACTTTTAAGATTACTGCATTTTGACAAGGGGACAGATGGTGCAACAAAATAGAGGATAGAAAAGAATCATTTGTTATCATATGTGAATTCCTAAGAGTATTTTTCTAATTAGGACCATAACACGGCAGAACTAGAAATGGAGAAGGGGCAAATTTGTGGAGAAAAACTGAAATGAAGATACAGATTCAGTTGAAGGAAAGAACCTTAACAAAAAACAAGTAGGTAGACCAGTTTGGATTCCCAATTTGCCTTGAATTGTAAATGTAAATAAAGAATTTAAATTCTGTTCATTTAAATGAGGATCAATTGCAGATGCACACCAATCACAAGTAGTTACTACAATCCTTTCTTGGACCTCACCTGTCTTAGGCATTTGCTCAGTGCTGAGTAAGGAATGCTAGGTGGTGCCATTTGGAGCAAGACACCAGCAGTACTTTTAAAGAGAGGCATGACAAGCATAAAAACTGCAACTGAAACTAGCCCCAAACATAGAACTTCAGCATTTTCAACCCTACAATTAAGGGAAAAATTTACAAACAAAAGAAGAATCAGCTGAGGAAAGGAGGAGGATAAGAAAGACTCTAGGGGCAAGTTTGCAGAACTACAGCTGAAGATGAAAGATGAAGCAACATACCCAAGGGACAAAAACCAAGAAGCCAATATTAAACCTGCACTGAGAAACGATAAAAGTATACCAGTTTAACATGAATACATAAAACACAAGCAAGTAGATGGGAAAAGAAACGCTAGTGCAATGTCAGTAGCAATATATAGAGATAGAGAGAAAACCTGCGAATAGAATCAGCAAGGACATGCAAGCAAACTGAGTGATAATTCATATCTTCTGCTTTTCTGTACACTGCAATTAAAAATGCATATAAAAATTGTCCTGAATGGAAGGGGAAATATTTAAGACTAGCCCAAATAGTGACCATCAATATAATCCGGTAACCCACATGCAAGCAACATATAAAGCCTACTTAAAAATCAAGTTGGTAAATCACCATTTTGTTTTACAGATTACCATCCTTACAGTCAGCAAAAGAAAATACTTGAGTTTTGCAGATATCGGCATTTATCTAAAGACATGTAAAACTGCAGCAGATGGATAACTTACCAAGATTAATGCGAGCATAGCTCCTAAAGAACCAAACACCAATAAGATTTACAAGTAAATTTGTTACTGCTGAAACAATCAAATAATGCCTGCAGAAGGATTTCATAAGCAAAATTACTAACAAATTATCTCAATATAAATGAACCATAAAGTCCATGACAATCTACACATAATTAGTAAACACGAGTTATTCCAAATATAGGGATTGAAACAATATATTAAGATCACTATTATGGTCTCAAAGTCTATACAATCAACTTACTTGTGTTCAGACTCTTCTTGTATGAATGCATGAAGTGCCTCCACTGCTAAGGAAAATGACATGAACAAAAGAAACAGCTGTCTACACATGCAGCAAAGAAACAAAGAACACCCAGATGTTAGATCAAAACAAACGGCAATAGCTATGATCATTGAAGGTTTTAATGTGCAACTGCTAGAAGAATCAAAATAAAAATATATGAAAAATGCAAATATAAGTTCAAATGATTCTAAATTGGATATGTGCCTAAGTGCCTTTGGTGCTAGAGAAACGATCACACTGATAAAAATCATGAACCTGTAAGCAAACTCATATCATATATTTTATACATATGCAAAGAGAAAACACTAGCCTCAAGATGTTGCTCAAACATTTGTGTGTGGATTTGTGCATAAAAATATGTAGAATTGAAGATTATGCCTATTCCACGTAAGACAAATATTCTCAAGTTTTCAAATAGTGGTTTACTCACAAGTCACAACATTTACCAATTTTATCTATGTTGTAGTTTATTGTTGTACCAACAACAGTTTAATGACTTCAGTAGATTTCTGTCATTATACTACCACTTCATTATTATCGTTAAATTTCATTTAAATTAAAACATGTACAGCAACATAAATCATTTAAGTACCAGCAAATCTCATCATTTCACAGTATAATTCTACACTGAACTATATCTCCCTAAGTTGAATTTAAACTCTAATATCAAAGCTGACTAATCTTTTAATCACTAGAGCCAATGCAACTGGTTTGTGCTTTAAGTGAACAATAAATCTAGACATGTGCCTACAATATTCAGAACAAGTATAAATGTCTATCATCCGGAAAAAAATCAGAGCCATAATATAGGAGGTTTGCTTATGTAATTCATTCATAATCATCCCAGAAGTACCAAACAAAAGCTTCCAAAATGACCACAAATTAATGTTTTCCCCAAAAGAGTAGCCTAGGCCCTGAATACACTATTCCGATCCCCTCAAGTCATGTCAATCATAGTTAAAAGGGATATGGAAGCTTTGTGCATATAAAAGAGAAACAAGATATATAGAGCAGGAAATGCCATAAACTTACAGCATTAGTAAAGGCAGCCAAAACTTCAATCCTTTTGTATCTGGTAAAAAGAATTCAACATATGAAAAAAAAAAAAAAAATGCACCAAAATATGGATCAATATAAAGACAGCTAAGATGAGTAGATTGCAATTAGCTGAGGTACCTGCAAATAATAGATTGAAAACTCACCCATAAGTGTATATATGATCAGCCTTTTTCCGAGAAGCAGCCATAGCAAAGAAAGAAAACGTTAAAAGACCACAGCCAAATGTCAAATGAAATGCATCAGATACCAAACCTGAAAAAACACCAAAATTGCAAATCATTACACTCAACATAATATTCATATCCGTAAAACTGTATATAACCTAAAAATCCTCAACATCAACAAAGACCCTAATTAACAAACTGTTTCCTTTTTAAAAAAAAAAAAAACAAAAACAAAAGAAAAAAAAAATAGAGAAGAGTGATCTAAATTCTTACCAACACGCCCTGTAAAGAGCCCGATTGCCAATTCTGCAGTAGAATAAGCAACATTTAGTGAAATCATCATCAAGAGCCTCTTCATTTGCCTATTCCCGGACCTTACAGCTCTAAATACTGAAATCACAGAATACAAAACTGATAAGGTGTTTTTCCCTGAGCCTTCTGTCTCTTTATAAACGCTTTCCTTTTCGTAGTTTAAGGTGTAAATCTCCGGCGGCACATCTATACTGGAAACGGTGCGAGAAAGCAGGGGCCTCGATGTGTCATTCGACATAATAGAAATCGGAGTATGTGATTCTCCTCCAGATTGATGAAACGAAGATTGACGCCAATAAGCGTACCTACGATCGGATACCGAACCAAAATCTCCAGTCCATGGATGTTGCAAGTCGTTTTCTTGCTTAAACGAATTGCTCTTCTCCATTTTGTGAAAAGCTGGAAACTGGAAGTGAAATCAAAACCCTAGTTTGGAGGCAGATTTGAAATGAAACCTTAAGCCCATGAAATTAATTGATCAAACATGGAAAATATCGGAGAAATCAGTGAAAATAGAAAAGTCTCGCCGGGGAGAGACTGCTTAAAGTCAAGTAAACAAGCAAGACTCTAACAATACAATGGTTGCGATTAGTTAAATTCCAAGAACTCTCCTGGAAGCTGGCATGTTAATGTTAGTTTCATGGACCATTGATTTATCTTTTTTTTTTTCTTTTCTAAAAATTTGTTCTGGCTTTTTGCTCTAGGAATATTGTAAATGGATAATATTTATAAAAAAAAATTTATTCAATATCTATAACTAATATTAACGGATTTAAATTTATTTTTAATATAATTTTGAAAATCACTTATTAATGGAATATATATACGTATATATATAGTTGTGGTTTTTTTTCAAAAATAATAATAGTAAAAAAAAAATCTGGCAATTAATGAAATGCTTAAGTTTTTAAATATATGTTAACTAGTTTTATTTTATTGAATTATTTTAGGGTGAGAAAAGTATAAAATAATATATGACTGATAAATGAATTTATTAAATTATGAAATATTAAAAATATTTAGTAAAGAGAAATAGGAATTAAATTTAAAGATGATCGGAGATCACCACATGACAATTAAATGACCTTAACAATCTTTTAGGCTTGAGTTTATAGATAGATAAAGGTGCAAATATAAATATAGAATGTTAAATAATGATCAAAATTATGTTAAATACTAAAAATTTCAAAAATTCTTTTTTTCTTTTTTTGAAAGATAGAGCTTATTATTACAGTTTCAGAAATTCTTTTTTTTTTCTTTAATTCATCGAATGTTTTTATAAACCAAAATAACACTGCGTAGCCCTTCTCTTAGCTCACCAAGTTGATGACATAAACTGTGGTCGAGAGGAGTTTGAGATATTCCTTAATTTTGCTATTTTTTGAAAAAAAAAAATTTAGTAACTTGCCTTTACTAAAGGATTAGACATATCAATATAATTAGACAATATTGATTGGGATAAACTAAATCATCTCCCAAAGCTCTTAGAGTACAAATTAAAATCTTCATCAATCCAAGTAACAAATTACATATTTTGATCAACTAGAATATCTCCCAAGCTTGAGTACCAGAAAAATTCAAATTTCTATTTCTTTCCATTTTGATCAAATCTTTTAAATTAATTTAATCTGAGAAAATCAATTACAAATCTAATCCATCCATCAAAACTGGAATAAAAATTAAAATACTATTATTATTATTATTATTATTATTATTATTATTATTATTATTATTCTATTTCAAGTATGCAAGAAAAACAGAACTCTCAGGTTTTCAAACATGGATAGAGAGTTTGAAACCAGGAATCTTCCAATGATTTTCAATGGTCACAGTTTTAGACTTCAATGCACGGAAAATTAAACTGTACATTTTGGAGGGAGTATAGCTAACAATCAAAATAAAATATAGGTAACATCAAAACTAGGACATTGGCCAATTACAAAAGAAACAGCAACTGTGGAGGAAAAAGGTGCCTTCCTGATAATTGTGGCATAGTATCATACGTTCACTCCTTCGGTATCCTCCAAATTATCAGTTGGGGTTTACCCGCCCAATCTTTCTCCATGGTACGAAAAATAAAAGAATTTCAAACCAGCTATCAATAAGCATTTCAGGCTTCAATCAGTTAATCATCTCACAAGACAGGTCAAGAATCACCATTTTCAGGACTGCAAATGATAATCAAGAGTATAGGCGTGGATGTCAGAAGGGCTTGTGCCAGGCCTGCCAACAAACATCGGGAACAAAATGAGAAAAACAAAATTAGCAGGCCAAAAATGAGAACTTGAATAATAAGTTAACGATGAAAATAGTGAAAATAAGGAGGACAAGGGAGAGTGATATTCGGTCAATCATAATGGAATAAATTTTCAATTCACCATTCCATTGAGGTATTATTTCATCACATTCCGTGCATTCAGTGATCAAGAACTTTCAGAAAAGAATTTGAGTTTAAACTAAACCTCATGAAAGTCATGTCCCACTAGACTGAGCACAAGCACTAAAATTGGAGCGAATAGAAGCATCAAAGAAAAATGTTACAACTATTTAGCAACACAACAAGAAAATGTAACACTTTGGTGTTGAATTATAGGGAAGAAAGTCAAGACATGTTCAAGTACCATATAACCTAGATAAATATTGGCAGAGAATTGGAAGGATAATAAGAAGATAGATAAATATTTTCAAAAGAAAGAAAAAAGTAAAAGAAGAAAAACAGCTCTTCTTTTTCTCCATTTATATCAAATGGATTATAGAAAATCGCTGGCACCTGCCAAGTTGAGTCTCTACAAGCACTCATCTCGCTTCCTGAACTATGAACGTAACCCCTACCAACAACAAGAAGAATGTTACGCTTTGTCAATTTCTGATAGGTCACATGGCAGGGCTGGATGGTGTTACACAAATAGCCAATGTCACATGGTTCAGAGAAATCACGGTATAGATTATCAGTGTGCTGTATGTATCCTCAAGTGAAATTTCTTTCTTCTTTGTCCCAGGAGGAAAAATGCTTACAAATAAATTTTACTAATACATTTTAATGTACCTTTTGTTAATGGTACCATAATGAAATTTTAGGCTTCCACCTTTAACGTCCTCAATGTACTGCAACCACAGGAGAGGCTGATCAGTGACGAAATGAGTGCAGAGACATTCCATGCAACATTGATGAAGCAATCTCTTACCAAATTTAAGGTGACAAACATTGATGAAAATGCCAGAGAATCAAAAGGTATATCATCCAGAGAAAAAAGCCTGCACTCCAATGACTCTGGACCTGGTGAAAAATGGGGCTTCTTCAACTTCGCAATGAAAATTATGTACGTCTGTTCCAAACAAGGGAGAAAAAACACAGAAAACCATTGAGCAGGTTTAAAGGAAGTCAATGCGACTCGTGAGATGCATTTCTTTCTTACTTGGCCAATAAGAGGGATGTCCAATTGTGCAAAAGGTGACACAACTTCTACTTCTGCACGTGCTTCTTCCCAGGTTTCCCTGATTGCCCCTTCAGCAGCTGACTCGCCAATTTCCAAGTAACCAGCAGGAAGGGTCCTGTGTCAGTGCCATTCAATTAATTATCCAGGTTATGGGGAATGAAAATTTAAGTTCTAAAAGCAGCTATATCAAAAAACAAAGAGAGAAAAAAAAAACACGAAAGAGCATACTGGAAAGTAAATGAATCCTTTTGTTTTTCTTTAAGACAACAAAACCTGAACTTGTTCTAACCTAACTAAAAACCCTAATTTGTATATACATACCAAAGGCCATACGATGGTTGGATATTTCGCTTGCAGAGTAGAATCTTGTTATCATGCTCAATGAGGCATCCCACCACCTATATGTATCGGTTTGAAACAAACAATAAATCACAACAGCATCACATTCAAAATTAAGCGTTGATTAATGTGCATCATCAATCAAAAGAAACTCACAATCTAGAAGATACAGCACAATCAGAGGCACAAAAAAAAAAAAAAAAAAAAAAAATCATTCTAATAAGCTGAGGTTTTGGTATGGGCAAAATAGTCTAGCAGAAAAAGAACTTGATAAAATACACACAACATTGGTACATGACTCCTGATATCAGTGAGGATCAATACAAAACTTTTTCCACCCTATTCATCTCCAACAGACATTCTCTTTTTTTCAGCATCCAATGCACACTCACTTTCAATGTCATTGAATCAACAAGAACAATCACTAAAATTCACTCATAATTTCACCATTCAATGGCAAAGAGTTCAACTATTATACTCTGTACATCATCTAAACATTTCATCTCCTCTAATCTAAAAAATTTGCCCCATAATTAAATTGTTTATTTTGTCCATTGTACATCATACTCAATTATCATGATGCTTAAGTAATAATTTATGATCAAATTTTCATAAATGCTGAAAAATAATTATATATAGCAGTCATGCAAGTTGCATTAGACAAATGCCAAACTATTCTTGTTTGCAACCAACATACAAGGAGGAAAACCAACATACAAGGAGGAAGAGAAAAAAATATCTATAGAGGGAAAGGTGTCTCTCAATAATTTCACCAACAACGGCAATCAAACAAACCAGCAGAAATCTACAACACAGTTTTGACCGTGACAGTGAAAGACTTTACCATTTTGGGGTTTTGATAGGCAATTTTCCCACAAATTGTGCAAATAGCTCTTGTCTTTTCCTCCCCATCAGGTATCTCATGCTTTGTTGCACCACCACACCACTGACAAAAATTGATCTTCCGAGCATTTGCCTACACAGAATAAAATAAATTCTAACTGCAAAGAACAATAAGGAGCAAAATAATTGAGAAAATATAAACACATATCTTAGTATAAGTAGCAACTGAAAGGCGAAAACATTAAAATTATTAACATGAATTCCTTGATCAAATTAATCCAAAATCAGACCATTCCTAAAACCTGCACAAGGCCAACGTGACCAAGAATTTTATCAATATGCAAAGCTAGTAACATTCAAATAATCGCCCAACATGAATCCTTTCTAGATTAGTAGCTCGGCACTTTTGTTTAACAAATAAAAGCACTCAGAAAATATTAGGATTCCACAATGAGGCAAAAAAGAATCCAATAAGTAGATAATCAATACAAGTCGCAAAACTCATTTCCGCATAAAAATTAATTACCCAACTGCCAGAAAATATGATCAGACAATTATCTATAAACAAAATTTAAAAAGAAAAATACATTTCCTTAGGAACATAGACAAAGTCCAAAGATTTCAAAGAACAAAGAAAAGAGAATTGAATTAAATTAAAGTCCATAACTGTGAAGGACCTGAGGAACTAAAAGAAACTCACAGCTGAGTGAACTGTTGCTGAAGAAGAAGAAGTGCCATCCATCTTTGATTCGGACCGAGTTGACTGTGCACGAATTGGCCTCAACGAAGTAGCTTTGCGACTCGAAAAAGAGGATAATAGCAACTTTCTTGTGGGTCCTTTGGTAGAGGTAGAGTAGGATAATGGGTTGGAGACAGAGATAAAACAGCTAGTGGAATGTGGTATCCAATTCCATCGATAAGCCACGAACCCTGATGATGAACCCAGAAACTGTATTGCTTTTAGCATTGAAATTCTCAAGGTCAAAATGGGTTCTTGAATTAGAGAGTTAATTTTATTTGAGGATCGGTTACAAAATATAAACAATGACTGTGATTTACTGTTAAAGCAACCGAATAAATGCAAACCAGATCCCGAGTCAACTCAGTTACGTTTACCGACCTCAGCCCGGGTTGGAATCTCAGTTTCTCTTATTTGTTGATCGAATCAGGAATGGGGAATTACCTCATCCTATGTCCCAAAGCCACGTGGCATATTTTTTCTTGCAGCACGGAGTTTTCAAGCTAATTATTAATTATTTTTTACCATAATCAATATGTAATAATGTTAGAACGTTAAGTCTTTTGGTGAGGTAAAAAAATGACCATCATATTATTATTTCGATTCATTAAGTCATGAATAAAAAAACAATAATATTAGTTAAAAAAACAAAAAATTATCAAGGTAAATCACTTACAATTACAATAAGAGTATTTTTCAGTTCTTTTTAAATTGATTAATAGGCTACTTTGAATAAGATGGATGATTAATTATTTAAATTTGGAGTAAAAACGAACATGAATATTAAAAATATCATCCATAAACCATTAAATTAATTACATTCTGAAACTCGCTAAAAGACTAGATAACGTACATAAATGCGCTAATTAGAAGTATCTTTAATTATATTAAATTACGTTCTATTACAGCTTTCTGTGTTTGGCGTACACAAGAATAATAATGTAAGAATAGATGTAGGTATATAATTAACACTGAAGGCATAGAGATTACGTACAAACTTACAATCATAAATAAAATTTGGCAACATAAGAGTCAATATTAGCTGGTTTTTATGGTTTACCAAACTTTTAATGCACCAAAAGAACTAAATATTGAAATGCCATTCATATAATATAATACAATGGTGCAATAGAGAGCTCTGCAATGTGCTAAACCTAACTTGAATTTATAAATTGGGAACTTTTTAATAATACATTTAGCGACTAAAAAGGGCATGCTACTGCCATCATTTGGTGATTATTTCATACGTACACCTGTGGTTGGAATGTGCTAATTCCAGCAACATCGCACCAAACTCACAAGCAATGAAAATTCAATAAAAGTTTTCCAGAGTACATTAAATCAACCTGCATGGCCGAGGGAATTGCAGCGTGCGTCTAGAGGTCATGTATAGACTAATATGCTTAGGACAATCTCTAAGCCGTGCCCAGCTTATCACATAGAGATTGATATGCTGCACTGCAATGCTTGAACTTTTCCTCCGCAATTGCCTGTTCAATAACATATATTATTTGCTCAGTTCATAACAATTCACTTGCTGTGATCGCACAAGCAATGATATTGGCTTCAAGATCACTGGAATAACTTGAACAGTAAAGTATTAATTAGAATATCCAAAAAAAAAAAATATTTGCCATATAGCATTATTGATGAAGGCAGAAGATTTTACGTACTGTACGAGATAAATTTTGTTTCACAACATAATTCTCTCCCCCTCTCTTTTGGTAAAGAGGAATTATATTGTAATTGACAAAATATGAAGCTCAATAGATTGAGCAACTTTTATTAAGAGGCTCTGCACCAATATTTTGAAAAATATCAAGCAACCTTTTGTTTTGGGGTTTGGCCACCATTCCAAAATTAAGTGTAGTAACCTAATGCTCTTACTGGAGCTAAATTAATGAATCTCAACATGCAGCAAAGCTTAGCACACAACTGGACAAAGTTATTAGTACCTTAGAAGAGCCCTGGTGACGATCTGGATGCCATTTCAGTGCACATGCCCGATATCTGCGAGTAGAAATCCACAAAAAAATGCAAGAGCCTTTCAATTGTCAACGTGTTCAACAAAAATTAGTTAGACATGTGTAATCAAGATATAAGTCTATTAAGAACTCACGCATTTTTAACATCTTCAAGTTTAAGAGGACCAGAAGCATTCAGCCCAAGAGCAATCCTCTCTGAAGCCAAATTTGAATCCACATTATCATCTGACTCAGTTGAAGAATCATGATCATATTCAACCCGGTATCTCCAGTTCCTTCCATAGTAATTAGAGTAGCTAGATGAACTCCTCCATTGAGGATTCCCTCCATTTATAAAAGACCAGTAGAAGTATCGGTTCCCACCAAACATAGATCGGAAGATGTTTTCAACATCAATATCGTCTTCACAAAACTGGAAACCTTCTGAACAAAATAAGTCACAAACCATATGAATTTCTAATGCAACTCCAGAAAAGCAGAAAAAATAAAAAAAGGAATCCAAGACTAAAAGACACAATATTAGCCTCATTAAAATCTAAAAAAATAGCAACAGAAATCTAATTAAATCATTTCATGCATGAAGAGAAGATTCACCATGCATTTTGGGAACTAATTTAAGTCTTTTGTAGGATTGAGATCCACACTAAAAAAGCACATATAACAAACCCAAAATGCTTTTCATTTTGACTAATGAACAACTTCCAGAATAGATTTGAAGATTACTTAGTGACCCTTTACCCGTCCCATCACCTTCAAACACATTACAGATACACAATTTGATAAGGGACTCTTGCAAGTACTCTTGCAAGAGACACTCTTGCAAGTACTCCTGCAAGAGACTGGACTCCTAACTTCGCCCCAAAAGCTAGCTCGTAGAGGAAAGATTGAACTCAGCCTTATACACTAGTCCAGGATGTACTCCACGGGCGATGTGGGACGCATCATCCCCACCCCCATAAGATCTGACTACTTCAGTTGGCGTTCTGACGAACTCCATGAGACACCGACCCTACGGAGCCAGAGCTCTGATACCAAATGATAAGAGACTCTTGCAAATACTCTTGCAAGAGACTGGACCCCTAAGTTCGCCCCAAAAGCTAGCTCGTAGAGGAATGATTGAACTCAGCCTTATACACTAGCCGAGGATATACTCCGCAGGCGATGTGGGACGCATCACAATTTGACATGGCATCATTACAAGATTGATAAGTCATGTTAAGTGCATAGGGACTTCAACTGTACTTACTTTTACCTGAACGCCAGGCTCCCTGGTTCCCAGTCCGGTTACGTCTAGATCCTCTAGAGTATTGCTTTCTGAACCATGAAGTACCTCTACTTGGAGAAGGATCGTCTTCTTCAGAATCATTCCTCCAGTTCTGGAATGACAGAAAAATAAATTACTGGAACTCACAAAACTCAAATGTCCATATATTTAATAAGACTTGCAAAAATCAACTATGCAACTTCCCAGTGTGTTGAAACTTCATAAACCAAGTAACTCATGATAATCAGACATAAACCTTGAAGACAAACAAGAGCTATGACATTACAAAATAACCCCACAAGTAGAGATGTTTCCCTGTTATGATTTTTATGGGAATAAAACTAAATGAAAGTTTAGTGCATCAAGAATAATAAATTTTACAGGCTATGCTCAAACGGAAGGACCAGTCTAAGTAAGTGTAAACAAAAAGAAAAAATGCAACTGCTGTGATGGCCTCCAAATCAAATTCTTGAAATTTGTTGGCTATTTAACTTTCAAAAAGAAAAAAAGATTCCAATTCAAAGTCTGGTCTTGGTAAGCAGCTAAAAAATTGCTGTTACACCGTTATTCATAAGCCAATCACGCTTATAATGATCAGACAGCAATTTTTACAAATAAAAGGTTAAAAGAAGGCCTACAACAGTCCCAACTTAAGAAAACTAAGAATCAAATGCTAGGATATTTCAAAGATCAGGTTAACATACATGTTATACTGTGTCGTCCTTTCCTTTTCCTTTCCTAGATTGATAAGATTCAAATGTAAGACACAAAATACCAATTATTTTCAAACTAGGATAAAGCGGGAGGTTCGAACATGTACACCCTTAAATACCAGTGATGTTCATTTAAGGTGTGACCATAGCGGAAAATTGGATCACCAGTTTGTGCAACCAAAATTAATCTACAGTTGCCATACTTCTTACATCAACTGATTTCTTCAAAATTGAAATTGCAACGTGAATATTATAAACTTACATGGTAAGATATAAGTCTTCCTTTGCTTCATAAACTAAGAGTACCAGAATTTCAATTGCAAAAGTTTAACGATCATGCCACTGCCCTAATGTACTTTACACTATAACATGCTAATAGGGGATGAATGCTTGGACTAAGAAGAAAGCAACCACTAGCATTTAACAATTTTGTAAGTGAGCAAACAATACCAATTAAAATTTGAGTAGATGGAAAAAATATCAATATTTCGACACAATTATATGTATATATATAGAAAGTATGCAAGACAATTATATGTATATATATACAAAGTATGTAAAAGCTATTAATGTCATGAATGCAAACCTCGAAAAAGTAGTCTGTGTAAACACCGATGTTCCGCAATAATGCCTGCTTCCTCTGCCACTTAGATGACCTACGTGGATGACCATTAGGTCTCTACAAGCAAACAATTTCAATCAGCAAGACTACTTCTATTTTAACTCCTATGAAAAGAGGGAAATTATGAATTTAAGCAAGAAAAATAATGATGACAATGAAATATAGATTAGAATTTTAGTGTTTTCGTTTTTTCAGAAACTTGACTTAGTCTTGTTGCCTACCTAACTTCAGTGTACTTATCATTAACATGTTTTCTCTCACCCCCTTGTATCAACTAAGTTTCACTTATTTATGCGTTCATTGCAATCATTGCAGACAAAGAAAATGTTTCAGAATCAGAAAAGCACTAGTGTAACCTTATTGTCCATGTTAAACCATCATTCAATTTATCTTAATAGACTTAATACTAGTTGCATACCCGAACATAATTTACAAAGCTCTACCAGAAACTAACATCTATACACATTCCAGGACACATTAAAGAAAGAAAGAAAAAGAGAACCATTAGCTCCTCTCAACTAGATACCAATTTGGCAAATAGGAATGTATGTAACCATTTCAATCTCTAACTAGAAATTATAAATTTTTCCCTTGCACAATAGATCAAACAATTTGAACAAACAACACATTTTAAATAAGAAATGAAATAAAGGAACAAAGTAACTGATCCATCCAGTTTTCTAATAAAGATTAAACATTTACAATATGAATCCATTCGGTTAATATTATCGAATGAAGCAAAATTGATTTCTACATTATATCATTTAGGAACTCCTGGAAAAGAAGCATCCTCTTTTGTCAACTTCAAAAGCATAAACAAGGGCAAATTAACAAGCAGTTAATTAATTGATTTTATATATATATATATATATATATATATATATAGAGAGAGAGAGAGAGAGAGAGGGAAGAGACCAACAGCATCCCAAAAATTGCCTCTTTTGCGTTCGAGGACAGGAGTAGAATGAAAAAGAGCAGCCCGCAACTGAAAACAATTGCTTTGAGGCATAAAAAACGCTGCTTTTGAACCGCTATTCATCATCTGTGCAATTCAAATTCAAAGAGAAGCGAAAGAGAATATATTTTGAGTCTCTGCGATCTCGAAGAACGGCCAAGGTGACATTGGCGAGTCCACTCAACAACTCGCTCGTTCATACATTTTGGGACGGTAGGGTTTTTTTGGGGAAAGAAAAAAAAATTTGAAGATGAAGGTTAAATTTAAAAGACCCATGCAAAATTGTTTTTATTATTAACCGTCAGTAAAAAGGTAAGTTTTGGCATGTTGACCTCGAGGGATGAAAACTAGTGGTGTGCAAGCCGGCAGAATTCAACCATAAAAATTGAAATCAGCTTTTAGTTGAAACGGAACTGTATCGCAGTAAATTAAAAAACCAAACTGAATTGATTGGTTTAATTTGATTCAGATCGATCTAATTTTATTTAAAAAATAATTATTTTTCAATAATTATTTTTTTATTAATGGGAGTTTTAGGTATCGTTTTATATGGTTCTAATAAAGATCCAAAATTAAATAACGGAATAAAAAAATAAAAAATTTTCATTTTTGATTTTATTTTTTGTTTTTTCCAAAGAATTAACACATCAATGCCCACGTTAAAAAAATTTTCTCTCAATCATCCATGTCGAGGTACTTTATCTTCCTATTAATTTCCTATACCTATTCACCTTTCTATTTATTACTTTCTTTTTTTTAAAATTTTCGGTTCTTCACAACTATATTTGACATTTTCTTTTAAGCAGGATGTAATTTGTGTTTAAAAAATGTTTATATAAAAAATTCAATTATATTCTCAAATAATCAAAAGTTTCAAAATTTATTTCAATAAGAAAATTATATTTCTGTTCCATTTTTAAAACAAACACATAAAAGTTACAATGATCATCACCATTACCATTACTTTTATTAAATTAATTTTTGTTGAAAAACAGAAGTATGATGTGAAGTCTTTGTACCATTATTTTTTTTTTTTTTTTTGAAAAAAAAAAAGGAGAACCGAATATGGATATATCGTGAGGTCATATATGCATTTACCGCTAGATAATATCTTGATGTGCAAGTCTTCCTGCCATTATTAGGATTAAAATAGTGATTAAATGATATTTTTATATCACTTATGCATTATGCATCCATTAATATGTATAACTAAGTCAACATTTAAACTGATTTAATATTACTACGTACGTTTCAAAAAGATAATCCATCTTTTTCTTTTTGATTTGTCTCAAAATATAGTCAAATTTTTCTTTTTTTTTTTTTACATTATAGTTAATCCTTAAATTGTCTAATATATCTTTATTAAATTTTATCTTATTTTTAATAAATCTCATTAATTTTTACTTATTATTTCAATATAATAATTGCTAATGTGTTATTTAAGATGGATATAATAGAAAAGTTATATGAATAAAATTATCCTTTAACTATAATAATAGTTATTTCTTAATCTGTGTGAAAATAGAAATTGAACTATTTTTTTGAGATGGAGAGAGTATAACAGTGAAATCTAAGTTTAAAGGTAAAACAAACAATTTAACGTGTTTTAATAAATTTCTTAATAAAGGGAACATAAAGAAATAAAAAAGGAAGAAGATAACCATCTTGATCCTTTTGGAAGTAACAAAAAAAAATTGTGAATATTTTTAGGGAAATTGTAATATCAACGTACTCCATCCCGTAAACTAATTAATGATAAATTCACAAGTCTACGTGGTAAATTACATTCATTTAATTAAAATTTTCTCTTTTTTTTTTTTAAGAATTCCTTTATCAATGCTTAAAATTATTATCTATTTTTAAGAGGTGAAATTATTTTTTTAAATAATAGAAAATCAAATTGATCAAAATAATATTAAGGGTTGTATATTATATATGAGGGTAGACCTCTCGTATTGATTAATCAAATTAGTGAAAATTCACATACTCAAATTCCTTCTAAAAAAAATCCAACTTTTTTACAAAATTTAAACAAACATTTTATTATTATTATTATTCATCAAACATCAAAATCACCTCAGAAACTATAAATTATGAATTCAAATTCCTTTAAAAACTTAATTTAATTATTAGGAAACTATAAAATCTTTATTCTCATTTCTATTGGTATAATTAGAACAAGATATCTTTAAATGGAAATCTCAAATCTTTTATCATCAAGATGTTACTTATTATTTGTTTGATTTGAAATAATTATGCAAGTTCTTCAATCTACCAAATATATAAATTGACATAATTGCATAGTGCCCCAATGATTATCACAAGACTTGAAGAACACGAGGCTTAGGATTTGAAGTTCCTAAGCATCAAACACACCAGAAAAGGCATTTCATTGTACAAGAAAACCCACTTGTTTTATCAAACCCACATGCATAAAGGGATTGTCTTGGCCTCAACTTTCAACTGAAAAGTTTCTCTCTTCCTCGCAATATAGAGCTGGATCACTACTATGACCAACCTCTCATCAGAAAAAAGTCGTGTTGACATGTCTTGCAATCATAACCTTTGATTTTAAAGTTCGTAGATTATTCCTATTCACATGCCTAATTAAAGATCGTTTAGAGTAATTAGCATCTCATTTGTTCATTTAATGATGTTTGTTCTATGTTAATCATCATTCAAGTTAAAATATTTTCTTGTTGTTTTCTCACTTATAACAATGTTTTGGATACTCAACCAACCAACCAATAAGGATTTGGGCAAAAATAAAAAGATTGGAATAGTCATAGTTGATGATTAAGGTTTTAACTTAATTATATCTAAAAAAAATTTATTACTAAAGTCAGAGTTTTGAGATGGAGTCGGTCACCGTTAATATTATTTTTTAAATATTACCTAGATCCGAGCATTGAAATAAGTATACAAAAATGAAAAAATAGATTATTACTAATATGAGTTAAGAAAAACGTAGCCTTACATATATGCCTTATTTACTTGTTAGCTTAGAATTAAGCACATAACTTATAAAAACTTTAACCTTAACTTTAACTTATTTATAAATATTAACGAAGTAAAATTTGTTTGTTTTAGCGAACTTATAAGTTACTTATCATAATTTACAAGCTAGCTTTTTTTTTTTTTTTTTTTTTTTTTTTTTAATGCAAAAAAGCATCATTTTGAACTAATTCAATATGCCACTTAATTTATTGGATCAAACGATAAAATTGCCATTATAATTATAAAATGTCACTATATATTATTTCTTAATCATTCAGTGATCAGCTCTTAATGTTACTTTTTTTTTTTTTTTTGACGGTAACTTTTTAATTATTCACTTATATAAGTTATTGGTTCAAAATCAACATTACCAAAGACTCTCTAATGTAGCATATATCTTAATCTCGCATATTTTGAGTTTACAGTTTTCTATATTTAAAAATTACAAGCTAAATTCTATGAAGTTTTGCACTCTTAATTGCCTTGGTTTTTTCAATTATTCATGATGTATTTAGGCTCGTATATATTTAATGGTCTATTAAATTTGATTAATTAATCCTTGCTCGCGCTTGGTCATCTTACTAAAAGATAAAGCGCTCTCACGAACATCTTCTTTGTATACATGAAAATCTAACTATCTAACCTTCTTTTTCCTTACATTTTGGATAGATAATGATCAAAGTATGAGTTTTTCTATTTAGTTTAATCATATCAAAATATATAAGTTTTCAACGATACATCTCAATAGATTCAATTTTGTGTAGAACGAGAGTAAGTGGGTGAAAAAATTAGTACTTCCATTGCCAGTTATTAGGAACTCATTTTAATTTCAAAGTCTTAAAAAAATATAATTTTATAAAATATAATTAAAAGTATAATATTTTAAATGAATTTAAATTTATACCAAGTATAATCAACAAAAGATCATTAATTAATTGAAGGGCAATAATGAAAATGTAGACATAGAAATTGGCTTTGTCAATATAATAATCCTACTTTTAAGGCTTATTATTAGTAGAATCGAGAAGGTGATTTTCCCCCCTTTAAAACCCATTAAAGGAAAATTACAAAGTGGTCAACCATTAAACTCGCCAGACCACGTCTTGCGCGCTCTTTTTGGGTAGTTATGCATCTCACGTTACTAAGCTCCGTAGGCGGGAAAATATCGACCGTGGGATGTTTGACTGATTACTTGGTCAACACAGGCTCGATTTTAAGTGGAGAAAATGAAGGTGTAACATCCAGTTGTAATAGAACTGAGAGCACCTGAACGAACAAGCAGACATGTCCTCCAGACAGTTGGAAACTGAATGCTGAGTTAGCAATTGGGACCCATTTTCCATTATCCTATGAATAATACTCCACCCGACCCAGCAAAAAATAATAATAATAATAATAAATAAATAAAGTGATTAAGAGGTTTCTAAATTAGAAATTTTGCTTTTTTTATAGTGGCTCTTTGTAGGACAAACTTATCCCTTATTTTATTTTCTTTGACAATTATATCCTGATGAGAGGGTATTTTAAATGAGCAAGGGTACTTTTGGAACTTAAATTAAAACAACTCCACTTCCATCCTTGCATTTTACTATAAAATATAAAATTCTTCCATTTAATTGTGAAAACTATATCTTTAAATATATATAATAATATTTAATATAATTACTGACAATAAAATCGATGGAAGGACATAATAAATAAATAAATAAATAATAAGAAATTGCCAATGGTGTAGCAATGGAATTATTATGTACATGATTTTCAAATGTTTTACAATTTAATTTTCCTTAAATTTTATTTAAATTTATATATATATATATATATATATATATATATTTATCTCTTAAAATTTAAAATCTAATTAAATTATTTTTCTTGATTGCTATTGTTTTAAGTTAATTTGGGCCCTTCACTAATAGTTTTTTAAGGGGAATGTGAATTAGAAATTTTTGTTCTTCCTTGGAAAATTTGGACACATTAAGTTATTGGAAAATGGCCATATTTCTGAAAATGCCCTTGAGTGGATAGAGGAGATTAGATAGGCCAATTAGGGAAATGAGCGAGGGTACAGATGTCCTTAGAAATCAAGCAACCGAAAGCGAGCCAGCTGTTTAGCAGTACGGGAGTGACGCCTCATGGGGTCCGTAGATCAGATATTCTAGACCGACGGCCACGATCACTCAACAGCGAATTTGAGGTTCATTTAAGTAGAATTTCATTTGAAGCCAATTTCATTTCACTCAGACTTTCCTTCTCTTTTTTAAAACAAGAGTGCGGGTTTCTTATTCGTAACACCCAGCCAAAGCCAGCATTTGTTACACAAACGCAGAAACCAGAAGACCGAACAGAAAGAATTCAAAATTCTCAGTATTTTTTTAAAGGTAATTTCTTTTTATCAATTCCATCGATTTCAAACTGCTCGAGAATTTCACTTCTCTGCATTATCTTATAGTTCTTATTTCTCATTCAATATTAGTTGGAATTTTTGGATTACCCATTCAATTTTCTGTGTTAAAGTCAGTGGATGCAAATGCTGGCATTGTTATAACGATTATCTGATTTCAGTTCAAAATCTGTTGGTTTTTAAACTAGCATTGATTCATTTTTGCATTAAAAAAAATTTCATTCAAAATATATTGGTTTTTAGAGATTTTATGATATATATACACATATATCTTTTAGAGTTCAATTTGATCATATGTTTGTATTAAATATTGATCATGATCTCTTTGGATCTTGTAATGTTGAAATCACGATGTAATGCAGGTTATGCTAACTGAATCTGCATATTTACATTATCTATTTTGGGTTGGAGATTTGAGTGTTGGGAATCAGAAATAAGCTGTTAATGGGATTTGCCAATATGTTATTCAATGTATCAGATTGTTTTGATGTCCTCAATGGAATTGGACCATAGGTGTTAAGGATAGGGTTGTGAGTGTTTTTATAGTAAGTTGGCATTTTTATGGCAGGCTTAAGAAAATGGCAGAAGGTGAGGATATTCAGCCCCTCGTATGCGACAATGGTACTGGAATGGTCAAGGTATAGCTAGAATCCTCTAACAATCCATATCTGATTTCAAAAATTTTAGTATAAGTTTTGAAGATTTTATTGAAGTAATCTCTGTTGTGTTTGGTAAATTAAATTTTTTAGGCTGGCTTTGCTGGAGATGATGCTCCAAGGGCTGTATTTCCTAGCATTGTTGGTCGCCCTCGTCACACAGGTGTGATGGTTGGTATGGGCCAAAAAGATGCCTATGTTGGTGATGAGGCTCAATCAAAGAGAGGTATTTTGACTTTGAAATACCCAATTGAACATGGTATTGTTAACAACTGGGATGATATGGAGAAAATTTGGCATCATACGTTTTACAATGAACTTCGTGTGGCTCCTGAAGAGCATCCAGTTCTCCTCACTGAAGCTCCTCTCAATCCTAAGGCTAATCGTGAGAAAATGACTCAGATTATGTTCGAGACCTTTAATACTCCTGCAATGTATGTTGCTATCCAGGCTGTCCTTTCCCTTTATGCCAGCGGTCGTACCACTGGTGAGTGATAGATTCCATTAAAATATGTTATTGAATATTAATTTTTTTAAAAAAGGAATTATATACATCTGATACTTAGAGATCAATTTTTTATCTTATTTTTGATTTAGGAAATGAAAATGTTTTAATTCATGATTAACAGTTAGTAACCATCTTTTCTGTTGATTGAAAAATAGACAAAACTCAGAAAGAAAATATATGTAAATACTATACAAAAAAGGGAATATTCTGGGGAATTTTTCAAACTGTCTGCTTTTTTATCATCTAAGTTGTTATCCAATCTGTTTTAACAAATTAGTGGCAGTTTCACGTGACTAACAAGTAACAAACAACTGATTTAAATTGATTGTAATTGGTTTTTTGAATTTTATATGATATCTCTCTTGGGGTCTCTTTAGTCTTCATTAAAGTGAAACAAGTGCCTCTCATAAAACTTAATATTGTAGCATGCGGGCTCTTTTGATGATAGAGATAAATTGTGATGAATTAATGTTTTTATGACCTGTTTGCTATGGCTAGGTATTGTTCTGGACTCTGGAGATGGTGTGAGCCATACAGTTCCCATCTACGAGGGGTATGCCCTCCCACATGCCATCCTGCGTCTTGATCTGGCAGGCCGTGATCTCACCGATGCCCTCATGAAAATCTTGACTGAGCGTGGTTACTCTTTCACCACCACTGCAGAGCGGGAAATTGTGAGAGACATGAAGGAGAAACTAGCTTACATTGCTCTTGACTTTGAACAAGAACTAGAGATGGCAAAGACCAGCTCAGCTGTTGAGAAGAGCTATGAACTGCCAGATGGGCAGGTTATTACCATTGGAGCTGAGCGATTCCGCTGTCCAGAAGTCCTCTTCCAACCATCCATGATAGGGATGGAAGCTGCTGGCATTCATGAAACCACTTATAACTCTATCATGAAGTGCGACGTGGATATTAGGAAGGATCTCTATGGCAATATTGTGCTTAGTGGTGGCTCTACTATGTTCCCAGGCATTGCTGATAGAATGAGCAAGGAGATTACAGCATTAGCTCCCAGCAGCATGAAGATTAAGGTGGTGGCACCACCAGAAAGGAAGTACAGTGTCTGGATAGGAGGCTCCATTTTGGCTTCCCTCAGCACCTTCCAGCAGGTATTATTCACATTTGGGCTGCAAACAGAATTGAATTACAAACTTGGCTCTTATTCGTATTGATCAATTTACTGTTATGTTAAAATTGAATGGTAATAGCCGGTATGCTTTATTACGCTTGAGAACAATAGGAGATATTTCTGCATTCACCTATTACATTTCTATGCATATAATGCTTTATGTAATTTTTTTTGTCAAAATTTAAGAGTATGATTGAAAGCAATGCTGAAATGCAAAGCAAGGGTCATGAGGTAATTTAGGGTTATGAAGGCTGATCATGACTTTCTGATCTGATTGGAGAAATTTCCACTCTGTTGTTTTGAGTGCAGATGTGGATTGCAAAGGCTGAGTATGATGAATCTGGGCCATCAATTGTCCACAGGAAGTGCTTCTAATAATGCTAAGCTAAAGGCTAATGGGGAAACACATACTACACAATTTTTTGGTTGCAAAAGGCTTCTAATCAAGTGGTTGCAAAAATTTTCTTCTCTATTTTATTCTCATCTTTTTGTTGTGTTTTTGCTCTGTTTATGTCTGGATCAAATTTAAGATTCAATTTTTTTATGAAAAAAAAATTTGTCATTTGATTGTAGAAGAGTTGTTTATTGATTAATTGATTTGGTTTGGGTTAATTTCAGCAGGGATTCATTGTTTCTTAAAGAGTTATCCAATTAAATAAAACCAGTAATTATATTCATTTCATTGCAACTCAATTCTACTCTTTTGCGTAATACTAAATGTATGAGAAATTCATTTCTTTTGTGTATACATTAAGTTTTATTTTTATCTTTTTGTCGGGTTTCGATGGATGCAATACAAATGCAACTAAGGAAATCACTTGAACTTGAAATACACGTTCATACTGTCCAGGTTTATCTCCTAAATCTATCTCCTAGGCTAAAGAGTATATATATATATATATATATATATATATATAGTACACACACAAGCATACATATACTCTTAAGTCGCTAACCCAATTCGGCAGATTTGAAAATATAATTATTTGAATTGAATGGATTATTTTTATAATTCACAGGTCAGAAATTCACTAGATATATATTATAAATTATTTAAGTTAGTTTTGGATATGAATATATTCAGTATACTTTGTCTTTTAATTATTGCATCTTTTCTTTAGTAAAAACTAACTTTGAAATATTGCTGATGGAATATATTGTAATTTAGATATAACTGTTACTAACCATCTCTAATTTTGTTGATTGTTTTTCATATCAAGGAAAATTTATTTCCATTGTATTGCTTATTATTATTATTATTAGAAAGTAATTTTAATATTGTTATTAGAATATATTTATAATTTATAACTTATGAAATTAATTTATGAATATATTTTTACATATTTTTTTATTTTATTTAAAAATATTCCTCTTAAATAACCAATTCAATCCGTTCATAACCCACGAATTCATGCATTTAATGAGTTGCATTGAATCAATGGATTCTTATATTTAATGAGTTAGATTGAAGAAAAAAATCATTAATGCAGCCCTACTCTTAAGCTTTGGTTTATTTCTCAAGCTATTTTTAATAAACGTTTAAATTTGCATTTCTGGTTCAATATTTGAACTATAAATGCATTATAATTAAGTTAATTAATACGAATACAAGACTCCATCTAATTATATAATATAAACATTCCAGCTTACTAAACATAATCTTAATTTTGCCCATCCTAACAAGTATCCATGGGCTACAATAATTTATGGGACTCTTGATTGATTTAGGTGAGCCTGCGGAATTATTATCAAACCCATCTCTCATTTTGTAAAAACTATGAAAAAAAAAAAAAAAAAAAAGGCCCAAAATCCTTACAATTATTCATTAACATAAATTACAGAACATGATGACATGTTCACACATGTTCTTGATAAACTACAGGGTGATATGCCAAAACTTTTGAGACTCTGTTCCTCGGCTCGGAGCACAAGGAGGAACCAAATAATTCGAACTCGAACTTGAATACTTATGGTAAATTTGTCAGTGCCTGAAATGCCTGACGTTGGTAAAAAGCAATGAAACCCCATACTTGTTGCAGCAGTCTATGGCATCTTTATCCCTAATACTCCCACCAGGCTCTGCAATAGCACCAACCCCAGCCTCACATGCCTCTTCAACAGCATCATTCCAAGCTGTTTCATAAAACAAATTGTTTCAACATGTAAAAATCATAATAACAACACTGATGCTAAATCTCAGTTTAACTCTAGTTCACAGTAATATATCAAAATAATCAAATAAAAATGTTAGGCAATCTTTAAACCGTTGCTTGTGTGCCACTGGAAATCTGTTTAGGATCATTTAATTCATACACCATTGCTAAAGAAATTAAATTACAGTTACCAAATGGAAAGAAAGCATCGCTAGCCAAAGCAGCCCCTTTGACCTCTTCTCCTGCTTTCCTTAAAGCTATTCTCAAGCTCTCCAGACGGTTTGGCTGCCCACTTCCCATACCTAACATACAGTTATTCTGTCCAAAATGATGACAACGTTAAGAAATTCTTACCCATCATATGCCAAAAAGTAAGGAAATTTCTGCAATCTAAACATCAGAGAACTCTAACCTTGGCTATAACAATGGCATTGCTCTTGACATGCTTGACACAAAGCCATGCAAATTTTGCATCATCAAGTTCACTAGTTTGTGGGGTCTTCTCAGACACAACATTGAATTGGATATCTTGAGGGGTTAAGTCATCTGAATCTTGAGCTAACCACCCACCCCCAATTTGTCTTAGTGAAAGCTTTCCTTTCTCGTTCTTTTTTGCCTCAAGAATCCTCAGTGTCTTTGATTTGCCACGGAGGATCTCAAGCCCCTTTTTTGTATACTTGGGAGCAACCACAATCTCGTAAAACATCCGGGTTTCACCATCTGTTGGGCTTCTGAACTCTCTGATTTCCTTGGCAAGATCCTAACAGCAAAGTAAGTTGAAAATTCAGCATACATAAGATTCTCTGCACCATTCCAACCTTTACTGATGAACAAGGACTTTTTACTTTGACCCAAGTATTTTACTGGTCTGTCAGTACATGTTGCTCAGTGACAGTGATAGAACATTATTTTCATTGACAAAAATCACAAGCAGCAAAAATTGTTTGGTGAGATTTTGATTAAATTAATGACTTGACAATCCTGAGAAACTCATACCACTATATTATAACTCATTGATACTGATACAACATGATTTTCATTTACAAGAGTAACAGAAGAAGCAAAAATTGACTGGTGAGATTCCAATTCGATTAATGACTTGACAATTCTGAGAAACTCAAACCGCCAAGCCTGTCATATGAATTGTTAAACCTAAAAGCTTATAACCACAACTTTACCTCATCAACTTCTATGTTGAATGCAACTATACCGCCAAACGCACTCACTGGATCTGCTTTCACGGCCAGCCTGTACGCTTCAAGTATATCAGCACAAGAAGCTACACCACATGGGTTTGTGTGCTTCACAACTACACATGTGGGATTTCCAAACTCACACACACAATTCCAAGCTGCATCAGCATCTAAATAATTATTATATGACATCTCCTGCACCAAGGAAAACTCTGTAAGCCAAGTCAATTTGTTCCCATAAGCTTTCTCACATAAATCATCTAGGGAAGAAATATAACATGTGCTGAAAAATACAAAGAAATAACTCAAAGAGCTCTAATTTTGAATGTTATCAAAAGCCATATGGTTTTTGCCCAGGATTTCTCAAGGACTATTACAGCAGCAAGTTAAAATTGGGTCAAAGTTGATTGTTTGATGACAACGAAGAATCAAAAATAGAAAATGTAAAAAAAAAGATATGTGTCGACAATTCAACATGCTAAGACAACCATTAGCATAACTTATTTTTTTATATTTTTTTTCCTGCTCTTCTATTAAATTGAGGCAGAAAGCAATAAAACACTAAGAATAGAAAAAACAATTAAACATTAAGGACATGCCTTGTATGATGTATAATCAAATCAACTTGCAGTTACATTACTTTCAATTATAGCCCAAATAAAAAGGGAAGTTTCCTCCTAAGAGAAAGAAGAACAAGGAAAAAAAAAGTGAAGTGTCAAGATATTTATGCTGCATATCCGCTAGACAGAAACCATTATTCCATAAAGAAGCTAATCTAAAATTTATCCCAAAGCAACTGCGTTGGCAGACAATGCCCATAAATTACAGAAAATCTGTCTCTTTTGAGAAGAGATTGATAGGTAGGACAGATCCCACTAAATTTCATATCAAGGTCTGCATTCTGTTATTTTCTAGAAGCAGGAATTACTAAATAAAAGCATGTGTCACTATGTGCTTCCCTTTAGAAATGTCTGCCACCATCGATTCCCATATCCACATTGAGAGAGATTACCTTGTTTCATAAAATAATTGAATAACAATTTCTATCATCAAATCAATTTTTAAAGTTTATTTTTTATGCAACAAGAATACAAGATAATTCTTGTAAATTTTGTGGACATTTTAGCTAAACTTTTATGTGCTAAGTAAGAACGCATTTATATTTCTGACCTATTTCTGATTGTAAAGCTAGATTAGTCAAATTTGGATAACAACATTGGAGGTCCTAAAAGTTGACACATCTTTACAATCAAGTCCTAAAATTTATTTTTTACAATTCTTTTTTATTCTTAAAATTTCTAGCCATTAGTGCTACCCATTTGTTAACATCAAAGTTAATCTTTTTTTTTTTTTTTTTTTTTTTTTTTTTTTTTTTTTTTTTCTTCCACAAAGTTCTAAAACTTTTCACATTTTTCGTTAATACAGATTGGACTTTCATGAGTGTGAAAAAACAATAATAGGTTATATGTGAAATTATGCGTAGCTTTGCTTACAACTTAAGAAATTCCCACACTTAATGATGACATGTGTTTCAACAATAAATTCAAGGTTTGATTGTAAAGAATAAACACATCTGCTAAATAATAAAGCAGCCGCCAATAAAAAGCACAGAGAGAGAGAGAGAGAGAAGAGGTAAGTCAAAAAGAATATACTGCTTCTTCTATCATAACAATGTTAAGAATGATGCTTTTTAGGAAAACAAGAATATAGTGACGCAAACCACCAATCTCAAGAATCAACGAATGATTGTCATATAAACAATCATTTTCACTGCCTCACCTTTCCATGATGTTGAATAGCTGCTGCAATACCACCAGCATCAAACTCTGAAATACTCTTGTCATAATAAACTTGAGCCCTTTGATGAGGGTTTTCACCATAACGAAGAGAATCCTTAAGCTGGAGAGGCACTGTCAGGCTGGGAGAAAGTTTATCTTGTAGCATATAAAGAACATGTCAATATATATTCTAGTGAAGAATTGTAAATTACAACAAATAAATTTGCTACCTTTTTTTTATCATAGGAAAATTTGCATGAGTTCCATTTGTATCGATAGTTTTCAAACCTACTCAAGGGCAACGCTAAACTGTTTGCTCCTTCTTTTTTTCATTTTCTAAACATAATTCACTAATTCAGGAGAAATAATAATCTAGAAGATATCTTCAAGTTTTAAATTAAATTATCTCACTGCATATGATTGGCCATCAGTAATCGGAACAGCGTTGCATAAGGTGCGTGATTCAGTTGAAGATCAAAATGAGTACAATTAGTACCTCCTGCAGTCTGTTTCCATAGCCACTCAGAAACTGCAGAATCATAAGAAGCAACATGTTGGAAAGCTTTCCAGGCAAGTTTTCTTCGGAACTGTTGATCGTCCTGATTTCCTTTGAGAAATTCCAGAAGTTCAGGATAGTCTTGTGAATCAACAACAACCAAGACGTCTTTGTGATTCTGTTGAACATATATGGGTCAGCTGGAATCTGAAATAGTTAAAATGTCAAGTCTCCAAAATGCCTAGAATCCAAAAGTGTCTAAGTCTCAATCAGCTAATATGCAGTAAAAAGTAATTTCCAAGACACAAGAAAACTGTTTTAAGATACTCCTAAAGCCAATCTATCAATCACTAAGAGCTCGGTTTCCACGAGAGACTTGGTTATATTCCTCAACCCAGTTCGATCAACTTATTTGCCAAGACACTATCTAATACTATCGCCCGGACCACTGAACACTATTCACTTCTATATCAATTCTGCTTATGAGATTTGGTAGTATTTTTGTATGTTCACTTGGAGATTGCATCTCTGCAACTTCAGAGAGAATCCAACATGATGTTGAGTTTGTTTTTATCAATAATGGATCAACAATGATGTTTAGATCAACAACCTTTGCAGCTGCTCTGATCATAGTAGGGCCACCGATATCAATGTTCTCAATCCCATCTTCAAACCCGATTCCTCTAGTTGAGGTAACTTTATCGTAGAAGGGGTACAAATTGACCACTACTACATCAAATGTACCTGTAGAGGAAATGGTTTTTTAGCAGAAAAGAACAAGAAAAGTACCAAGGGCAAACACAACAAGACAACCACATCCATGCACACTGGCATAGTAGTGTACCAAAAGAGTAAAAGACAAGAATTTATAACTGTGGAGATACAAAGAATTTCACCACAAACTCACCAATTCCATGTTTATCAAGAGCTTCCATATGATGCTTTTGGTCCCTTCTAGCAAGAATACCACCATGGATGTTGGGATGTAAAGTTTTTACACGGCCATCAAGCTGTAACACAGTAACAAAAACATCATCAGGTGTAACAATAAAAATCATCCAAGAGAGAAATCTCAAAGAAACAGAGAGAATTCCAAAGGCTACCCTAGAAAATTTTGCAACAATATTTGAACACAAACTAACCAAAATTGCAGAATTCGCTTATTTGTAAAAAGCAAACTCACTTTTGGTCAAAAAGGTGAAATTTCCAACAACTTCAAAACAAGTAATTTGAAGAAGTTAATTTAACTCTTAAGGGGAAAAAAATGCAAACGACCAAATCTCACATTTAAAATCCATGATAGCTTGACAAATAAGCTGAGCATCCCATTCAGATTAAGTACATCTAGAATGATGTGCATATTTGTGTATGATCCCCAAATGACGATAGATGTTTGATATCCATAACTTGCGTAAAGTAAACACATCAAAAGTGATTGACAAAATTCTCAGAACCATAGATATCAAAATATAGTTTAAGCAATTCACAGGAAGGAAACAACATGATCTTACAGGTACCAGTAATTGAACAACTAAAAGCAACTTATAGCGCAATTTCTCTGAATTAATAAAGAAATTGTTAATGTAGGAACTAGTTTACCATTTCTGGGAAACTGGTAAGCTGTTCCACTTTAGTTACTGACACTCCAGCACTTTCCAGAGCAGATGCTGTTCCCCCAGTTGAAACGATTGTGTACCTACATTTTACAAAGAGACAAACAAAAAGGTTGAATACTGAAAGCCTTAAAAAAAATAACGACAATAATAGCAAAGATGGGATGGAAAAGGTTTCATTGGCAATGTTCATGTTTATTCCAAATAATAACAACTCCAATATAATGCAAATTAAGAAGAAACAAAAGAAGAAAAAACTAAAAAAAGCTGAGGAATTGACCCTAAATCTTGAAGCCCGGTACCAAGAAAAGCCAGGTCCTTTTTGTCAGATAAAGATATCAGTGCTTGCTTCTTTCCTGAAACCAAACGCAGTTAATATAGAAACCATTATAAAATAGAAACGAAACCCAAAATTTTCACAACACAAGTATGTGTGTGCTTGAGATGGGAACTATCTATCTCAGTAAATTAATGGAGCTAGAATTGAGCAAGCTTTCCTCTTAAACGATTTCGACTGACTAAAACCATAAGAAAAGATTGCATAGATACTAAAACTTAAATATTAAAATGCAATTTCATAATTAAAATTATTTCTTATAGTAGTACCAGAGACAGGGGCTTGAGGTTCATTCTTTGGCACTGAAAGGGTTTGAGAATCAGCCATAGCTTTGATTGCAGTAAAGCTAGACCGCAAGGAGTTCGCGTGGACTTGAACGCACGCAAACGAAGCCTGAAAACCATCACAGAGAATAAAGTTTTGAACTTTTAATTAAAGATGAGAAATTTAGGGGATGATAATTTTTGTTTGAGACTGGAGTTACCGATTGAGAGCAAACAGTGGCGGCGTTTGAGACGGCCGAACCGGTGATTACTTGATGAGGTAGAGCGTAGGGAATGCGAGAGGATAGAGAGTTAGCAGCAGCGGCGGCGGCGGAAGCGGCTGTGGCGGCAGTAGTCAATCCAAACATATTTTCTTCTCTTTTCGAGCGTTTTTGTAACGGTCCACTGCTAGTCGAAGGGAAGCAACTGGTTGAGTTGCGTACTCTTAACAAGAACAGTTATCAAATTCTAAGGACTCCAAGATTAAACGACACCGTAAGATCTTTATTTTATTGCCATTTTTGGGACCGTCCATTTTTTAATTTTTATATTGGAAAAATATATTTTTGTTTTGGTATATGCCTGAGGGGTCTGAATTAGCCCCTCCAACGAAATCTTGATTAGACTTAGCAAGAAAGGAAGGATTTTTTTCTTTTTTAATTTCTTTCTAAAGAAAATTTTAATTTGTTAAAGTTTCTTTCCCGAGAAACTTTTGAGCCTCAATTAGTCAGATTTGAATTAACTTTATATATTAAGTCACTTGCATTGAAAGGGAAAAATAAATTATAACTTAAATAGTTAATGTCACACCACACCAACATATATACATTTGGTTTTTTTGGGATGTCACACTATTATTTTTTATGATTTTATTTTAATAGTTGAATTTTAAGTTTTAAAGAATTTCTAGCTAATTATTTACATGTTTATTCCTTAGCTTTTTTTTATATATTTATAGAAAGTAAAAGAACCAATCCGATCTTTAGCTTTTCACATATATTATAGAAGGTGAGGAGATTGATCATAATAGACTTATTGATATTCCACAAACAAAAGTTTGAGTAATGGATATAAAACCTCATTTGATAATAATTAAAATGACTAAAAATAATAAATTTTTGAGATGACTAGGAATTTTGCCCTATTTTACAAATATCATATGAATTGAAACTCTATAGAAACCATTCCTCACAAGAACATCCACCAAAGGCAAAGTAATATATGAAGCAAAAAAAAAAAAAAAACGCTGGGTAAAAACAAGAAATTCCATCGAATCAAAAAGGAAAGAACAAAATAAGATATAGAGCTATTAACATTGAATCTGAAAACAAGAGCATCTTGAGGAACAGGGAAGACTTAAATCTTGAAAATTGGAAAGAAAATCCAAAGCTTTCTCTTCCAGAGTCCTCTCTAAAGTTGGGATGTAAAACCCAAAGTTCATCAAAATGAAAATGCTCGAAAATCTTAAACCTGCAAAAGATCAAATTGTCCATACTAACTGAAACAACATATAATAGCACAACAAACAGTAATTTATTGAAAACATCTTGTATGAATTGTACAAACTTGAGCGTATACAAAGTTCAGCATGTTAAACCCAAAAAGAAATATCTGTAGCTTCTTTACGAGCATTTTCTCCATAAAGCACATAACACGTGGTAAAGAAATCGGGCCTCAAGAACTATAATGCGGGGAAATGGGTAGAATATATTTGGGAAGAGAAGAGGGTAGAGAAAAGGATATAGGGAACCACAGCACGCAGAAGAAGTGAGGGCATGAAGAAGAAGGAAAGCTGAAGCTTGATGAGCCATACCTTCAGTGGCCAAAATGACCATTTCCAGAAATGACATGTTACTTACAGATAATGGGCCTTGCATTGGCAATGGCATCAAATCCCATGGAGAATATTAAAATTTGATGGTCCAACAGTGTCTGTAAAACCTCGTATCGACAGCTCTGGTACAGATAGATTTTTACTCAGCAGTTCATGGTCTATAAAGATGACAATCACTGTTATATCATCATGAAAAAACCGCCTACTTCCCTTATCAATCTTCTTAAGATCATCATATCTCATTTCCCTCTTCCTAGCTGCCTCCTTTAAAGCTGTTTTAACAAGTCTTCTAGCAATTCCCTAACATGAGAAGAAAATAATGGAAAAAAATGAGAAGAAAAGAATAAGTGCCTCGAAGATCAAATATGAAACAGGAAGAATCAGATGCATTAAGAAAATACATACATTACGTGGATAATTATACACGATCTCTGCAGCCTCCTGGTTTGTCATGTGCTCCCAGAGCCCATCAGATGCAAAAATGAGAAATTTATCATTGGAACGTAAGACTCTCGAACATATGGATGGGTCTGATGTCAGCACAGGGCGACGAATGGGCTCAGAAAGATGGAATCGTGGAAATGAAGGATCAAGGGAAAACTCTGGCCTCTTCAAGTATGCATCACCTATAGATCTAGATACCTAATATCAAAACACCGAGAGAAAGAAAACAAAAGGAAAAAATTGTAACTAATCAATAATAAACATATTCTAATGCACACATTATAGAAAAAAAAAAAAGTGAAAATTTAATCAGCACAAAAAATCTCATCAACTGCTAGATGAATACGCTTGAATTAAAGTATCATACACAGCTTGCATGATGAACTTCGCATGCAAATAGTATATTGCAATAAATGTAATTTAAAAAGTTAAATCTGATTCAATTTGTTTGCAAAATGGAATGGATGAAGGGGAAAAAATTCAGACTTGAGCCATCAAGGAGTTGGTCTTTGTTTTCTTCTGATACTTGCCATCACTGGAAAAGAACTCCAGACAAAGGGCAGAATGCATCCTCTCATTATAAGAAATGAGAATCCTTCCAGCTAGCAAACCTCTGTTATTTCATTCTTATTAAGATAGTTGTGACTGAATATCCCATAAACGAGCTTATTAGATATCATAATCACTTGATTTTACCAAATTGTGTCAGAAAGTAGTGAATTTATCATGGACAGCAATTACCACTCTTGCAAGTCAAGATAAAATAAACACAATGCTGCATTCAAGTATATGTCATAGAACATCCAACAAAAACACAAAATCGTCATAATTGCATTCATTTTGTTGAAGTGGAAAAATTCTTGAATTTGAACAAGTATAAGTTATATCCAACCACGACTATATCAAGAAATAGGAACATAGAAACAGAAAAGCCGCTATATATTCATTAGAATTCTAAACAGGGACAGCAAACAATATTGGAAGAGGAGTAAACCTGAATAATGCCTTTGATACGCCAAACACCATGCTTCATAACTACAATATGTGAATCATCAGGATGCAAAGATTTGAGTTCTTGTCTAACTTCTTCCACACTTGCATTATGATCCTTAGTCAATTGCTCAGCAACTATTTTATTAGATCTACCTAAACAACCAATTACAGCTCGAGAATCGCCAAGATTAGCAACATATAATGTACCTCTCCATATAAGTCCAACCAAACAACAAGATCCAATTGCTGCAATCAATGGTTTTATTCCACAAGTCCTACGTACAAGAGTAAGAAATCCATCCTCAGTAGCAGAGAAGGCACTTCTAAGAATTTCTTCTGACATGGTTCCTCTTTCTCTAGTTAACCCTACAAAAAGAATGCACCAATATATATATAGTTCAAAGCTTAAAACTTTTTCAGAATTGCTTAAGCTCCATCGCCTAGTATTTGCGATCAAAGTTAAGTCCTTCATTCATTTAATTGATATTTAACCCAAAAATAAGGAATGTTCCCTTTACAATCTCAAAATTCTCAACACAGACCAATTCAACTGCAAATGAAAAATTAAGAACACAGACTCTGAGATAATTTTACAATTCATCAAGAATCCAATAAACTACAAGTAAAATCTCAAAAAAAAGAAAACCCCGAAAAACTACCATTAAAGCTTAAATTCATCAAGAAAGCAGTGCAGTCCTTTCAAATCAACACCAAAATCCAAAACAAATAAAACGCATAAAGAAAATCAAATACAAAAAACTAATAAATAAATAAACATAACTCACTCATGAGATTTTTGAACAGATGGTCTGAAATGAAACGAGAGGCCTCGGGCCCACCATGGCCATCATATACACCGAAAAAGGTGGCATCACGACCAGTTTCCACTTGGCTATGGTCTTCAATGATCTCATTGGCTTGAACAACAGCAAAAGAGAATTCCCCATAAGAGTGCTTTTCAAGGTCTCTCGACCAAAGAAGAGAGTCACCAATAGAAGAATCTTCATCATCATTAACACTATCATCCTTGCTCATACGGGCATATCGACTGACCGGTCTCCAACACGCCATTGCTATCCTTGCCAGCCACGAGAACATCCCTCATTTCCTTTTAAACCAAAACCCACTTTTACAATAATCTCAAGAATAGGAAAAAAAATAGGGGTTCGAAGATTTTGATTCTTAGTTATACTGAAAATTGAGGATTTGGGTCAATAAAGGGTAGTGAGATGACAATGGATCAAAGTCAAAAGAGAGGAAGAAATTGAAGCGAAAACTCAAGTAAGAGGAGTCAAATCCATGACGAGAGAGAATGCAGAGAGAAAGTGATTGACATTGAAGAACAAGAAATGGTGAAAGATTGATAGATCATTGTGTAGAAAGAGAGTAAAACATTGAGATTTTGAGCATTTAGAGAGAGAAAAGCAGGAAAAGAAAGTGGGAGAGCGAGAAAGAGAACATTTGTGTTCTGAGAGAGAGAGAGAGAGAGAGAGAGAGGAGTTGCAGAAGGAGAGTGGTAGGAGGGGAAAGTTGACGATGCGTGGGACTAATAAAATTTCCCTTGCTTTTTCTCTTTCTTTTTTCTTTTTTCTTTCTCTGTATGTTCTCTCCTTTATTTATTATTTATTTTTAATGGCTAGTTGTACAGTCATAAATATATATAAAAAAAACAAATTAAAAGCTCTTCTGCCCAAAAAATATTGAAAAAAAAATTAAAAATGTAAAATAGCATTTAATTCCAATTGGTTAGATTGTTTTATTGATGGATTTAGATTGTCTGTTGACTAACATGAGAAAAGCCATGTGCAGTAATTAAATTATAACCTTAAATTTAACAATTTATTTTTCTTAAAATGATAATAATTGTTGATTTTTATTTTATTTTTACTATCTTTTGTTGAGTAAAATATATTTATATTGCTGTATTGAAATTTGAAGTTGAAATCCATAAATTAATAATTATTTAACTAATACTTGCCGAATTGATTAAAAAGTTTTTTTTTTTCAAAAAAATAAGTTAATCAAAAATATTCTAACATAATTATAGTATGTTAGTGTTAAATTGATGGACCAATAAAATTAATCCAAAAGATTTAGGATTTGAATCCTAATTGACTCTCACCCTGATTGATTAGGGCTTAATTTTTGGAGGCCACCTTTGATTGAATGAGAGATGACTTTACTAGTACTCCAATGTACCAAAAGAATTTCTTTATTTTGCTTCATTTGATCAATTGAATCTTAGAAAATGATTTTTTTTTTTTTTTTTTTTTACTTTTATCAATGTTCCTTATATTACCAAAAATAGATTATTAAAAATATTTATCCTAGAGGTTAAAAAAAAACCCTAATTAATTTGTTTCTTAAAGAATCCAAATTAGTTAAGAAAAATTCTATGAGTCAATTATATCCTACGCGATGGCTTTTCTACTGTTTAATTTTGTGAATGTTGCTTATGTTTTTTCCCCACAAGAGAAGGCTGAAAAAGTAAGATTTTTCAACTTTTTAATAAT